>NC_039360.1:6684903-7284903 GCF_003573695.1 Papaver somniferum | reverse complement strand
TTGAGTTCTTCCAGTAGTGAACATGAGGATGCCAACTGGTAGGGCTTTCGGAACTGGAATCTTAATACACACCTTAACATTTTTCTTGAGAGGGTGTTTGCCAAATGGATCTTGAGCTTCAATAAGTTCTCCCAATTTGAAGGTGAGTTTTTTAAGATCTTCAAATTATGTACACTCTTTTGGAATGTTGCATAGGATGAACCACATTAGTTCTTCAGTGAAAGACAGTTGGTGATTTGGAGGCCAACCCTCTTTTGGAACAACTTTCAATACCATGAGGTAACCACATACAAACCAAGGTCTCTGAGAATTTATTCTGTTGAAATCATCTTCAGCTAAGAAACGAATAAGGACTTTGTTGCGCATTCCGCTAAAGGTAGAAACGATAGGAGTTTGAGATAAAGGCCATTGATTGCAAATATAATAGCAGATTGAAGAAGTTGGAAGTAAAGTTTCACAACAGATATATCCAACCATACACCATTTCCAATTACTATCAGATTCAGCTAGATTAACTGTTTTATCAATGAATACTGGTTCAGAGAGAGTTGATGGTAAAGTTAATTTTTCAGCCATTTGGGTGGATAGATTTTGGATGTCTTGGGAACTATCAGCTGAGTTATAAAGTTTCATTTGGTAAGAGACCTGGATATAAATGAATATGGGACTAAGGGGATGATGGATGTAGAGAAAACATATAATATGACAATGTATAGAAAGGAATCTCTTACTGGTTCTACTATGATAGAGTTCACAGACTATGAAGGTATGATAGAAGTTTTGTGTTTTTTTAAACTTTTGAACCTTAAAAAGGGAATGAGGAAGGTGATAATTTTTGTATGACAGATTATCAGGAGAGAAATGATATAATGTTGTTGTTTTGTTGCTACCTCCCCGTTGGAGACAGGATTTATCATATGAAGTGTCTTTATCTTTACTATTTTTTTTTTATATTTAAGGACAAAAAAAATGTATTGATCTTCACGTGGAGTAACTGCTGGATGAGCCTAGTATAGACAAACCCAAATATCTTTTGAAACTTTTGTTGGGTTATCTGAGTTTGGTATGAAGGCATGATGTTATCAGAGATTGGTAAACCATAAATGAGTTTGTCCGCTTTAGAAAAGGCAATAGTACAGTGGAGAAAACTGCCAAGAGCCATAATGGTAGTGGTATAATGGATTGTGTGGTGGACGTTAAAATTAGGGAAAAGGTGGGAATTTTTTTGGTGAGTTAAGGCCTTGATTGGTGAAGAGTGTTGTGGTAGTGAGAGTAGGTTTGATTGCTAGGCTTGAGTTGGAGATAACCCATCTGGAAAATATGCCCCAAACTTCAATGGTGCCTCCCAACTGATGTTGCCTTCTCCTAATCTACATAAAACATAAAATTTTAATTAGACCCCAAAATATTACCTCAAAATTTGGTAACCTACCAATGCCTCCCTTAATGACAGTTCTAATGAGGGTGAAAGTAATAATGAGTTTTAGGTGTTGAAAATAGGTATGCATAGGGTAATCATGATCAAAAGGTTGAAGGTAATACACATGGTTTTGAATAGGCGTGGTAAACAAAGCGACTTGACGGTTAACCAAGCGCCATAAATGGAATTGAATAGGCACAATTGGGTTTTTAAAGGGGTGATTAGCCGAGAGATTATCATATTCAAAGTAGTTTTTTCCTAAAAGGTTTACAGAAGAGGAAAGGTTTAGTCTAGAGAAAATTGTGTTAGATAATGGCTGATCCATCTGGTCAAAATCCACCAAACGCCGATGAAGAGCTTCCCGTTGAACAACCAAAATCACCTGAGTATGCACAAGCCAAACTGCTTGTTCCTTCTTTAAGCACTGAGAAGTTGCAGAAACTAAGACTTGATGCTTAGGCAGAGATTGATCATCGTGTTCGTGAGCAGATTTGTCGGAGGGAGGAGGAAGAAGCTGCTCCTCAGAGAGAAGAAAGGAGGATTTAGGATCTGTATGCTGCATGGAGGCCCAAGTACTTTGCAAGACGTGATAGAAAAGATGAAGAGTGCGCAGAGAAACATGCCAAAGCACCAAATTATGGAAGCGCGATAGAAAGTGATTCTGAGGCCTCTGATGGGTTTGAGTATGATGTGGAGGAGGTAAATACCAGTGACCTTGATTCTGATGCTGCAGAAGATAAGCGAAAAATGGAGGCTTATCATGAAAGAAGGGTGAGAAGCCGATTTGAGTATGAGCTTGCCAACCCCAAAATCTTTGCACGCACCATGAATGAAGGAGAGCCAAGAAGAGTGGATGTAAAGATGATATGTGCTAAGTCCGATGAGGAGGATACTGAAGAAGAAGAAGATGGTGAAGATGGCACTGAGGATTCTTCGTCCTCCAGTGGAACTTCTCCGGCTCCATCAGATAACGATGATAGTGAGCGTTATGAGGAAGAGGGCTGTGATACTGGTGAAGAAGATTTTTGGTAGTCTCTTCAGAGTTATCAGAAAAGGCTAGTTTTTCAGGCTGCGCATAGAGCTTGAAGACGATCAACAAGTTTTTAATTCGACAACTTTTCTGGTAATTTTCCTTCCTTCTACTCTTCTTAGTGCTGGTGCATATGATGACAAGCTTCTTTTTGTTTTGGATATTTTTTCGGACGGTGTTGTTTTTGCTTTTATGGGGATGTTGTGAACATGTAGTATGGTTCAGGGAAACTTTTTGGTTTAGGTGTATAAAGTTTGAAGGGGTTGCAGGTTTTTCAAATTTGTGAAGGTGTTTTGTGGTAACTGAAGTTTGGATTATGGTATTCTGGTGAACTTGTTTAGTGGAAATGTGTTGATGTTTTGGGACTTTTTTCTTTTGAGAATTTGAGAAATGGGTGGGTTTGTGGTACTGAAATTGAAATTGAAAACTCTTTATGTAATGCTCAATGAGTTGTTTGCTTTTTAATTCAAAGGTGTTTAAGTAATGCTTGTAGCTATTTGTGTTAAATTCCTTTTCTGCTAGCACTGCTACTAAAAATCTAGTGATAAGTAACAAAGATCTGTAAATGATATGACTGCTAAGAAAAATCACAATGAGAAAAAAAAATTGTTGAAAGCTAGTAAGGTTGAATCTCAGATAGAGAGTTTCAGTGAACATGAACATGAACAAAGGTCAAGGTGCCGACGTCAGGATGACGTTCCAGAGCGGCTCAAGAGAGAGGTTGTTTTTTTAGAAAAAATGAGTCGGTTTGGTTCCACTTGAAACAGCTAAATATTGTTCAATTAGTGAGCTCTACCCGTACAACATGCCCAACAAAAATTATACGCGTACAAGTTTATTTTTTAGGAAACATACGCGTGAATTGCGCCGACCTCCCAAACACGAGTTGTTCTAGAAAAAGGAAAACTTCTATTTACCGTAAGATCTCCATAGAACCGCCTAATCTAAACCATTAGATCATAGAAAAACTGCTATATAAACAAGCCCTAGTCTGCGTTCCTTTCACAAATTATTTCACTTTAGTTTCCATCTTCCTCCGAAAGGAGGCGTAGGTCAAGTCAAATACGATCTACGGATCTAGGAGTTTTCTGTTTTTGTGTTGGTCTTTGGATCAGGGAGGTGATGATCTCTGTGAAGTGGCTGCGTTTCAAGAAGCGGATTCAGGTTTTGGGTCTGTTACTATGAATTTGTTTTATCTTCTTATGTTTACTTTTCTCCTGTAACTGTGATTCTTCGATGATCCAGATTTAAAGTTATTCTCTTGAAGTTTTGTGTATGGATTTCTTTACCAGGATTCCGTAAGGGATTACTAAAAAAGATGTGAGTTGGTTTATCTTTTGGCTTCTGGTTTTAGATGGAAGATTGTTGTTGGATTTTTAGACCACTCCACTTTCGATTTTATGTCTTTAATAGGTAGGAGGTGATGATTGTGGATCGAAGTTTGAAGCGGAATCTGGTTTCTTCTTTCACGGTTGTAAATATGATCTTAATTTAGTGATCTAAATTCTAAGTGGATCTGAATTTAATGATCTGATTGTTACTAGATCGAGATCAAAGGATAAGATGGATGTGTGAAGTTAAGGTGGTGGCGGAATCAGGTTTTTGGTCAAAGATGGTTATCTTTTTATGTTTCATTGTACATATGCTACTGTTTAGCTGCAGATTTTGATGATGAAAATTTCTTTGGTAGTAGATCTAAGGGAAGATTTCTATGTGAAGGGATTTATTTAAGGAGTTTCATACCTTCTGGAGGCGAGGTTTGGTGAAGATACTGACTGCTGTACATTTTTTTGGTGAAGATTTAAGTAATTTGAAGAACTCATGATTTTTTTATGACTCAATGGGATTATCATTCTTCAACTCAATTTTTGTGTAGACACTATTAAACAGTGGAGGACCTTAGCGGACTACACCAGCTGCATTCGAAGAATAAGTTCCTTATTTTGCTCTCTTAAGTTGATGTTGTACATGCTAATTTAATCAACTTTATGATGTCTATGTCTTTATATTGTTTAATTTGTTGTTCAATAGGTTTGTGTTTGACGACAATTGTTGAACAGGGGAAATATCCCTCGAGTTCCTGTAATTTGTAAATGTAAGCTTTCATGCCAAGCTGGTAGTTCAATGGGAATCATTTTTTTGTGTAATCGTGTCTATTTATTGTTTAATTTGTTCTGTTTTTTCTAAACTATTGTTTTCTTGCTTATGTTGTTGTTTATGGATTATTCTTTTGCAGGACAATGCTGATTTCTTATGTTACTTAGTGTGGATAAAGGTTACGTTGAGTTTTGGCTCTTTTTTTTGCAGTTGTCTATATGGCTATCTTTTCATGTCTGCTCTTGCGAATGCAAGTTCTTCTATTATTCTACTGATGAGGGTGTTCATTGTGACTGTTAAATTGACTGGTTTTTGTGAGCATCATCTTTGATTCTCGCACACCACATCTGCCTTTTGTCAAAATTTGGAGCGGATTCTAGTATATTACTGCGATTATTTGGTAAATAAATAACTGCGATTCTGCAAAGAATTTAATTCCATGATCCTGTTTGTATGATTGTTATTATGTTTCCTAAGACTCCATAGAAGTTGTAGCCATGGATTGAAGGCGGTGGTTCAGGAATTGGTGTGGATTCAGGTTTTAGGGCGAACGTTGTTATCTTTTTCTGTTTCATTGCCTTGTACTCTAGCTGCTATCTTTGATATGAAATTGCCCTGTTCTTATTTCTTTGGTAGTAGATCGGAAGGAAGATCTCTCAATGCGAAGGGATTTATGTAAGTCTTTTCTTATCATTCTGGAGGTAGGGTTTGGTGAGGATACTTACTGCTCTACTTTGTTTTGTTTTTGGTTGGAGTAGCTATTCATATGGTGGAATATAAGAAGTATGAAGATCTAATATGAAAAATTGAAGCTTTATATGGTTCAGTTGGGTTATTTCTTATTATCCTCCACTTCCAATTTTGTCTGTTAAGTAGGGTTGTTGATGATCCCAGCCGCCTTCAAGGATTGATGCAAATTCAGGTTTTTAGGGCTCTATAGCTCTAGTTAATTTTTTCTGTGTTTCTTTGCCCTTTCTATTGTGGTGCATACCTGAAGAAGAAATTATTCGTAGGAGTTGAATTGAGAGGTGAAGGATATTTTTGGGCAATATGGTTGCTTCCAAAGAAAAGTTTCGACTTAACTCTCAATGCTGGCGTTGGCTTCATATTGTGATGTGTTGAGTAGTTATTTGGTTACTGAATAGATTTCCTTGACCAAATCTTATTTGGTTTATAGTTCAACAGGGGTAAACCCTTATTTCTCTGTTGATGTATTGCGTTGATTTCAGGAGAGCCAGAGGATTTGGAAAGGCAGCTGTTCGTTGACATAGTTGGATAGATTGGTTTCCTTGCTGGGATGTGAAACATGACTGTACTTTGCTTCTAGATGTTTATATAAGATTTTAATTTCTTTGCTCGGGAAAGAATTTTTGGTTGCTATCTGTCTTTTGACTCATCTTATGTTTCCTCCTGACTAATAAGTGATTGTTCCTGTGATCTATTTGCAGTCGGGGTGCTTGCTTCCGTCTACTGCGGTAATTTCATGTGCATGGTATTGTGACATGTCTCCATATTTGAGTCTGATGCATGTACTTGCCATACCTCTAGTTCATTCTCTCTGCCTGCTACTTGGAGGAACGTTTTTTTCTCCTATGTTGAGTTTTTTTTTTTATTTTAGGTTTGTTGGCATTCAGTTATTGGTCAAGGAATGTGTCCGAATTGATTGGCATGCTGAGCTTGTCTTAGCTGTGGCTGAGGCCCAATGGGTTGTTTTGTATCTTATTTAACTTCTTCAATTATTTTCTTCGATATACATCATGGTTTTGTGGTTTTCTGTTGTTTAAATTGAAATGCATGTTCGATGTTGTGCTTCAGTTTCAGAGAGCCTGAGGATTTTGAAAGGGAGCTTGTTCTTTGTCATAGTTGGATGGATCGGTTTCTTTACTGCGATCTGAAACGAGGACTGTACTTGTACCTTTGCTTTCAGGGGACTATATCAGATTTTAGTTTCTTTGCTTGAAAAATAACTTTTGGATGCAATCTGTCTTCCCCCCCTTGAGTAAGAAGTGATTGATCCTGTGATTTATTTGCTTTCAGGGTGCTTGCTTCCATCTATTGCGGCGTCTAAAAGGGCTGTTCTATCTTAAAAAAAGTTGGTCAAACTAGCATGGTGGTGTCGTCTTTTATTACTTTACTCTCTCTGCCTGCTACTTGATGGAACGTCTTTTTTCTTATATTGTGGTTTTCTCTTGTTCAAGCTTCATTGGAATTCATTGATACATCGAGGAATGTATCTGATCTGATTGGCTGCTGAGCTTGTTTTAGTTGTGGCAGAATCCCAATGGGTGGTTTTGTATCTTTAGATATATTCTTCAACTATTTTCTTTGATACAATACAGCTCTGTGGTTTTCATTTACATGTCTGATGTTGTGCTTTGGATTTCAGGAGAGCCAGTGGATTTCGTAAGGGGGCATGTTCTTTGTCAATAGTTGGATAGATTGGTTTCCTTAAGGGGGGATGTACTTTGCTTCTAGATGTTTATTTAAGATTTTAGTTTCTTTGCTCGGGAAAGAATTTTTGGTTGCAATCTGTCTTTTGACTCTTCTTATGTTTCCCAGCTGACTAATAAGTGACAGTTCCTGTGATTTGCAGTCAGGGTGCTTGATTCCGTTTACTGCGGTAATTTCTCGTGCATGGTATCGTGACTTGTCCCCATATTTGAGTCTGATGCATGTACTTTCCATACCTCTAGTTCACTCTCTCTGCCTGCTACCTGGAGGAACGTTTTTTTCTCCTATGTTGAGGTCTTCTTTTCTTTTAGGTTTGTTGGCATTCAGTTATTGGTCAAGGAATGTGTCGAATTGATTGGCATGCTGAGCTTGTCTTAGCTGTGGCAGAGGCCCAAGGAGTGGTTTTGTATCTTATTTAACTTCTTCATTTATTTTCTTTGATATACCCCATGGCTTGTGGTTTTCAGTTATTTAAATTGAAATGCATGTTCGTTGTTGTGCTTTGGGTTTCAGAGAGCCTGAGGATTTTGAAAGGGAGCTTGTTCTTTGTCATAGTTGGATGAATCGGTTTCTTTACTGCGATGTGAAACATCGACTGTATTTCTACCTTTGGTTTCAGGGGATTATATCAGTATTTAGTTTCTTTGCTTGAAAAGTAACTTTTGGATGCAATCTGTCTTTTATCTCTTCTCATGTTTCCCTCTTTGAGCAAGAAGTGATTGGATCCTGTGATTTATTTGCTTTCAGGGTTTTTGCTTCCATCTATTGCGGCGTCTAAAAGTGCGTTCAATCTTAAATAAAGTTGAACAAACTATTCCTGAAGTGCACGAGCATGGTTTAGTGTCGTCTTTTATTACATTACTCTCTCTGCCTGCTACTTGGTGGAACGTCGTTTTTCTTATATTGTCGTTTTTCTTAGATATATTCTTCAATTATTTCTTTGATACAATACAGCTCTGTTCAGTTATTTAAATTGAAATGCATGCTTGATGTTGTGCTTTGGGTTTCAGGGGAGCCTGAGGATTTTGAAAGGGAGCTTGTTCTTTGTCGTAGTTGGATGGATCGGTTTCTTTACTGCGATGTGAAACGTCGACTGTACTTCCACCGTTGCTTTCAGGGGATTGTTTCAGATTTTAGTTTCTTTGCTTGAAAAATAACTATATCCGTCTTTTATCTCTTCTCATGTTTACCCCCTTGAGCAAGAAGTGATTGATCCTGTGATTTATTTGCTTTCAGGGTGCTTGCTTCCATCTATTGCGGCGTCTAAAAGTGCGATTCAATCTTAAATAAAGTTGGACAAACTATTCCAGAAGTGCACGGGCATGGTTTTGTGTCGTCTTTTATTACTTTACTCTCGCTGCCCGCTACTTGGTGGAACGTCTTTTTACTTATATTGTGGTTTTCTCTTGTTCAAGCTTCATTGGAATTCATTGATTCATCGAGGAATGTATCTGGTCTGATTGGCTGCTGAGCTTGTTGTAGTTGTGGCAGAAGCTCAATGGGTGATTTTATATCTTAGATATATTCTTCAACTATTTTCTTTGATGCAATACAGCTCTGTGGTTTTCATTTACATGTCTGATGCTGTGCTTTGGATTTCAGGAGAGCCAGTGGATTCCGTAAGGGGGCTTGTTCTTTGTCAATAGTTGGATAGATCGGTTTCCTTACTGGGATGTAAAACATGACTGTACTTTTTTATCTTTGCTTTTAGATGTTCATATAATATTTTAGTTTCTTTGCTCGGGAAAGAATTTTTGGTTGCAATCTGTCTTTTGACTCTTCTTATCCACCTGACTAATAAGGTGATTGTTCCTGTGATTTGCAGTCAGGGTGCTTTCTTCCGTCTACTACGGTAATTTTTCGTGCATGGTATTGTGACTTGTCACCATATTTGAGTTTGATGCATGTACTTTCCATACCTCTAGTTCTTTCTCTCTGCCTGCTCTACTTGGAGGAACGTTTTTTTCTTCTTTGTTGAGTTTTTCTTTTATTTTAGGTTTGTTGGCATTCAGTTATTGGTCAAGGAATGTGTCTGAATTGATTTGCATGCTGAGCTTGTCTTAGCTGTGGCAGAGGCCCAATAGGTGGTTTTGTATCTTATTTAATTTCTTCAATTATTTTTTTTGATATACACCACGGCTTTGTGGTTATCAGTTATTTAAATTGAAATGCATGTTCGATGTTGTGCTTTGGGTTTCAGAGAGCCTGAGGATTTTGAAAGGGAGCTTGTTCTTTGTCATAGTTGGATGGATCGGTTTCTTTACTGCAATGTGAAACGTCGACTGTACTTCTACCTTTACTTTCAGGGGATTATATCAGAATTTAGTTTCTTTGATTGAAAATTAACTTTTGGATGCAATCTGTCTTTTTATCTCTTCTCATGTTCCCCCCTTGAAGTGATTGATCCTGTGATTTATTTGCTTTACTCTCTCTGCCCACTACTTGGTGGAATGCCGTTTTTCTTATATTGTGGTTTTCTCTTGTTCAAGCTTCACTGGAATTCATTCGAGGAATGTATCTGATCTGATTAGCTGCTGAGCTTGTTTTAGTTGTGGCAGAAGCTCAATTGGTGGTTTTGTATCTTAGATATATTCTTCAATTATTTTCTTTGATACAATACAGCTCTGTCGATTTCAGTTATTTAAATTGAAATGCATGTTTGATGTTGTGCTTTGGGTTTCAGGGGAGCCTGAGGATTTTGAATGGGAGCTTGTTCTTTGTCATAGTTGGATGGATCGGTTTCTTTACTGCGATGTGAAACGTCGACTGTACTTCCACCTTTGCTTTCAGGGGATTGTGTCAGATTTTAGTTTCTTTGCTTGAAAAATAACTTTATCTGTCTTTTATCTCTTCTCATGTTTACCCCCTTGAGCAAGAAGTGATTGATCCTGTGATTTATTTGCTTTCAGGGTGCTTGCTTCCATCTATTGCGGCGTCTAAAAGTGCGATTCAATCTTAAATAAAGTTGGACAAACTATTCCAGAAGTGCACGGGCATGGTTTTGTGTCGTCTTTTATTACTTTACTCTCGCTGCCCGCTACTTGGTGGAACGTCTTTTTACTTATATTGTGGTTTTCTCTTGTTCAAGCTTCATTGGAATTCATTGATTCATCGAGGAATGTATCTGGTCTGATTGGCTGCTGAGCTTGTTGTAGTTGTGGCAGAAGCTCAATGGGTGATTTTATATCTTAGATATATTCTTCGACTATTTTCTTTGATGCAATACAGCTCTGTGGTTTTCATTTACATGTCTGATGCTGTGCTTTGAAATTCAGGAGAGCCAGTGGATTCCCTAAGGGGGCTTGTTCTTTGTCAATAGTTGGATAGATTGGTTTCCTTACTGGGATGTGAAACATGACTGTACTTTTTTTTATCTTTGCTTTTAGATGTTCATATAAGATTTTAGTTTCCTTTGCTCGGGAAAGAATTTTCGGTTGTAATCTGTCTTTTGACTCTTCTTATGTTTCCCAGCTGACTAATAAGTGACTGTTCCTGTGATTTGCTGTCAGGGTGCTTGATTCCGTTTACTGCGGTAATTTCTCGTGCATGGTATCGTGACTTGTCCCCATATTTGAGTCTGATGCATGTACTTTCCATACCTCTAGTCCACTCTCTCTGCCTGCTACTTGGAGGAACGTTTTTTCTCCTATGTTGAGGTTTTCTTTTATTTTAGGTTTGTTGGCATTCAGTTATTGGTCAAGGAATTTGTCTAATTGATTGGCATGCTGAGCTTGTCTTAGCTGTGGCAGAGGCCCAAGGAGTGGTTTTGTATCTTATTTAACTTCTTCATTTATTTTCTTCGATATACACCATTGCTTTGTGGTATTCAGTTATTTAAATTGAAATGCATGTTCGATGTTGTGCTTTGGGTTTCAGAGAGCCTGAGGATTTTGAAAGGGAGCTTGTTCTTTGTCATAGTTGGATGGATCGGTTTCTTTACTTCGATGTGAAACATCGAATGTGACTTTTGCTTTCAGGGATTATATCAGTATTTAGTTTCTTTGCTTGAAAAATAACTTTTGAATGCAATCTGTCTTTTATCTCTTCTCATGTTTCCCCCCTTGAATAAGAAGTGATTGATCCTGTGATTTATTTGCTTTCAGGGTGCTTGCTTCCATCTATTGCGGCGTCTAAAAGTGCGGTTCAATCTTAAATAAAGTTGGACAAACTATTCCTGAAGTGCACGAGCATGGTTTTGTGTCGTCTTTTATTACTTTACTCTCTCTGCCTGCTACTTGGTGGATCGTCATTTTTCTTATATTGTGGTTTTCTCTTGTTCAAGCTTCACTGGAATTCATTAATTCGTCAAGGAATGTATCTGATCTGATTGGCTGCTGAGCTTGTTTTAGTTGTGGCAGAAGCTCAATGGGTGGTTTTGTATCTTAGATATATTCTTCAATTATTTTCTTTGATAGTTTTAGTTGTGGCAGAAGCTCAATGGGTGGTTTTGTATCTTAGATATATTCTTCAATTATTTTCTTTGATACAATACAGCTCTGTCGATTTCAGTTATTTGAATTGAAATGCATGTTTGATGTTGTGCTTTGGGTTTCAGGGGAGTTTGAGGATTTTGAAAGGGAGCTTGTTTTTTGTCATAGTTGGATGGATCAGTTTCTTTACTGCGATGTGAAACGTCGACTGTACTTCCACCTTTGCTTTCAGGGGATTGTTTCAGATTTTAGTTTCTTTTCCTGAAAAATAACTTTATCCATCTTTTATCTCTTCTCATGTTTACCCCCTTGAGCAAGAAGCGATTGATCCTGTGATTTATTTGCTTTCAGGGTGCTTGCTTCCATCTATTGCGGCGTCTAAAAGTGCGGTTCAATCTTAAATAAAGTTGGACAAACTATTCCTGAAGTGCACGAGCATGGCTTTGTGTCGTCTTTTATTACTTCACTCAGGCTGCCCGCTACTTTGTGGAACGTCTTTTTGGTTTTTCTTGTTCAAGCTTCATTGGAATTCATTGATTCGTCAAGGAATGTATCTGACCTGATTGGCTGCTGTGCTTGTTTTTGTTGTGGCAGAAGCTCAATGGGTGGTTTTGTATTTTAGATATATTATACAGCTCTGTGGTTTTCATTGACATGTCTGATGCTGCTTTGGATTTCAGGAGAGCCAGTGGATTTCATAAGGGGCTTGTTCTTTGTCAATAGTTGGATAGATTGGTTTCTTTACTGGGATGTGAAACATGACTGTACTTTTTTTATCTTTGCTTTTAGATGTTTATATAAGATTTTAGTTTCTTTGCCCGGGAAAGAATTTTTGGTTGCAATCTGTCTTTTGACTCTTCTTATGTTCCCCACCTGACTAATAAGTGATTGTTCCTGTGGTTTGCAGTCAGGGTGCTTGATTCAGTCTATTGGGGTAATTTCTCATGCATGGTATCATGATACTTTCCATACCTATAGTTCACTCTCTCTGGCTGCTACTTGGAGGCATGTCTTTTTCTCCTATGTTGAGGTTTTCTTTTATTTTAGGTTCAAAGGATAAGATAGATGTGGTGCTGGATTCAGGTTCTTGGGCAGAGATTGTTATCTTTTTATGTTCGGTTGCTGTACATATGCTATTGTTTAGCTGCAGATGTTAACGGTGAAAATTTATCTTGGAGAAGATTTAAGTAATTTGAAGTTGATTTAAAAGTGAAGGGCCTTGGTGACTACGAGAGCTGCATTGGAGAATAAGTTCCTTATTTTGCTCTTTTAAGTTGATGTCATACATGCTAATTTAATCAACTTTATGATGTCTTCTGTAGTTTAATGTTGATGTCTTGACATCAATTGGGGAAATATTTATGAATTTCCATCGAGTTCCTGTAATTTTTTAATGGCTGGTAGTTCAATAATGGGATTATTTTTTTGTGTAATTTCTTGCTTATGTTGTTGTTTGTGGATTATTCTTTTGCAGGACAGATGCTGATTTCTATGTTACCGTGTGTGGATAAAGGTTTTGTTGAGTTTTGGCTTCCTTTTCTATGGTTGTTTATAGTTTTGGTTACTTAAGGCGAAGATCGTTATCTTTTTATGTTTCATTGGCTTGTACGTCTGTTGTATACTAGGTGCTAACTTTGAGGATGAAATTGCCCTGTTCTTAATTAGTAGATTGGAAGGAAGATCTCTCAATGTCAAAGGATGGAAGGATTTATGTGAGGCTTTTCAGAGTTCGCTGAAGATACTTACTGCTGTACTTTATTTTTGGAGTAGCTATTTCATATGGTGTAGTATAAGTAGTAGGAAGATCTGAATTATATGAAAAATTGAAGCTTTATATGGTTCAGTTGGGTTATTCGATTTTGTCTGTTTAGTAGGGTTGTTGACAAGATGGTAATGTGATGATCCAGCCACCATGGAAGGTGATGAATTCAGGTTTTTAGGGTTCTACCGCTCTTGTTAATTTTTTTGTGTTTCTTTACCATCTTCATTGTTGGGCATATCTGAAGAAGAAATTATTTCAAGGAGCTGAAGTTGTTCTGGTTGATTCAATGTGATCATTATTCGTTAATGTTTGTGTGTAGACACTATTGAGCGGCGAAGGATATTGTTAGGCGATATGGTAGCTTACCTGGATGTGTTTAGTAGTTCTTTGGTTATTGAATAGATTTCTTTGACCAAATCTTACCTGGATTTTAGTTGAACATGGGTAGAAGTTCGTTTGTCTGTTCAGCAGGGGTTCAATTAACGAACCTGTTGTGGATTTGTAGAGATTTTTCACGATGATGAGTAGGTGATGATAAGAATTGAAGCAGATTCGGGTTTTGGCACTATTTGTGGAACTGTGCTCTTTTTATGTTTCTTTTCCGGTGTTCGCATCCATCAGGGGTTACCAGAGTTGCTGGAATTCTCCAAGGGAAAGTTCAATGTAATAAGATCCTTCGAAGGAGGAGCGTTTTCTTCTCCTTCTGGAGGAAAGGTTCGGTGAGGATACTTGCTTACTGTACATTGTTTTCGGAGTAACTATTTGATTTACGGTTCAAAAACTATTTTGAAGATCTGAGTAATTTGAAGAACTGAAGTTTTATATGCTCCGATGGTGATCTTGGTGGACTATGAGAGCTTCATTTGAAGAATAAGTTTCTCATTTCACTCTATTATGTTGAACTTGTTAATTTGATCAACTTCATCATATCTGGGTGTTGGTTTATTTAGTTGTTCGGTAGATTTATGTATCGAATATGGTTGAACAGGGGAATTTACTTACGAAATTCTGATTCCCTTGTGTTTTTGTAGTTTGTGGCTGTTGGGAAGAGCCGCTTTTCAATTTTGCGTGTAGGTATATGGATTTTCTTTTGGTTTTGCTTAATCATCGTTTTCTTGCTTATGTTGTGTGTGTGGAT
Source organism: Papaver somniferum (assembly GCF_003573695.1). Taxonomy (NCBI): domain Eukaryota; kingdom Viridiplantae; phylum Streptophyta; class Magnoliopsida; order Ranunculales; family Papaveraceae; genus Papaver; species Papaver somniferum. Next base: position 7,270,575 of record NC_039360.1, on the reverse strand, counting down.
TTTATTATGTTGCAGGAAAGATGTTGATTGCTTATGTTATCATGTACGGATCTTAAGCTTCTGTTGAGTTTTGACCTTTTACTTTCGTTGGTCGTATATTTGGTCATTTGGTCTATCTGTGCTCGTGTGAGTGCAGGTTTGTTTATCATTTCTGTTGAAAAGGGTGTTCTCACGTTAGTATCTCGAGGTTTGTGACTGTTAAGTTATTATATAAAGCGAACATGCTTGCTTAAGCATTGTGAAACTACTCTACGACTTGCTGCACCTTCACGGTTACTGACTCATTTTCCCTTTCTGTTTGAACTCGTTTGTTTTAAGCTTAGTTGAGGTTGACCTCATTTGGCCTTATTATGCTATGTTTAAGCTATGGTAGTGAAGTGACACTATCCGAGGGAGGCATGCTATTCTAGTGTGGTATGGTTTCCTATCTGTAGCTATTATTGTAATTTATGTTGGTCGTTATTTGAAGTTCGAATAGATGTTTTCATGAAGTCCACCATTGTTTAAGGTTCCCGACTTAAGTTTACTGGATTGTATAAGCATCATCTTTGGTTCATCTGCCTTGGATCTTCAATATTCTACATGGGACTGTTTCAATGGATACATTTTGGCATTTCTGTTTTACTTAATGTGCTGAAGATATGTGAAACTCAACATGCAATTAGTACATTTGGTATTTTTGTTTTACTCAATGTGCAGAGGGTATCTCAAACTAGGAAACTAGACATCAACAACGCTATGAAAGTAGTGCTATAACAGTTGGGGTCTATCTGATTTGGTTTACTGGGCAGATCATTCAAAATATGTTAGAATTTTCAGGCTTGATCGTGTGGTTTACTTTTAACTTTGTAAATACATGACAATCTTCTTATCTTCGTGTGAAGGCAGCAGTGGCCCATCTCTTGCAATGGCTTTGTGTCAGGTCTTCTTTTTTGTCTTTTATTTTTTTAAACAAACAAACCATTGGCTTCTTTTGAATTTTCTCACTTAGGTTTTGGAATATGCAGAGTGAAACATATGCTTCCTAACTTATATGCTAATGAGAAAGTTTACTTATCGAGTTTCTCTAGTTCCTTTTGTAACATATGCTCATTAAGCTTATGTTCTCGTTGTCCTCGTCAATATTGTTCTCGTGTTGCAAATTTAGTTGTTGGTTTGGCTCCTCCTCACAGGTCCATTTGGTCACTACATCCAGCTTTTCTGCGGATATGGGGGTTTCATGTTCTTTGACATATAAGTTGTGAAGTTCTATGATCTTCTATGTGGCAATCACTTCGTAATCAACTTTTAAGAAAGAAACTGCTAAATTTTAGTTCTCTGATGTATAACATCGTGCTTTGATAACAGGGGAGGGGAGCCAGTGGATTTCGAAAGGGAGCTTGTTGTTTGTCATGGAGGGATTGGTTTTCTTACTGTGATGTGCAACGGCGACTTTGCTTTTAGGAGTTTATGTCGGGTTTTAGTTATAGTTTCTTTGCTTGAGAAAGAATTTTTGGTTGCAATCTGTCTTTTGTCTCTTCTTATGTTTCCCCATGTCCAACAAGTGATTGTCCTGTAATTTGTTTGCTGTCAGGTACTTGTTTCCAGCTACTGTGATTTATTTAGTTGTGGCAGAAGCTCAATCGGTGGTTTTGTATCTTATTTATCTTCTTCGGCTATTTTTTCGATATACAACACAGGTGTGTTTCTCATTTATCTAAATTTGAATATGAATCTGATGTATTACATTGTGCTCTGGATTTCAGGAGAGCCAAGAGGATTTGGAAAGGGAGCTTATTTTGTGTCACAGTCGGATAGATTGGTTCCTTACTAGGATGTGAAACATCAGACTGAACTTTTAACTCCCCTTTTAGGGGTTTATATCAGCTTTTAATTCTTTTGCTTCAGAAAGAATTTTTGTTTTCAATCTCTCTCTCATGTTTCCTCCCTCACTAACAAGTGATTGTTCCTATTATTTTTTTGCTGTCAGGGTGCTCAGTCCAGCTACTGGGGTTTATTTGGCTGCGGAGGTTGTCTTACTTGTTGCAGAAGCCCGATGGGTTGTTTTGTATCTTATTTATCTTTTTCGGCTATTTTTTCGTTGACATAGGTGTGTGTTTTTCATTCATATAAATTTGAATATAAATCTGATGTATTACATTGTGCTATGGATTTCAGGAAAGCCAGGAGGATTTGTAAAGGGAGCTTATTCTCTGTCATAGTTGGATAGATTGATTCCTTATTGGGATGTGAAACGTTGACTGAACTTTTAACTTCGCTTTTAGGGATTTACATCAGATTTAAATTTCTTCGCTTCAGAAAGAATTTTTGGTTGTGATCTGTCTTTTGTCTGTTCTTATGTTTCCTCCTTGACTAGAAAGTGACTGTTCCTAATTTTTATTTGCTGTCAGGGTGCTTGCTTCCAGCTACTGTGATTTATTTGGTCGTGGAACATATATGAATTTATAGGCTGTGGAGCTTGTCTCTTTTATCTTCTTCGGCTATTTTTTTCAATATACAACACAGGTGTGTTTTTTATTTATTTAAATTTGAACATATACAGGTGTGTTTCTCAGTTATGGCAGAAGCTTGTCTTGTTTATCTTCTTTGGCTATTTTCTTTGATATACATCACAAAACACAATTGTGCTCTGGATTTAAGGAGAGCCTGAGGATTTGGGGAAGGAGCTTGTTCTCTATGATAGTTGGATGGATTGGTTTCCTTTCTGGATGTAACTTTGTTTTTAGGGGTTTATATGTGAAACTTGCGACTGAACTTTTTAACTTCGCTTTTAGAGGTCTATATCAGATTTTAGTTTTCTTGCTTCGAAAAGAATTTTTGGTTGCAACTGTGTATCGACTCTTTTTATGTTCCTATGATTTATTTGCTGTCAGGGTGTTTGCTTCCAGCTGTGGTGGTTTATTTCGTCGAGGAATGTATCTGATTTGATTGGCTTGCGGAGCTTGTCTTAGTTGTGGCTGAAACTCGATGGGCGGTTTTGAATCTTTTTTATTTTCTTCGGCTATTTTTTTTTTGATATACAACACAGGTGTGTTTTTCATTTATCTAAATTTGAATTAAATCTGATGTATTACGTTGTGCTTTGGATTTCAGGGGAGCCAGAGAATGCTTTGGATTTCAGGGGAGCCAGAGAATTTGGGAAGGAAGCTTATTCTCTGTCATAGTTGGATGGATTGGTTTCCTAACTTGGATGTGAAATGTTGACTCAACTTGTAACTTCGGTTTTAGGGGTTTATATCAGATTTTAATTATTCCTAGCAAGTGATTGTTCCTATTATTTATTTTCTGTGAGGGTGCTTGCTTCCACTGATTTATTTGGTTGAGGAACGTTTTGAATTTATTGGCTGCGGAGCTTGTCTTACTATTCACAGACGCCCGATTGGTGGTTTTGTATCTTATTTATCTTCGGCTATTTTTTTTGATATACATCACAGGTGTGTTTTTCATTTATCTAACATTGAATATAAATCTGATGTATATTGCATTGTGCTTTGGATTTCAGGAGAGCAAGAAGATTTGGAAAGGAAGCTTATTCTCTGTAATAGTTGGATGGATTGGTTTTCTTACTGGGATGTGAAACGTCGACTGTACTTGTAACTTTGCTTTTAGGGGTTCATGTCAGATTTTAGTTTCTTTGTTTCGAAAAGAATTTTTGGTTGCAATCTGTCTTTTGTCTCTTCTTATGTTTCCAACTTGACTCTTATGTTTCCTACTTGATCAACAAGTGATTGTTCCTATAATTTATTTGCTGTCAGGATGCTTGCTTCCTGCTACTATGATTTATATGGTCGAGGCTCGTTGTGGGAGAAGCTCGATGGGTGGTTTTGTATCTTGTTTATCTTCTTTGGCTATTTTCTTCGTGTTTTTAATTTATTAAATATATGTCTGATGTATTACGTTGGCTCTTGTTTATCTTGTTTACGGAGCTTGTCTTCGTTGTGACAGAAACTCGATGGGTGGTTTTGTATCTTGTTTATGTTGTTCAGAGTCAAGTCTCTTATTGCATCAAGGATCTCCAACAAGTCATTAACTATTTCGATCGTGGGATGAGCAACATAAGTTATCATCTCCATCGTAGTAATATGACCAATATCTTTGCCAAATCAGCCGCTACAGCTCGGGATATTTGGTAGCAACGGAGGTGTGTGTTTTTTAAGTTATTTGAATTTAAAAATATGTCTGATGTAGTACGTTGTGCTCTGTTCGCTTTCGAAAAGAATTTTTGGTTGCAGCTGTGTATCGACTCTTCTTATGTTTCCACCTTTGACTAAGAAGTTATATTGTTCCCAACTTCCTATGGTCTGTTTGCAGTCAGGGTGCTTGCTTCCAGCTACTGTGGTTTTATTGGCTGCAGAGCTTGTCTTAGTTGTGGCCGAAGCTCCATGGGTGGTTTTGTATCTTAATTATCTTCTTTGGCTAGTTTCTTCGATATACAACACAGCTGTGTGTTTTTCATTTTTCTAAATTTGAATATATGTCAGATGTATTACGTTGTGCTCTGGATTTCAGGAGACCGGAGGATCGGAAATGGAGCTTGTTCTCTTTTTTAGTTGGATGGATTGGTTTCCTTGGTGGGATCTGAAATGTCAACTGAACTTCTATAAGTAGCTGTGGAGTTGCTGGGAGTTCCAGATTCCATCATTGGAAACTCAGTGATGGAAATCTTCTTGCGTGGCAATCGTTATCTTATAAATCGGGACTTACATAGGTTTGACATTATTTTACAAGTCCTTAATAATCCATCATTGGAGAGTGTCATTTATCTTAATTCCTCAAGTTTTTCTTTTGAAGTGGGACATTGCACACGCCTTTGCAGAAGCACAATACCCTGTCTATGATATATACTGGAGTATATTTGCACCAGTACATATTAAGAGATCGATGGAAGGTATCCCTCGGAACATGCTTGCCGTATAATGTTCGTAGTTTTTAGTTGCTTCCTAACTTTTTAATTGTGCATATTATTGTGCATCAAAATTCTTCATATTCTAATGTGATTTTGTGTGTGGTGACTTCAACAGCAAAATACGGTTGGACAGTGTGAGAGCTACACAACGCTCACTCTTCCGGGATTATGCAGAGTGGTTCATGGCATTGATGTTTTGACCCCAAGATTAGTATTGCTTCACCTGGGGCTGATATGTTTCCCATACTTTGAAAAGGACAAAAGACTTATCTTTACATGGTTCAATTGAGAAGTTGTTATATGATCCAGACCAGATCGACCAAACACATGTAAGCTCTTTTTTTACAGGGACTTATCTTCCAGAGCGAAATGCGGCTTATTTTTAATTGTTGTACAGGGACTGCATTGATAATATAGTTCAGCTAGCTATTCTAATTTCTAATTTATGTTACCAGAGGTACTTTGAGCGACCGGTCCAAACCAAACCCATTAATCTTTTCCAAGGTGAGGCTTGATCGAGTAAAAAACATAACAGGACTGGTAGAGTGGCATGTTAAGAATACTAGACTCAGATGCTGTAAACCTTGTTGTGGTTGCTGGTTACAATGATGTCAACAAATCCAACGACGGGGAAGAAATTGCTGAGATTGAGAAGATGCATGACCTAATGAAGCAGTACAACTTGAATGGCCAATTTAGATGGATGTCAGCACAGATGAACAGCACCGCTACATTGCTGATACACGAGGAGCATTTGTGCAAGTATGTAGCCCTCTGACATCCCTCCTAAACACCTGGTTGTCACTACTATCACTTCTGAAATATTCTATTAACTAAACTCTGTTTTATCGATGTAGCCTGCTCTCTACGAAGCATGTGGCCTTACAGTTGTGGAGGCGATACTTGTGGTCTTCCAACATATGCTGCTGGTCCATATCACCCTAATCAGGATGGTGAACTCATGGCAGATTTTTTTGAGGAAGGAACCTAGCCACTGGGATTAGATCTCCTCTGCGGGGCTTCAGTGGATTTTATTACAGGTAACGTCATCCTAGACCTGATCGACTCGATAAAAACTTAAATCTTGGTCGAGCAAAAGAGAATGCTGTATGATTTGCATCACCTTGATATTTCCTCAAATTTGACTTTGTAGGAATACTTGGAAGATCATATGTCTCAGAACTTATAAGGCGTGAGACCCGACGATACTTAGAGATGTTTTACATTCTGAAGTTCTGGGATCTTGTGAGTGGTTCTATCATTCATTTTATTTTGCTAGCCAACATTTAGACTAATGGTTTCACTAATTTCTTGTTTGGTTCTCGGACAAAATCTGTTCCAGTGGTTCCAGAAGCAGTTGGCCATGGTCACTGAAGTATATTTAGAGATGGTATTCGTTGTTATCAAGTAATGTTGTCCACGAAATCAATTTGCCTGAACAGTGTATAATATCAAATAAGAATCCATGAACGTCCAGATGGATGTATAGTAATTTGTTTGGTAAAAACAATTGAATGATAAGTGATTGGAATACAATTTTGTTTGCAATCTCTTGTTCTTTCAATTCTGACGAGAACTGATTACGGTTTGATGGTCTTCAATACCATCTGTCTTTCGAAGTGAGCAGAGGTTATGGAAACGGAATAACTTCGTATCATTATTCATTTTACTTTGGATGCACAATTTAGTTCAAACCAGAGTAAAATGGGATATTATTAGAAGGTAGCCAGTCACCAACCTGGATAAATGATTCTGGTGTGAACTGATTTGCTTCCGTAGAATTATTGATATCTCTATAACCTTGGTGAAATGTTACACTCTTGCCAATTTAATCCTTATCGTTTCACTATGGACAAAAATGAAAAAACTTGTAAATGAATAAATGCAACAAACCAGCGATGTTAACTTCAGAAAAGTGGATCTGGCAAGTAGATAGTTCTCACTAAAATAGTACCCTACTTATCTATGTTTAGCCGATATATATGTTATCACAGAACTGTTTTGCAAGTTTACCAAGAATAATAACCTCTCGGTCTCTCAATTATTCCACCACAGAAGTTATAGCACCTTTAAACCATGGGACTCGGGACGATAGGAATGCTTGAACGCTTGTACAATTTCTGGGTGGGCCTAATAGTTTAAAGCATAGGGCAGACTGTACGGTTGTCAGGCACCACTAGACCCGGAATAGCCTTGTTAGAGCAAGTCATACGGTGGAATCCATCCATCTTCCACGCCACCTCAGCACTTGGAACTGTGGATGGAAGCGCAAGTGTAATGGTGGAATAGTAGAAACGCTATTTTTAATGGAGTTAAAAAAAACGCAATTAAGAATGGAGCTTTTTTTCCAGCCGTTAGATTTCAACAACTCATTTTAAATCTACGGATAAAAAAAAACAGCGCCAATCTTATTTGCGTCTAGCGCTATTCTTATTGGCGTTTAGATGGATTCCACGAACCCTTCTACCAAACCATGGAACCCTCCTTGGATTTTTTGTGGAAAGCCCCAACTTGGAAGCCACTAGACTTGACATTTCATGGTTTTTCCACACTTGGAATAGGTTGGATTCCACCATAAGACTTGCTCTTAGTGATTGAGACACCAGTTTATGTTTATGGTTGAAGTCAACCCTGCCAAGGGAATATCTAATGCAAAAGAGAATAGTCAATGGAAGGATAACAAGCGAGAGTTCGTATTTAGAAAGAGAGGTATTGGCTCACTTATGGCCCAATCCATAATCTGACTTTATTAGTATAAAAGTTGAGTCTGCTTGCTAACGGTCTTGGACCAGGTGAACAGGAACCAGACTCGATATATAAGGCCAAGTTCCTAAATTATAAAAGCAATAGTGGCCTTGGTTCGGAGTGTTGGATCCGGGACTGGACCCGATAATAACCTCGGCTCTAGGTTCATAATGTTGTTGGGTGTTGAGTAATCCGTAAAAAAATCAAAAACCGTTGAAGGTGAAGTATAGAGAAGAAAATTCATACTATCTAACATGAGAGATAATTGCTACCAATAATAGTAGTCTCGTGCTTGATCCCTTCGGACAACAGAGAGGGTACATAGGCATCCGTTATGCGGTTCAGCACAAATCTGCGAGGTTGTTCATATCGTCGGAAAAGAGTTGGTTATTGTTTGGCAGTTCAATGTAAGATTACATTGGAATAAACCTCTATTTATAGGCTAGGGGTAAACCTTGGTTACATATAGATTGTTCGCACTCTTGGGCTAAGACCCTATAACAAAAACTTCAAAGAAAAAAAAAATTGTAACAAAGCTATAATATTCATTACAACATAGTAAACAATTCTAGGCTTTGTGAGATACCTCGCTCCATAAGGAGAGTCTTTCTCTTTTGAGACTTCATTCTTTTCACTGCGCTTGGTGACAAATAATCATGTATGTCCCATAGGCTTACACTTGGTTGGTTCGCACTAACACACCAAATACTTGTATACTTGTTAAAGAACTAAGTTCTACCTGGATTGTGTAGGCCAAATATGTTCTTTGTTGACATTTAAACAATAAGAAGCATGGTTCGGTCCCAATTTCCTTGAGCAACTGTATATGAAAATAATAATCATTATTATGCTCGCAATATGCTTTAGGATTTCATTTTCTCTGGAATCTTTAAACTTCGGACCGTCCTCCAGTTTGATTAATGGACATAATCAGGGACAATATAATGAGATTGTTTAATTAATGATATAAATTAGGTGTGTGCCTTGTTCACCTATTTCTTTTCTAGGTGAACATTAATCGATCCTGGCGATTTTTATGGAGCCATGGCCTCAACTACACTTCCTCCAATCATAGTTGAAACACCTGAGTCTATGGTGTACCCCTTACTGAGGATGTATAGCCTCACAGACATATTAGCAGTTGGTGTTTGTGATCTTGTCACTTTAGCGATGTCAATGCACATTCTGAAAATCGATCAATAATTCTTTTTAACTTCACGATTACCTTTATGGAGAACAAGAATCAATTTGAGACAAAGAGGGAACACACCACGAGAATTCATGTCACTCCCTTGGAAAAATCAATTTCTATATCTCCCCCTAATGACGGGAAGACTATCTCATCAAGTGACCCGCAATTCTAGCGATTAATAGCGATTAAAAGCAGGCAAATACACGAATTTTTGTTTGAAGCAATCTGAATATATGGACAAATACGAAATCTCTCATAAATGTTATACCAGTTTAAAAGATATTGTTGTTATGGTTTCCGTAAAAGAGTGAGTTTTCAAACTCTCGTATAGATGAACACTTTGTTCCCATAAAACAGTTGAATATTGATAAGTGTTATTCCTATATTCTTACGGATGAGTCTGACTCACAAGTAGAACGGGAAGCAGCCAAGGAAAGTACTGAAATTTTAAAACATGTAGGATTTCGGTCTTCTGAGGTCAATCGGCTGAAACACAAAGTCAATAATCTCATTGGTATAATTTATGAACGTGATTCTAGAACTAGGATTCTTTTTGAACAACATGCCAAAGTGAAATTGAAAATTATCTTACTTGAGGCTAAACTTAAAGATAACGCCTTAGAGATTGAAGATTGTTGAGTAAGAACACTACTCCACATTGCGGTAGTGAATCTAAAGAAATTACCATGAACATAAATTCTGCAAATGGCGATGAGTTAGAGAAAGTAAGAACAATAGTTGTTCACGATAAGCTAACAAAATCGCACTCAAAAACTGATAAAAAAAGTATTAGTACTTTGCCAAGAGATGATCAGTTAAATTTATCTGACCAAGAAAAAACTGAGTCTCTAAGGAGGAAGATTTCTTCACAAAACGAGTATGATAAAATTAACTATTCTGATTTCATTGAAACTCAGAAAGTGTGCTTTTATTGCAACACTAAAGGACATGTTCAAAGAAAGTATAAACTGAGGTTGGAAAACTATCAGTTTGGCCGACTCAAAAACACCTTAGATTTAATTTTGAAGGGTGTGACTGATATTCGAATGTCTAAACCACTTGGGTTGAAAACACATTCAAGCAAATTTGCTTCAAGGAATGCCAGTTCTGCTTGGTCCACGTATATTCAAACAAGTCAAAAAGGTAGTACACAAAATCTGTTAAAGAAGAACTTACAAAATACGTCACAAATATGGGTTTGTAAGAATACTCGTACTCCTCCTGAGAAAATTGGTGTTTTCATCGAGCTAACATGAATTTGATGATTACAAGATATAAAGATCTTATTGATAAGCTGTCATCATCTTCCAGACAATCTTCCTCAGGTAAGGATTCTAATCTTGTCTCTTTCCATGATGATAGTAATTTCCATGATCACTTTTCGTGTCCGAAAATAATTTTCTCAACAAGGTTAAACGTCAGCATAATCCCTCTGGTGAGAGTTTGTATCACCCTTGTGCAAACTATTCACAAGTCTCGGAACCTTATCCATAAAAAATCCTGCTGGATAAGGAATTGTTGTGTAACAAGTGTACTATTTGTCAAGTAGTGCTTTGTGTGATGAGCTATAATCTTTTTCGTATTGCAACCTTTACGTATTTCTATGATCACCCTTATTGACAAGATTGCTAAAATTTCATGTTGAGCCAGGTTCCAGAAAACACAAGCATTCAATGATTTTAATTTCATGAATATTAATACTCTTGTTCTCTAAACTCATGTGTTTATTGAGCTAATAATTATATTGAATAAGGAGTATATACATCATAGAAAAAGGTAGAAAATTGCAGCACAGAAAAATACTTTGTGCTCTCTAAAGATTCCTTTTTCTCCTTGAAAAAAACCTTGTTTTAAAACAAATAGGGACATCGTTTTGCGTACCCTAGGTAATATCCTGTCCTTTAGGGTTTCCATATAAAAACCATATTTTCTAGGCAAGGTCATGAACCGACCCCCATCCCAGAGAATACATGTTACAAACCTGTTTAAAGACCCTAAATTGTGTTGAGAAACTCTCATCCAAGGAGTTCCGCAACCAACCATGTATAATATGTCACGATTCTTGAAAGCATGGAAGAAGCTATTTGCAGTGGTGTTGAAAGGAAAGAAGAGAAATCTGGTTGATGACAAAGTGGTTGAATCATCTGAAGATTTTCCTGGTGTGAATTGTTATTTCGCCTATGCTCATTAAGATGTTTAGCGTGAAGAGATGATCTCTTCTAATGTTGTTTATGATTTTCTTAAACAATTTGAGGAAGCAAACCTGGAACTTGTTGAAACACTAAAAGGTCTAGATATGTTACGAACTGAGTTGAAAAAGGTTTCTGCTGACCTTGTTCTCATGAAATCACATGTTCATGATCTTCTCAATGAGGATATTTTCTCTGAAGAGATCGTGGATATAGTTGATGACAAATTCAAAGGTCTCAATACTAATGAAGAGTCTGGAAAAATCTAGCTTATTTTGTTGTCGTTTATGTACTAAGAAACTTCTTGTGAGAATTTATTCCTGTGTTCAAGAAGGATAACTAGGGTTGGTATAATAAATATTGTGATTACACAAGCTATTTCCAACAATTTTCATCTTGCGTGTTTTAGATTTATTTATTTAAATTCTAGAGTTTTTGGAAGATGAACTCGCAGTATTTAAATCATTATTGGTTTAATGTATTGCAAATTCAAATGATATATATGTGTCCTTTACTTTTTGTGAATTGGACTGATATCTCATATATGCTCAAAAGTTAAATCTATTAAGTTTTATGAACTAAAAATAGAACAAGCTTTGTGAGAATTTTTCGTAGTATTGATCTATTCGTGATCACACTGGCGTTGAGATTAATTTATGTCGATGTTTAGGATACAAATCCATGCAATTTGTTAATGTCCAACAAAATCCTTCTTTTTCATTAAAGAAAGGTCGCTCATGTTGTTCTCTTGGAATGACATCAAATGGGGGAGAGTTCTTAATGAACTTGTGCTTATTGGGTATATCTTTATGGGGAGAGTGGATATGGAATTTATAGGGGATGCTTGTATCTTAACTCTCCTAGATGAGCGCTAAGTATTTTATACTCTGTGATATCATGTAAATAAAAGTTGATATGCGTTTCCTTTAAATCTTGAAGTATCTTATGATAGAATTCATTACGAACCCATGGTTTTCGTACCTTTGCCAATTTTTATTGATAAAAAGGGGGAGAATTAATTAGTAGTTTTGCATATGGTTCACGGATCATTATGTAAGGGTATGTGAATCAACATATATAGGTTTCACCTATTATGCAAAAGATGTAAGTATTAACTAAAGGGGAGAAACATTTCACCGTAGTATTACTTTAAAGTTGTGATACAATTGAACTTTAGAGAAGATAATAATATTATTTTTTGTATAACGACAACTGAAAATATTTGTTTTCAAAGTTGTTATCGCTACGGATCTTCAACAATAACGATGCTGAGTTGAACACGTTCAGAATCATTGCAACTTAAAGTAACGAAGAATTCAATGAGTTGAAGAACCAAGGAAATCAAGCATGGTGAATTCTGGAGTTTTCAAGCTTTATTTTTAATACATATGTATTGATAGTTTTGTCACTAAAATTGACAAAGGGAAAATTGTTAGAGCATTGCTCGGTCGAACTCACAAGTGTTGCTATCTCAAGCTTGTTGTCAAAACTATATATTGATTTCTAGTCTACATTTAGTCAAGTCTCGGATTATGATAGAAGTGTGTAGTTGAGTATCAAAGACTGAACCACATATTTCTCAATTTTTCATCTTTCTGTATATGAGACATTGTCGCATAACTAAATTAGACAGTACATGCATAATTGAAATTTCGAGTAAATTTATCTTGAATATCGTTTTCGAAATATGCTAAGCTTAAGAACATTTGTTCATACTTGATGAATTTGGTTAAAAGCAATTTATTGTTTATGACCTAATTAAAATTCAAGATTTAATCATTCGAAAATAGCCTGTAATAGTGACATGTGTCATTGATGTTATTCGGGAATGTTTCACATTGATTATTAGAAAGATATATAAATAATGTAAATCCGTATACAGGATAGTATGCAAACCACTTCACATACGGGGAGAATTTTTATAAATCCAGAGCCGCAGTACATGTACCCAGTACACGTACCGACTTAGCTATAGTTTGGCAGTGAATTTTTGGTACGTATACCCGGTTACCATACCATAAAAAAGTCTGTTAACTTATGAACCAGGAGGCACGCATACCTAGTATGCAAACCGGAAAAGATCAGTTGGTTTCAAAACCGAAAAGGTACACATACCCAGTATGCAAACCATAAAAGATCTGTGGATTCTAAACCTGTTTTTGTCTTAAGGGTATACATACCCGGTACACATACCATGACAAAAATACACATGAACAGTTGTTGTACACCTACCAGGTAGACGTACTTCCCCTGTAAAATATTTTCAGATGCATCAGAATTATTTCTATGAGATAATCGGTACTTGAATAACTCTCTAAAAACACTATATAGACATGATTGATCACATTTGTGACTCAAGATTAAAGTCTTAAAGTGTTATATGAAAATGGTTAAGCATATTCTTAAATTGGCTAGTTTCGGCTAACATTTCATGAACAAGTCATCGTACACGGTTCGGTTATGATTAATCCTAATCAGAGTGTATATTCTGTTATGTTAATCTCAAGTCAAGTTTTTCATCTAACGGTGATTATTGATTACTTGATTTGAAAGCTTCCTTAGCTTAAATCTAAAGCAAAGATAGATAAAAATCACAAAGTTTCTTCGTCTCAGACTTTGTGATTCCACAAGTTATACTTGTGAGGTGAATAATAATCTAGGCTTCTCTTCGGGAGTCATAAAAGCGGATTTAAGGTTTGCTAGACTTTGTCTATTGCAATCGATTACCTACCTCACCTTGATCTTTGATCAGAACGAAAATCACATATATGCTTATATGTGGGAGGCCGATTGGTTTAAAGTTTTTTATTGAGTTGAAGCAACTCTTAGGCTGCAAAGAATATCAGCTAAGGGAATCAATAGCACGGAGTCTTACTGGGATTCAAGATGAGTAAGGAGCGCCACTATAACTGAATTGTTGTGTCGGTTTAATTCGCTCTCAACTACACTCCAGTCTGAAGTTCTGATAATATGCCAGTGTCTGTAACGACTTAATACTGTTTGGTGCTCAAATCTGGATTAGGTCTCGGGGTTTTTCTGCATTTGCGGTTTCCTCGTTAACAAAATTTATGGTGTGTGTTATTTGTTTTCCGCATTATATTGTTTTTCTTTATAATTGAAATATCACAAGTTGTACATAAAATCAAATCAAGTAGATAAGTCCATCGCAATTGTTGGATACGACTTGATTGATTCTTAGATATTGATCATTGGAATCGTCCAAGTACTCTCACGATATAATCAGGTTCACAGACTTGTCTGTGTTTACATTCTGATTGTGAGAGAAAGAGATATAATCTCTTCATATATTTCCTGATTGAGATTCATTAAGTTGAACTCTCGAAATCGTATTTGAGTTTAGTCCATACAGGTTGACTAAGAAAAAGTTGGTGGTGTATTTTGGTACCCCCACGTTTTCATACATAAGGTATGGCTTTCTCTTTGAACGGTGCAATGTCATAGGTAAAATATTTTTATGACGGAGGGATTTTACTTGTGCATACAAACTTCCACACCAAAGACCCTTTAATGATGCTCAAGTACTTCTGAGTCCAAAAGGTCATATTCGAGTCGAATTGGTTTAGTCAAAGTCTGGTCAACTATTTAGTCAAGGCCCGGTCCATTGGGTTGACAAGGTCATGAATAACGAATATTGTAGAGGTACACAAACTCGTCAACGCTATTAGACTAGTCAAGAGACGTATTAGTGGATAATAACTCGATTAGTTTAACACGAACGTTAATTAATAGGAATTAATCTAACAACGAGATAGATACGAAACTAGTATTATTGAATAGATCTCGAAAAGTTATGCGATATGGACTACTCGAACGTGTCAATTGAATATCGGATGAAGAAGATATCACCAGTTTTGTTTGAAGGCAGTTAACCGACCCGACTGCCCTTAACATTTGAGTGGGTTCCTTTATCATTGGTCTTTGGCCTTATCAGAACCAATCGAGAAGATAAGCTTATTTTCTTTTCTTCTTCTTCTTCATTTTTTCTTGGGTTTTTTTAATAAAGTGGTCGTGTATTTGTAATATATTTCAGAAAATGTCTGTTTTTTCGAATGTTTATATAAAGTGGCCGAGAATGACATTTTCCATCCCATTTTTTTTCTTCAAAAAACGGTTAACAGCCGTTAAATGCACACGTGTCAGTTAACCTTCTTAGTAAAAGACAATTAAACCCTCGGTGAGTCAGTCTGGATTGGTGAGTCAACTCGCCTGAGTCATATGCAAGCCATTATACTCTTCACCCCTTCACGATCCTAGCATACATCTAAGTCATTTCTGTAGCTTCTGTGTAACACAATACCAACATATTATTCTTGTTATCTTTGACCTGCAACCAAGGTAGTCAATTTCGGATTTCGGATTGTCTCGGTCGACACCGAGATACTGGTACAACTTTGTCTTGGGGAAATTCCGTTTTAAAATCTCGGTAAAATCTCGGTTTCATATTTTATATCCTCGTATTGATAATCACTTAAAAGAAACATAGTATTAGTAAATCTGGTTGTTCACCTTTCTCATCATCAACACCAAATAATAATTTTAGCTCAAGAAATTAAAACACAACAACAAACAATAATACTAGTGAGTGAATTAATCTTTTTAATTTTTGTACGTGAGATTAGTCCACTCAATTTAAAAAGAAAAAAAAAATCCGGCCAAGACAAATCAATTCCGACCGAAAAACGCGTTTCCGGCCGAAATTTTCGTAAAGATTTCGTCCAGCCGAAATTAACAAAATCGTGTCTTCTTGGACCGAAATCCGGAATTTCGCCGAAATTTCGGCCGAAATGGCCGAAATCGACTACATAGCCTGCAACCCAATGCACTTTCATTTCATCTGTATCAGAACCTATCAGCTCCACTAAATCACAACAACCTTCAATAGCACCACAAACCCATATACTGCAATTCCAACACCACCAGAACTACTCCATTTCTCTTCAGCCA
The DNA here is from genome assembly GCF_003573695.1 of Papaver somniferum. Lineage (NCBI taxonomy): Eukaryota > Viridiplantae > Streptophyta > Magnoliopsida > Ranunculales > Papaveraceae > Papaver > Papaver somniferum. The sequence goes on along the minus strand of NC_039360.1, from coordinate 7,254,578 downwards.
AGACTCATTCAAACAAAGCTATCCTCTTACTCTCCTTCTCATCTTAACTGACATGGAACCTAATTATAGCACAAATGTCGTCTCAGCTTCAAGAAGATCTCTTAATCTTCTTCTTCCTGTAAGCAACAACAGAAACAAATCAAACCCATTAATCCTTGCATTTTGTTGAACTTAGAACACCTGCAACAACTTGATGATCACACCATCTATGCACACTTGCAACATGAGACAACAACGACAGTCACTTCTCATTTTCTCCCTGTAACAACCACCAATTGCAACTGCACCTGTAATTTCATTTCAGCTGTAACACCATCTTCTTATCCAATCAACCGCCACAACTCTTCTTCCTTTATGAAAAACAACAACACCACTTGAGCTATCATCTCAGCTCAAAACTACCCATAACTTGAGCTCAACTCAAGCAACTTCTCATAACCTGATTATTGCTTGGTTAACAACTATCCATTTTACATCCTTTCCAGTCACTACCAACACCTGCTCATCATTATCTAAAGCAGCAGAACATCAAAATATCCTAATACTTGTCAATTTGAATTCAAGAACAATCTCATTCCTTCAAATCTATCAGAGATACCCAGCAACTACTTGAACTACACTTCAAACCCTAATTTATGTCAATCTCCCCAATTTCTTTCATGTCTTATGTATTAACATCATATCTTCCATTTCACATCATCTTGACAAACCCTAACTTCCTAGTTTATCTACGAACTCGATCTTGTACTTTTCTCTTCTTGAGTTCAAATAATTCAAACCCATCAGTATTTCTCCCACTTTGTTCTTCTCTACATCGATGCTTCAATCACAGCTTCAAATCAAGTCAATTGATTAAACAAAAAAAGAAAGATCCCCAAACCCTAGAATTCAAATCAATCGAAATCAATTGATTTCACCATCTAAACATGAGTTTTCATCAAATACTAAGTTAATTAATGTGTGGGTTCTAAAATTCTTACCTGGCTTGTGATTTCTTCATCCCCGATTTCAACTTCATCTACGATTTGTACTTCATCTTCGCTGTTGCATCTAGTAAAACCCTAAAAACTTCAAAATTTCCAAATATCACTAATAAACCATTCTTCTTCTTCACTAATAATCTCTTGTGTTCACGCTTGATCACTTCCATTTTCATCAATCACCTGAATTCGACGAGAAGAATTTAGATACAGAGAGAGACAAACATAAACAAGAAGAAAGAAACGAAAAGAAGAATCGATAATATAAGGGTGAGGATATAGTGGTAATTTTAGACCCCTGGAATGACTAAGTCATCTTGGTGGACCATTTAGGTGGGACCATGTGTTATATCTAACAGAAAGGCCACTTTATAAAAGATTTAAATTATTTGGCCGATTTATTAAACGATAGAAAGCTGGTTACTTTATTAATTTGCCCTTTCTTCTTCTTCCTATGTTCTTCTGAGGTGTTCGGTATGAGTGGTATGAGTGATAATTAATTGGGGAGAATCATCTGGTGATGTTGATAGATGATGGAGAAGATGATGTGGTCTCTAAATATGAAGCAGATCGATTAGTCTTCAAATCCGGGAAGAGCTTACAGTTTACGGATTTAATTAATGTTCTGAAGATCTAGAAGATGATATATAGAGCTACTGTTAGATGAGGAAGCATGGGTATTCGTTTGATTAGAGTTATGAAGTTGATTCAGTGATGAATCTAAGAAATAAAAATTAGGGTTCGTGTGTTCTTCCCTAATTTAGTAAATTAGGGATTTGGATTATTGAGGTTTGAAATCAAGATGGAAAGAATTGTTGGGCGTTAGTGGAATTGAGTTGATGGGTTGTTGAGTATGAGATGAATTTCTGAATCTAGTTAAAGGAGAAGAAGAACCTAAGTTCAATTGTTTGAGTGGAATCTTCTTAAGGTAATTGCTCTTCTGGTTTGATTGGTGAAGTTACGTAGTTTTATTGATTGAATATTTGTGGTTGACAATTGAAATAAGAATTGAGTTGGTTGTGTGTGGGGGGGAATGGACACGAGACTTTGAGAATAACTGGTGGTGAAGGAGTATGGCTGATTTGAGTTGACGTTGCAATATTGGTAGGATTATAAAATAATGTTTGAGGCAGATGAATCTGGTGTTTAAAGGTTTGAGAAGAACACGAACTTAAACTGTGTGTTTGAGACAAGGAGATTGGTGTTACTGATTTTACAGGTTGTGTAGGACGAGATTGAAAAGGGGGTGTTGGTTTGAGGAATTTGAGGTGATGGAAATATTGATTTATGGTAGTGCAGGCAGTGTATACAGGACAAGGAAGAAGCTAATATGATGGTTGAAGTGTTGTGCATTTGGTTGTGTTGAAGATAAATGATGTACAGTGGATGTGATTTTGTTGTAAAGCTGTTATTGTAGTTTAGGTTTATGTTGATGTTTAAGGATTTGGTGGTTTGCTGTTGAGATGGTGGTGGAGAAACTGATATGGCAGAGTCACAAGGGTGGTGATTTTAAAAGAAGTTATATTTGTTACAAAGAGGTTTGAGTTAATAGAATTGCAATGATATGGATGGTGATAGATAAGTTTTTTGTTGTACTGCAACTGAGGATATTGTGACTGAATCTTAAATGGATTTGGGTTTAGATGAATGTATTGCAGGGAAGAATCTCTAAAGAAGTATAATTGATTGTGATGATTGTAGAATCAGTGGGTAGTCTCTTTGAGAGCTTGCGGCTACTGCTTTTGCAGGTAAGCTGAGTTTAGTGTTGTAATTGAGTTACAGAGCATTGTTTTGATTGAATGAGTTATAATTCTTTTGTAGACATAGTATTTGTTTCTGCAATTGAGCTTTGGCTTATGCATCATATGTTGACCTGTACAATGGATTTGGCTAGAATGTTTCCAGCTTAGCTGACTCCACCTAGTGTTTCTGACTCAGTCTATCTGACTGAGTTAAATATGTGTAGTTGATTTACCTGAATCAGTCTTCTGACTGAGTTAACTCAGTATAACCAGGATTTGACCCGATTTGACCAGTCCAGTGGACCGTTTGACTTGGACATAGACGTCGACTGTTGTAGATGGTGGATTTTCGACAAAGGCTAAATTCACAAACTCGTAATTATACGAAGCTCTGATTCAGCAATCAGATGTGAGTATCGAGACACGGGTCTCTCATCGAATTCTCAACGGAGAGTACTTTCTCTCAGAGTACATGTAGATATGTAGTCTCACGACTGGACAACGTCATATCTCATGAATACTGAATACTTTCAGTGATTATTTCTATATAGCATCACGAGATGGACGGCTCCTAGACAGCTTGCTCTGCTAGCGATAACGTCTCCAGGAACAAACAACAAGTTTACCCTGACTATATAAAGGATATGACTTACCGGCAAGCTCGTATCAGGATAATTAATGCTCCTAGACAGCTTGCTCTGCTAGTATAGAGCCACAAAGTTAATTATTCCTAATTACAATCGCTCCTATTCCATGGTCGAATCCACGAATGGTCCCATGTAATGACAATAACAATTGTTCTGATTCTATGATCGAATCCACAGCTTGATCTCATAGAATAGCAATAACTACATTATCTCATTACTCCGATTTCATGATCGAATCCACGACTGGTCTCATAAATGGTAATAGATAAACTTTAGTTACTTCGATTCTATGGTCGAATCTACGATCCCATGGAATGGTAATGTTCACTTTATTATTCTGAATACGTAGTCGAATCCTCAGCTGATCCTATGAATTAATAATAAACATCTTATTACTCAGTTTTGTGAATTATTCTCCACTGAATTCCACAATTATTAATAAATAATCAACAACCGGGCGTCTGAGCTACGTCTAAGTAAGCCCCGATTCAAATGGTGAAGGTATATTCAACGATGATACACTAACCGTCACCGCACGAGCGAGTATTTCAAAAATACAACGAAACGATGAACATATACAAAATAAAGAAGAAAATAATAAATAATTAAAAATATTGACCAAGGTGCTGGGAGCACGGACACACGACCGACCGACCGTGTCGTGGTCAATCCCGCGCCAGTTTTATACTTTTAATGCATTTTTATTATTTTCCATGATTTGATGAAAATCCTCTCATTTTATCAAATCTCCTTCGTCTCGAGGAAACTCCTCGATTTCATGGTACTTCCATAAATCCATAAAAATAAAATAAAAATTAAGGAAAGGAGTGTGGGGCATGACCATTGGCCAACCGGCCATGCCTTGGTCCCAACCGGCCCCACACCCACGGTTCCTTATTATTTTGTTATTATTACTATTATTTCTCTAATTTCATGAAAAAACTCCTTGATTTCATGGTATTTTTGCACAAATCATCAAATAATAATAAAATAAAATAAATTATGAAAACTTGTGGGACCGGGCCTTGGCCGGCCAGCCATGCCCTAGCCGGTCCAAAATCCTTTGTTTTATTATTTTATTATTAGTTTTCCTTGAATTCATCAAATTCCTTGATTTCATGGTATTTCTCTCAAATTAGGAAAAATTCCCTCAAATCATCAAAAATATGTAAAAAATATTAAAAAATTATGAAAACTCGTGGGACCGGGCCCAAGACGGCCGGTCATGCCTCCACGGTCCCGCACGCCCTTGTTTTTATTATTTTAATATTTTTTGCTTCCCTGAACTCATGAAAACTCCTTCAGTTCATGGAAACTCCCTAAATTCATCAAATTTCTCAAAATTCATGAATTTTTCATAAAATCATTATAAAATTAGGGAAACTTGTGGGATCGGGCCCTAGCCGGCCGGTCATGCCTTCCACGGTCCCACACGCCCTTGTTTTATTATTTTAATATCTTTTGCTTCCTTGAACTCATGAAAACTCCTTCAATTCATGGAAACTCCCAAAATTCATCAAATTTCTCAAAATTCATGAATTTTTCATAAAATCATCAAAATATTATACAATTAAGGAAAAGGCACCACGGGACCGTGGTCACGACCGTCCGACCATGCCTTGACCATGGCGGTCCCACGCCTCCTCATTCCTTATTTTATAATTATTTTTCATCATCTCATGGTGTTTTCCTCAGTTTCGTCGAAACCCTGATTTTGGCATAATTTCTTGAATGGATGCTCAATTGCACGCCAGAAAATATCGAAATTCTCAGGACTGAGAAGCGGACGCCTTGGGGACACGAGCACGCTATCTTGACCGACCAAGATTGGCTCTTTGGCTCACGGAAGCCGGTCCCATCAATTTTCACAGTATTGACCTAATTTGCACAATTGCTCGTATTAGGTCCAAAACTCTCCCAAACACTTTGGATTTTCATGAAGTGATCGTCAGGCGGCCACGGGACAACCCAGGGCCGGTTTCATGACTCCATGGTCGGTCCCTCGCCTCGTCATAATTAATTAGGTTTTCTCACCTAAGGCTCAGACGAGCATTTTTTGAATAAATGATTAAACCAGCATTTAATCATTCTTCCACCAACAAATCGTCAACTCTTCAGGAGTTCTTCGTATTTGCTCACATGAGCATATGGACACTACATGGTTGATCCACGGTCCCATGTATCCTCTCCCTCCTTCGTCCCATGGTCGAAATTCTGACAACCATGAATTGATCATCAAATTAGGGTTTCTGAATCCAAGGATCATCATTCCAGATTCCAACCTTAATAATTTTACAACGGCCTCATGGTCATCAATTTTATTAATTATGCTTTGTTCAACGACTAATATTCTAATTAATATTTTTGGTACGCTGCCAACAATCCATCAGATGAGCAACACATGCTCAGACGATCAAATATTCAACAATTCATCACATGAGCAGCACTTGCTCAGATGAGGAATATTTGCTCAACAATCAATATTCAACGATCCATCGAATGAGCAATACTTGCTCACTTCATCGTAAGAACTATACCTCTGTCTCATGACATGTTCAATTCATGAGTTTCAGAACATCATGTTCAACTCAACGATTACATGGACTCATCGTCCCATCAAACCACGAAGTCATCAATTGACTAACAAACCACGAGACGTCAATCGTGTCACTTGGGGGGATTCACTTAGGGTTTTTGGTCTGGCGGTCTACGGCACGTGTGTTCAAACACACGATGGAATGTGAGCAAGTCGTGCAATCAGTTGAAGAAATTCACGAGGTAGTGGGTGGAAAATCGACCAAGTCTCCACACGTTGAGCAACTGGTTTCAAACACGATCTCCACTTCCCCACTCCTTGATTCCATCAACTTTCACACTTCATGGAATCATGGTGTCTACAATTCCAGCAATATAAATAAGTCTCTAATCATGATTGAATCATCATCAGTATCATCAATCTCACGTCTCATCGACAACACGAGATCATCAACCCATCAATTGAGCAACTACTCTCAATTAAGCAATTTCAATCACTCAGAGCTTATCATATTCAGAATTCACACACCCACAATCTTTGATTACCATTGATTCCACACATTTCTCAGCTTCCCTCCTATAGATCAACCCATCCTCTCTTGTGACCGAATTTACTTTGGAACGGTCATTGTCTTGATTTAGGCCGGAGTACTACATATTGATCTCATGAATCTAAAGCACCCCCTTTGCAGTGGTGCATCTGTGTGAGGTTTAACATTTCGCTCGGTTCGAGGAGTCTCCTCCGTACGGTCGTCTCCTCAATTCCTTAAAAACCAGCAAATCGTTTTTTCCCATGTACAGATTGGCGACCAAAGTGGGAGATTAATCTCTCGGTTGAAATCTCACAATTTCACAAGATGGTTAATCTCAGGTCAGGTTCAGTTACAAATCCTAACACAAACCGTGCTAGCACTAGCAACAACAACAATCAGAATATCCCGGAGACAATTCCGACTTCCAACACCGATGGTGGTGACTCTACTCCTCCTCACGCTGAAGGTCATCCACTGTCCGGACGACACCCTGAATAAGTCAGAGGAGATCCACCGCCTACTATCGCTGATCTTATCAAAACGCAGGAGACTCTTGCAAAGAACCAGACTGACATGGCTGTTACATAGAAAGAGCTGTGTAATTATCTCAAAACTCTTACTGACAAGATGTCAGAGAAGAATCAATAGAAGGAAAAGGAAAAGGAGAAATCCTCGGACGACGGTCCTGAAGTAATTCCAATTCATACAGTAGAAGACGACGAAGTCCATAAAATTGCTGCCGACAACTCATCAGCGAAGGGATCACCGAATTTCATCACTCGTGAGGATCTGGAGCACCTCTTGGAGAACCATGGAAAAGGAAAGACATCGCATGACCATCGTCATCAACCTCCTTAACCTGCCGCTACGCAAAGGATTCCACTCCCCAAAGGTTACGTTTCTCCAACTTTCACCTTGTATGATGGAACTGGCAATGCTCGGGAACATGTCTCTCGTTTTCTCGAAGCCTTGGGAGAACATGAACATAATCATGTCGTCCGTCTCAAGGAATTCTCAAAATCTCTGAAAGGCAAGGCATACACCTGGTATAACAGCATCACACCAAGGACCATCAACAATTGGGGAGAAATGGTTAACGCATTTTACTGGAAATACTTCTTCGTGTCAGAACAAGTCACCCTCTCCGACCTTGGAAGAATGTTTCAAAGGGTCAGTGAAAATCCCAATGATTATGTGAAAAGGTTCAGAGTCCAAGCCCTGGATTGTCATGACCCAAACGTCACGAAACAACAACTGGTGGACTTGTGCGTCAATGGCATGCTCCCGGTCTACATGGCCTTACTAGAAAACCTTCGATTCCAGACTTTCTCAAAGCTTCACGAAGTTGCGAAGAGGTCGGCAACCACTGCACCTGCTCTTTTGGAAAGAGCAAAGTCTACAAAAACTGAAGATTCAAAAGACACTCGAGGAAGCAGGCGTCTGATCAACAAGCAGTATAACCTGCAACCTTCAACAAATGCTGTCGCGGAAGGGAGTAAGCGAAAAGCAGAACCACAACACAAGCATACTTCCTCCACCCCTTCAAAGACACACAAGAAGGAGAATTCGAAAATCCCTCCTCAGCATACGGAAGATCCAGAAGCACCTGATTTTCCCTGTTCAATGGAAGAAGTTAATATACTACTCGATGCCTGGATTCAAGACGGCGCGATCAAATTGCCTTATGTCAAGAAGGAACCAACTGAAGAGGCCATGGAAAATCCTCAGTATTGTCGCTTCCATAGATACGTCAGCCATCCCACGAGTGATTGCAAAATTTTGAAGCGCATATTCAAAGAAAAGGTCGAATGAGGAGAGCTCAACCTGGGGACTGAGGGGGTGCACAAAAAACCCCTCCCAATCAGAACTTTTACCATCTCTGAACCTCCTGTCAAGGAAACGGTCCAATCTCTGATCGAACATGTCTGCGAGCTGTTGTATCTTTCGAAATCTCAAAGGAAAGACATGTTTGCTGCACTGAACCACATCGTGTCCGGAAGACGTCCGCTGATCCAAGAGACTACCACCGGACCTTCAGCCACCGACACGGAAATGTATGACTGGGGACTGCTCACCATAGTGCACATTGAAGGAAATGAGTTCAAGAGGGCGTTCATCGATGTTGGTACATCCGTCAACATCATCCCTTTGAAAACTCTCAGAGCTGCTGGTATCACTCGATGGGAAACCACCCACGCTCCCATAGCAATCAAGGACCACGAAGGAATCTCCAGAAACGCATACGGCTTCATCACTCTCAAAGTTACGGAAGGATTGATCTGCACTGAGGCCAGGTTTTTCATAATCCGGGAAGACCCTGGATACGATATGATCCTTGGGAGAACTTGGATTCGTGCTGAAAGGACAATGATGCCTTCAACACATCCTGTTATCGACAAGGATTACGAGTCGGAAGACGAAGCAGAGGACGCACCACCGTTTGAGCATCTGGAAGAAGTAACAGCTCTGATGGGGCTTAGGCAAGAACTCGGATAAACTCCGCACTCCTTTATCAGAAGGTTTCGAGCTCAGGCAAGTCTTATTCCTCATCTTGATCCAATATTACCAATGTTCAAATACGCTACTATGGTCCAAGGACTTCTCCCCATGAATAATTTAGCAGTCATCAAAAGCTACGAGTGGGTAACTTCACCTCAGCAATATTACACTCAATGGTTGGGTTCGGAACTTCTTCAAATCGGTCACTCCATCGAGAGGTTTATTGCTGAAGACTTGGCTAAACATGATCAACACTATGCTGGATACTCTCTTCCGCGCGAGTGTCCATACGGGCCACAATCGTGGAATTCCATCAAACAGGGAATTCCGAATCAGTGGAAGATATTCAAGGCACGATCGACCAAGCCAAACAAGTTTCATGAAGGGGACCTGGTTCTCAAAGCAGTTTAGCGCGGTCTTCATTCTACAAGGAACTCCAATTGGGAAGGACCATTCATGGTCGCTGAGTCCGTGGCCGGAGGATACTACAAATTGACCAACACAGATGGCAGAACCCTACCAGTAATTCACGAAAATTGGCTCAAGGCGTTTATCTGAAATTATTGGATATTTAAGGTATTGGGCGTTTGAAGCACTCATGGCGTTGGGATTTAACATTTAGGATTTTCTTTCATTTGTATTTCAATTCCTCCAAAACAGTTGCAATACTTGCAATCAGTATTTGAATTCAGCAATTTATCAAAATTCAGTTCATATTTCGCAAAAGAAAATCTCTATCAAATCTACAAGAAAATCCTTAACCATCAGTCAATCCAAAACCATCTAAATATCAAAACCAAAGTATAAACCTCACATCTCTCAGAAGTTCATAAGTTCAAGAGATCAGCAAGAAAAGGCTTTCGCTCATTAGCATCCTTCAAGACAACGTCAGGGACGAAATGACCAAGATGGCGAAGGAAATCGAGAGGAAGGAAGGATAATTTTACATGAAAGAGAAACTCAAAGAAATCAACAGGCGATTGAAGAAGAAATTGAAAGACATTATGCTGAACAAGCACATTTAATTTGCGAATGTGAAAGATTTAGAGCGGAAATGGAAGAACGGGAGATTCAGGAGACAATTCTCCAGAACAATCACGACAATCGAGAAAGAAGGCGTACTCAAAACCGGAATAACGGTAAAATCAATGAAGAGTATGATAGAATACAGAGGATGGCTGAAAGACAGCGAATGGAATTAATAAGAAATGAACAAAATCATGAAGGGGAAAACGAGAGACATAATCATATGCGAATTCAAGATAGAGATGAAGAAGAGACTCGCAGAAGAAGACGAGATGAGGATAATGAAGAAGAAATGCAAAATTTCGCGAGAGAAGAAAGACATGAACGCAGAAGAAGGGAGGCGAAATTAAAAAGACCAATGGATCAAAATTCAGGTGTAAATAAACAAATCTTGAAAGAGTTAGAAGAAATGAGAGGAATGCTAAATAATAGAGGAGAAGTAGGCAGAAGACAATTGGATGAAGCTATAGAAGAAGCTGCGAAAACTCCATTTACAAGGGAAGTACAACTAGGAGGAATACCACCGAAATGCAATTTGCCCGCATTAACCAACATTTTTGATGGAACAACTTGTGCAATTCAACACATTAAAGCCTACGTGAGGTGCATGTTGCAATGTGAAAATCATGATGTTGTATTATGCAAGTATTTCGCATCCAGCTTAACAAGGGAGGCGTTAGAATGGTTCGAAGGTCTACCAAATAATACAATAACATCCTTCAATCATTTGCAGACTACATTCCTGGGCGAATATATAAGTAATAATTCTTCGCGACCTGGTATTGAAGATGTGTTTGGATTAAAACAAAGGATTGGCGAAAGTTTGAAGCACCTAACTAAAAGATGGAGGACTATGTGTAGCGAAATGGCTGACCGTGTAGATGAGAGATATCTTATATTATCATTTATCAATGCTATTTTTGCAGCCAACCTATTGTATGTCCAAATTTTCAGAGTCAAGAATAGGATCACAATGACTGAATTGCGAGAACTTCAAGAAGAATATATTGCTCTAGAGGAAAGGCAAAATGAAATGGAATCATACCCAGTTGCGAACACTAGTTCACAAACAGCGAATGCAAGCTTATTACCCAAGCTAATAAACACAGTAGCGAATACTTTGGAAGTACAACAAGAGAATGTGACGGGTAACAATCAACATAAACTGGTGGCTATGGGAAGCCGAGATCAAGAGGAGTATGAAGGAGAAAGAAATTTCTACAATCGTGGTGGAAATAACAAGATTCAAAGACTCGATCAACCACAAGAAACTTATGGAGGTCAAAGACAAAACTATAATAGAGGACAAGGAGGTCACAAGGTAGTATGGGAAGAAATCAAGATGCCACCTCTAAATGCAAGTGTGGAGAAAATATGGGAAGCTATAATTTTGATGGAGAATATACCAACACTATGGAACATGGGAACGGAACCACCTCCAAACCACAGAAGTCATTAGCTTTGTTCTTATCATCATTTTCATGGACATACAACAAATGATTGCAGAAATGTAAAAAGAATTATTCTGAGAATGATAGATCAAGGAAAACTAAACCACTTTTTGGTAGGGCACCCACAATCTCAACCATTGCCACCACCGCCAGAACATCACAAAGTAAACAGGATGAAAAAGAAGGAAACATTCTTCATAGAAGTTGGTGCAAAAGCAAAGAATCTATTTTGTCACTCTATCGTACATTCATACAAGACAATTGAAGATTTTCATGACAATGTTTTGAGTAGAGTGTTTGCAAGAGATAACGATGGAAGAGAAATTATAAATATTGCGAAAATCTCGCCACTAGAGGAATGGCAGAAACAGATTATTTCTTTTACCGCAGAAGAAATCCCCGAAGGTGAAGAGGTACATGATAATCCATTGGTAGTAAAATTAGAAATTAATCCAAAACCGAAAGAAGATGAGGATGATGAAGCTGAAGATTCATGGGCAATTAATAGGATTCTAATCGATACTGGAAGCTCTGTGAACATCTTATTTTATAATACTTATAAAACTATGGGAGGAAGAGATGATGATCTTATACCATCAACATATAAGATATGTGGTTTTAATGGTACTTCCAACAAGCCTAAAGGGGAGGTTACTATGCGAATTCCATTGAAGGGAATATCTTCTGAAATCCTATTCTGTGTCGTTGATGTAGAATCACCCTACAATGCATTAATTGGTCGACCTTGGCTACATGGGATTCTATGTGTAGCTTCAACTTTCCACCAGTGCATTAAATTCCCTCACTCCAGCGGTGTAGGAACCATAAAGGGAGATTGGGTTGAAGGAAAGAGGTGTTACGAAACTGAGATAGAATCTTGCGAAGGAAGAGCAAACAAGAAGGAAAATTAGCGACACAAAATCAAAGAGACACAAAGAAGTGAGAGGTTGATGGTGGATGCAGTCGAAAGAAAAGAACAAGAAATGTTGCGAACCTAATGCTAGCTTAGAATAAAAAAATGGTAAACATACCACTACCAAGGAAATAGTAGCAGAAAATAACAAAGAAGCAGAGGATAGCAAAGGTAATGTATGAATGATAGATTTGTTGCGACACTCTCGCAATAAATAAAATTCTCAAAAATACATTTTATTGAATGACAAAATTGAGACTGCGAAATGAAAATACAATATGATGATGTGCAAGAATCTCGCAGAGATAATGAATTCTACAAAAGACAATCAGAGAAAAATGACAAAAGAGAAAGGGGCGAACCTTTATGGCGTACACCCTAGTTCGTGAATAAAATTTTGCAAGAGGAAAATGTAATACCTAAAGTACGTCATATAAGGGGGTACCTGTTGCATGACTCAGGGAAAGGCTACACCGCCACCGGAACCTGAGTCATGGAGATTTGGGGTCAATAAAGCCCATCCGTGAGAGGCACCTTGGATTCTCAGCTTAAACATATGATTTAGGTTGGGCGACTAAGGTAATAAGGACTCTCCAAAGGAGTGCAGAATCTGATCAAGGCGCCGAGGTACACGGTTGAATCAAGCGTGCCAGGGGCGTTTGAAGCGCACCTTGCCATTCTTGACAAGTCTTGGCTTATACTGCACTCGGCCCGAAGAAAACCCCACTTAGGGTGCAGTCTCGTAACCATAAGACCTATAGGTAAAAGGGATAAGAGGCTGCGAAAACAACTGGTTGTTGTTAATACTGGATGGGAGGAGCTAACCTTGTATGGTAGAAGTACGCCTCCTTGAAGGGGAAACCAGGGGGAAGATAAGGGCGGCACCCTCCATTAGGGAGATGATAAGTGTCTTAAGACGCAAATGTCATGAGGCTTTTTACTCGCAAGGGTATTAAGGCTTGTCATATTTTGCAACAATCCTGAAGAGGCAATAATACAAAAGAAAAGATAAGACGAGATCAATGGGTTTTCGCATGAAAGTGCGAAGACGTCCTGCGATTTCGTCGCAAGACAATGTCATGGGGCTTTATTTTCGCAAGAATATTTAGGCCTGTCATATTGTCGCAACATTCCTGAAGAGGCCATAATACAAAAGAAAAAGTTAAGGCAAGATCAATGGGTTTTTGCATGAAAGTGCAAGACGTCCTGCGATTTTGTCGCAATGACAAGAGGTGGCATAATAAGACCTTTAATTAGGAAGGCAAAATAAGACCACACAGGAATGAGATTTTGAAAAGAATCAAAATTCACTTCGCATAAGATTGCGAAAATCATAATAAACAACTGCGAAGTTGAGGCACAAAATAAGAAAAATCTGCAAAACTCTCATTTGGATACAAATAACAGAGGCAAGTATGGGAATGAATGAAAGAAAATGTTATTTGTCTCCACATGATAGATTTACGCAAAAATTAAAAAATTAATGATTATATTGATTAACCATATTGCAAGGAAGAATTGTTTTAATGAATGCAGGTCAAAATGAAAGAAACTCATATATTAAGGAATATGGAAACCAAAAGAATTCGCAAATATACAGAAAGGAGGAATAAATGTACAAGTATTACAGAAGATTAAAGAAAGAAACAAAGACTACTTCTTAGTTGATCCTTCATCATCTTCATCAGACTTGTTCCCTTCTTCGTCTGCATCAGAACTTTCATCTCCATCAGAACCTTCATCACCATCAGATTCTTCATCATCAGCTTCGCTATCAGAAATAATCAGACTGGGAATGTTCTTTGGGATCTCCTCCAAGAGACAAGGATAATCAGAATGAGGAATACTATGGTCATCACAAACCATTTGAATAGTTTGATTGCGAAAATGCATAGCATCATTCTTAAAGTTCGCAACAGTGATCTTGATTTGATTCTTTAATCTAGAATACTTGTCGTTGCAAGAAGAAATATTCTTTGCCAGTTCCACTTTTTCATCTTCAAGTTCCTCAATCCTTTTTCGATATCTACTTTCAGAATCTGCGAGCAAAAGGCAATCAATTAATAACTTGATGAAAATTTATAAGAAACAAAACATTAGTATTGGAGAACAGTTAATAACCTTCTCTGTCAGAAATCATATCTCTAATCAAGGCTGTATGCTCAACTTGGAGACTAACATTTACACCTAAATCTTTTCTGGCATCGTCTAAGATTTTCGCAGCCCAAGCGAATTCATCCTCATTACTTATAAGAAGACGAGAACGAATTTGGTTTTCTCTTTCACAGAGGTCGGTATTCTTGCGGTTAGCTTCATCTCGTTCAAGTTGAACTTCAAGAAGGGTCTCTTGGAATTTCGCCAAAGCCTTAGCACCTTGATCAGAGATGCAATCCTTATCATCTATGAGACTACTAATTTTGGTTCTCAACTCATTGATTTTCTCTTTAGAATTAAGGAGGAGACGCTTAAATCGGTTGGCTAAGCCTAAACTAGATATATGGTCAATTTCTAAGAGGCGAAATTTGGATCTTAGTTCATTCAGAAAAAGAGATGAATTTTTATCATTTGAGAAACTATTTACAGATTTATTAAGACGCTCAAGAAGGGTATCATTATCCAAGGCATTAGGAAATGAACGAAGAATGGTAGCTTCATCAGAAAGACCATAAATGTCTGCAAAAAGGATCAATTAAATAAGATAAATCAACAGGATGAATGAATGAGAGGAGAGGAGAAAAGTAACAAACCATAGAGCTGATTATTAGCTTGCTGAAGACTAGAGATTTTGTTCTTATACGAAGAAGAATCAATTTCTAGTTGTTTGTTTTTCTCGCGAAGACATTTGACTTCAGCTTCCAGTTCCTCATTCTTTGTGCGAAATTGAAGATTCTTCTTTTCAAGATTTTCACGTCTCCTCTCTAGATCTGAGGCAACAGCGAAAGAAGTTTTTCCAGCCTGCGAGAAAATATAAAAAGTATTAAAATAGAAATAGATTTTGAGTTACAACAATGAAGAGTAAAAGGATGAAAGCATACCAGACTATTAAGAGAATGCAGGAAATTGGGAGTCACTGATATAGAAACTTCGAGAAGAATTATCACCATCCAACAAAGGAACATCCCAAATTGTAGCGAGAGCTTTACAGGTGTTAGCAAATTGATTATCTCCCATTCCTTGCAAAGAATCATAAAAGAGGCCAGAGAGCTTAGCCATAGAAGATTCAGACGGAGAATCTTCATTTGCAGCAAGGTCATCATTATCCTCATCATCCTCATCATTCTCAGAGTTTTCATGAGAAGCAATATTTGAAAGAGAGGAAGAACATACTTTTCTTTTCTTTGAAGGAGGAGCAATTGGTTTTTCCCTACGAAGAGCACCTTTACCTTTATCACCAGTCTTCGCAACATTGGCAGGTTCTTCTATTTCAGCAATAATCTTCACACACAGATAGAAATAAGAAATGGAAGCAACAGTGTACTGTTTAAAATCATAAGAGAATATTTCTTACCTCATCTGTGTATGAGCGAAGAGATAACAAGGTACTAGTCTTCTCAGTCCTGTTATAACTATCTTTCAGTTTTTGGATCTGTAGAATGTCGCAAGAGTCAGCGAACAAAAGAATAAAGAAAAATAAAGAAATATAAAGTGAGCGGTTTTGCTCTTTGGACCTTCAATTCCAGTCAGAACTAGACAAATGATGGCTCATTACAAAGCTTACATATTATAGAATAATATTGGCTCATTAGAAAGCATACATATCATAGAAAAATATCAGGTGTAAAAAGGAACAAAATATTTCAGGTCATTTTTACGAAAGCAAAGCATGTACAGCTGCCTATGCTTTTCGTTAAAAATTCGGTTTTGCTCTTTGGACCTTCAATTCCAGTCAGAACTAGACAAATGATGGCTCATTAAAAAGCTTACATATTATAGAATAATATTTTGTCCCTTTTTACACTTGATATTGTTCAATGATATATATGCTTTCTAATGAGACATTATTTGTCTATTTCTGACTGAAATTGAAGGTTCAAAGAGCAAAACCGAATTTTTAACGAAAAGCGTAGGCAGCTGTACACGCTTTGCTTACCTAAAAATGAACTGAAATATTTTATTCCTTTTTAAACTTGATATTGTTCTATTATATGTAAGCTTTCTAATGAGCCATCATTTATCTAGTTCTGACTGGAATCGAAGGTCCAAAGAGCAAAACCGAATTTTTAACAAAAAGCATAGGCAAGCTGTACACGCTTTGCTTTCGTAAAATTAACCTGAAATATTTTGTTCCTTTTTACACCTGATAATGTTCTATGATATGTATGCTTTATAATGAGCCATTATTTGTTTCTGCATTTACGGTTTCCTCGTTAAAAAAATTCTGGTGTTTGTGTTATTTTTTTTCCGCATTATATTTGTTTATATAATTGAAATAAAACAGGTTATGCATTGTTCAATCAATTAGAATATCCGACCTTTTGGTTGTTGATTTAAATTGATTGACACTTGGATATTGGTCTTTGGTACCATCCAAGTTTATCTCCCTTGTATTTAAATTGAGACTCGCAGTTTGCTTGAGTAAGATTTAAATCGAGAGATAGAGATAAAAACTCTTTGATATACTTTTTGTCTAGATTGAGTATGACTGTCTAGTTGATTCTCTAGAAAGTATACTGGAGTTTGTCCATACAGATTGCTAAGCGAAATATTGGGTGTGGTTGTTAGATCCCCGCTTTTTCAACAATGACAATGATTTTATATCTACCGTTAAGACTTTGTGAACCAAAGGAATGCTTTGAAGTTTCAGATCGATCATACTCTGAAGGAGATAACTTACTATGAACAAAAGTATAACTAGCGGTGTTGAGGGTGGTTTTTAGTTCAGGGCTAAAATCGTAAAATCATATTTGTATGCATGCTTTCTACAAAGAAGTAGAGTTGTTAAGAAGACGATGAGTGTCTATACCTCACTGCTTACATATGAACTATGTAATTCAATATTTAAGAGATTTATTAGAATTATATTGGTGCATGTAGCAACAATCCAAAATATTCTATGAATTTTACTTTAAGCTCCTGGTCGCGTTATTCATTAATGCAGATCCCGCTGAGTATTTATCCTATGCTATGTTCCCGACTGAACTCTTAACATTGACATGACATCACAAATAATGCACTTTCAGCATAGGTGTAACAACAGATAGAAAATTTACTAACCACTGGAAAAGGTTGGAAACAAGATTCTCATTCTAGCCCATCCACTTTGAGACCAGGTACTAGAAGCTTCTCATAAAAATTATCGTCAGCTGAGCCAGGCAACTCGCGAAGTCTGCAATTACAAAGTCATTCTCAGGACCAAAAGTAGATGCACAGAAACCAAAAGAAATTTTATAAAACATTTAGGTATCACCTGCAATTGGGCAAGCCTCGCACAAGGAAAGGAAAAATAGATGGAGATGGGATTTCTTTAAGAAGCTCAAGAACAAAATGCCTCATCCGAATCTTTTCGAGAACCAACACCACAAATAGCAAACAAAAAATAAAAAAAGGACGGAAGGGTCTGATGAAGCAGAGTTGAATATCAAATTCATAAACATGTAAAGCTGAAGCACAATAATTCTAAAAATAGAGAAAGGATCAGAAGAATATGAATATGATGAATAATAGGTCGCAAGTTTAACACAGATAACCAAGAGTTGTGATTACCAGACCTGAAATTTCACGCAAAGCCTCTACCCATCGAGATGTAAAATCAGCCATCATAATAACTTTGTAAGAAAACCCATATCTCGGAAGTATTCAGCAACTGTGATTCCTGGAATCGCCATAATTAGATAAGTTTTTCAATATATAAAGCAAATCACTTGTATGTTTATGACAACCATCTATAGCTATGACCAGAACGGAACACCATATAATAGCATTACAAAAAGATACATCACCAGATACCACATAATCAACTATAACACTATCTAAAAGGTAGAGTTTGCACTTCATGCAATTTAAGAAAAGAAAAATGTGGAAGGTGTTCTATTTATGCGCCACTTCTTGTTAAAGTAAGTTCTTTATTCAAAACAGTTAACGAAACAAAACAAAAAAAATCAAATAAAGTCGAGATAGGTTATAAAATGAATAATAAGATGATAAGCAAAACTATATAAGCAGAGCCAAGAAATTACCTGTATAAATAGAGGACTCTTGAGCAACCACAGGCAAGTTAGATGTGTAAGCTACAAGAGTTGGCCATCAGCTAATGTCATGGTCAGATGAGGGAAATCCATAACAACCTGAATTATTAAGTAATAAAAATGTTACATCAGAACTTGAATAACAAACTTGAGAATATTTGGAAGTACAAAAGTATAAACAGATCAGCTATCTCATTTCCTCTTTCTCCACAACCAACATAAACCGCAGTATCTGAATTAGAGTACTACGCATATAAACAGAGAAACTATGCTTCATAACAATAAATCAGATCAGAGTTTCCAACAACTAAAACACCTAAATCAAGGGGAAACAGCAAACCCATCTTAGAACGAGCTTGACTGATGACTGCCTTTCCACAACCAAATGCTCCAGGAATGGCACAAGTACCTCAAAGAACTGAGGAAAAAAGAGCATCAATAACACGCTGCATGTAGAACATGGGATTTGTTAGAAACAACCAAACTTGTAATGACATGATTCATTGAGCGGGACTCTGCCAAAGATGATGCAAGTCACCTGCCCAGTTAGAAGAGGTGTATCAGCGGCATGTTTAGATGCAACGAGTCTTGGAGTTTGGACAGGCCAAGTCTGCATCACAAGGAAGCACAGAATGATATCATAAATCCTGAAGCCATACATACCAGCTGAAATATAATTCAAATATAAACTCAAGAATTTCAAACATATTAACCCGAAGCCACATATACCAGCTGAAAATGATACATAGAAGGTGAAGACAGAAGTTCAGTAAAATATATATATATATATATATATATATATATATTAAATTATTATTCATTCCTCTCATGATAATGCTCTATTTGTATTTACATTTAGATTCAAGAAAACATAAAATATATCCCCAGACTTAAGCAGTTTCCAAGTGCTTAGGAATCATAAATACTAATAGTACATGTATCTATATTCCACAATGCCTTAGTGTTGGAGAGAGTCAAGCAGTAGAAAAGAATGTTACACACTAATTCAGTATATTGTCATTATGTGTTAACAGCTCAATGATATTCCTTTACGTCACTACAGAACTGAGCATAATAGCATTACATTAAGGTTTTGACTGTATGTATTAATCATGGAAACCACACCTATATCAGATAGAACAAGCCAACGAATCGTGCACATAAAATTATTGGAGTATATGCACATTTGGGTTAGTGGTTACCTCAAATAGTTACTCATCCTCTCAAACAGGCCACGACGCACAAATATCGCTTCTGAAAAACAGCAGTCTCAATAAACATGCACAAGCAAGTCTTTCCTGGCAGTTCTTGTACAACTATGATCTAAAAGGTCAATCGGGAAGAAAAATACCTCATAAATCCTATTGGATAACTGAAAGGAGGACTGATTAGTCCTTTTTGACAAAGTGTGAGAAGCCGGAAACTTAAGAAGCAGCGAAAGAAATACTTGCAAAACAGCATAACATTCAAAACAACAATATAAATCCGAGAACCGAATGAATTAGAGTTCTGGTCATTCCTCTCCTAAAGAGCCATCCTAAAATATGTAGACACGTAAATTAGTTACGGAAACCTTTTCGGCAGCACTTATTTTTAAAGGTAATCATAGAATGCGAAGTGGATAAGGGACTCACACGTAAACATATGTCATAGCTACACAACTGATGCCAGATTAAAAGTAGAGAATAAAATCCTTTAGCGTCATTCCTCTCACTGTTGTATAAGCCCCAGACCTAAGCAGGACATCTAGAAAACAAATGTTAATAATTTCAGATGACTTCAAAGAAATAATGAATTATTACTCTTAAAGGTTTCAAAGAACAAACCTCTCCACTAATCTCATCTTCTTCATCATCTTAATCATTCGCTTTTCTGATTTTGATTCGTCAGATTCATCTTCATAGCCTCTGCTTCAGAATCTACTCAACTCCCTACAGAACCACCTCCCCCTGAAGCTGCTACAGCTCCTACAATCAACGTAAAACCAAATTTTCAATGTGAAAAATACTAGAACCACCCTACTATATGGGTTCAATATATACAAGCCCCACAAAATGGATCCTTTTCTCCCAACTCCATACTTTCACATTTTGATATTGCTAGGCCCAAAACTTTTAATATTAGGGCTTACCAATAAAACTACAGTTTTAAAATACCTAAAATACCCCATCTACATTTGATGAATTGTATCCGGCTTATGTTCAGTTTCATTTTTTTATTTCATTTTCTCTCTCCATCTAAAACCAGAGCGAAAACCAGAGATTAGATTCATTTTCTAGGGTTTTCTTGATTCGATGTACTACGAAGAGGAAGAAATGATAAGATTCTTTGATCTCTACTTATGTATCTACTGACGATGTATCTGGATCTTCATTGGTTTCTGAGTAAGTCGAAATCGAGATGCAGAGACGATGAAGATTGTCATCAACAATTAGATCCAAAGATTCAACAACAAAAAGTTGAGAAAGATAAGTTTCTCCCTTCTAATCCTATTTAGATCAATTGAAATTTCTTATTACGTGATTCAGAAATTGATTCGGAAATAAAACTCAGAAGAAACTAATTCTTACGTCTCTTGAAAATCTAATTAACTTTGATTTCAACTGAAATTCATTGATTAATTCATGATCATAGTATAGATCGATTATCATCTTATCCCAATCTTCGTGTTTGAGTTAAGAAATTTGAAAAATATTTGTCGACAAATTTTCTAGGCTTACTGTTAGAAATTGATCTGTCTCTTAATTTGTAATCTCGATCGACAATTGAACTTGTGATTCTTGATTAGAGCATTTTAATCCTGGTTTCTTTTTCATGTGTTGTCTTTATCTAGTTTCTAATTTGATTTCCCTATAATTGTTACAAGTGCATAAGGTCCTGTTTTTTGAATCATTGGTTACTAGTAGCTACTATAATTGCAGGAAGCTTGATTACTTAGCTTCCCTGTACTGCGTCTAACCTGAATCTGCGACTTGTATATTTCCCCTTCAGTAGTCCCTGATTTTGTTATTCTGGGTTATATCATTTTGCAACTGAATTTGTTGAGTTTCTTTCTTCTTTTCAACTTGACACATTGAATTGCGTCAGTTTGTTGTTTACTAGTAGTTTTTTTCTAGCTTACTGATTTTTGCAGGTTAGTTAATGTTTACTTGCTACTGCGCATACAAGCTATAGGCATGTGTTGGAGTACTAAGGGTGACATTAATCAGACTAATAAGAATGTTGCATCGCTCAGATGGAATGTGAGTTTCTTAACTTTCTAATGATTGCTCCTCCAAATAATTACTGGATGTGTAACTTTTAGCTACACATGCTAATATGCATGTGTAACTAATGGTTACACATGCCATATTCATATGTAACTATTTGTCAACAAATCATTTACTGTGCTGTTCATTGATTAATTCATGATCATAGTATAGATCGATTATCATCTTATCCCAATCTTCGTGTTTGAGTTAAGAAATTTGAAAAATATTTGTCGACAAATTTTCTAGGCTTACGGTTATAAATTGATCTGTCTCTTAATTTGTAATCTCGATCGACAATTGAACTTGTGGTTCTTGATTAGAGCATCTTAATCCTTATTACCCTCTGAATAGATTTGAATATTTACTTACTTTTGATTTTCGATCTGATCTGAACTTATATATGTCCATGATCAATTTATTTAGTAATTTTTATCGTCTTTGTATCTTTGTCTAAGCTCTTTGATGGTGTTTCCCAGAGGAGAATAGTCGAAGAGCTCCCTATAATTCCTCTCCTGAGATAGAAAAAGGAAAATCCGATTAGGGAGATTTCAGTTCATGTTCAAAGGTTGAAGAAGCGGAGGCAAAGTCAAAGATATAAATGCTATATGCAATTAAAAGACAAGGAAATTGAAGAAATAGTAAGATGAGGATGGTTTATAATTACTAAAAATAAATCCGGTATCATAATAAATCCTCTTAATTCTGTCTTTCAATCCTGTTGATGCCTTTGTGTATAGTTTTGAGTATTTTGAAGATTTTTGTTTTTTATTTCTGAGAAATCTGGTATATCATAATAAGGGTGATGGATATTTCTAGTATGTACCTATATCTGCTGATTTCCAGGGCTGGCCTGTTAAGTCCTCTATTGAGCATGTATCTACTTTGTTTAGTATAGGTGCATGAATTATATAAATTCTGGTTTCTTTTTCATGTGTTGTCTTTATCTAGTTTCTAATTTGATTTCTCTGTAACTGTTACAAGTGCATAAGGTCCTGTTTTTTGAATCATTAGTTACTAGTAGCTATTATAATTGCAGGAAGCTTGATTACTTAGCTTCCCTGTACTGCGTCTAACCTGAATCTGCGACTTGTATATTTCCCCTTCAGTAGTCCCTGATTTTGTTATTCTGGGTTATATCATTTTGCAACTGAATTTGTTGAGTTTCTTTCTTCTTTTCAACTTGACACATTGAATTGCGTCAGTTTGTTGTTTACTAGTAGTTTTTTCTAGCTTACTGATTTTTGCAGGTTAGTTAATGTTTACTTGCTACTGCGCATACAAGCTATAGGCATGTGTTGGAGTACTAAGGGTGACATTAATCAGACTAATAAGAATGTTGCATCGCTCAGATGGAATGTGAGTTTCTTAACTTTCTAATGATTGCTCCTCCAAATAATTACTGGATGTGTAACTCTTAGCTACACATGCTAATATGCATGTGTAACTAATGGTTACACATGCCATATTCATATGTAACTATTTATTACACATGCATTTTGTATGTGTAACAGCAGTTTACACATACAAAATAGGAAAGATCTTTATATGTTATTCGATACGGTTGGGGGAAATAGGAAAGATAAATGAGTTTAAACAACATGAGGTAACAAATAAGGAGTTGCAGGAAAGGTACTCACAAAACCACAAGATTTGGAAGCAGCGTAATTGAATCTGGGATATTCCCAGTCTTTTGGTTTCCGTCTAATAATCTGCAGGCAACGAAGCACTAGCTACTTAGCATAAGTGAGGATGAGAGCTTATAATTAAATGTTATAACATGAGTATGCTTACATGTGTTTTAGAACCTACTTGTATTTGTACAGTGGTGGTATAAAGTGGGATCTCGATTGGTTAATGCATTTTACTGATTATGTTTTCTGAATCTACAAATCGACTAGTAAGATTTTTGATTTAATTTAGGGTTTTTTTTGATACTTCATTTTATTGAAGTAGTGTTAAGACCTAGATAGTTCTAGATTTGATTATAAAGTTTCATGTTGTTGTTTCAGGTAAGTTCATGTGGCGACGTACGAAAGTGGCAAAATGTAAGTGTAATAGAGTTTCAATCGATTATGTTGTAGTGTTTGACTTCGTACAAGATATTATTTGTTTTGTTTGAACCGATGGTGTTTCCTTGTAGAAGTCCTTACTTGATTAGGGCATGGTTTCTTGTGTAATCAAATTAAAATTTAGGAATAGCATTCTGTGAGTGAGGTTGTCTATGTTTTGTTTTTGAAGTTTTTTGTTTAAGTTTTCTGTTTTTTAGAGTTACAATGAAGAATTTTTATTTTAACTAGTAAAATTGTAGGCATTTTATCTAGTTTTCTATTTTGTTAAGTTTTGTCAGTTATCGTGTGTTCATCTAATTGGCCTTGGTGTTTTGTACAGGATGATGGTATTCAAGTGAAAGTCGACAAGCTTTCTTCCACAGGAGCCCAACTTAACTATCATCAGTATTATTTTCTCAAATACTGTAAGCGCACAAAAATTATGAACACTGCTGAGAATTTAGGAGAGGTTATTATTTACACAGTGAGCCTCCACTTCCTGTATCATTTTTATTTTTATATTTTATCATTTCTTAAATGCTTTTGCTTAGAAGGTTGATGTTCGTCACCAATCGTTTGATGTTGTATTCTGTTTTGAAACTGAAATCTCTCACTTGTATTCCAGTTTCAAATGAGGGGAGAAGTTACTTGCAAAGTCTCATGTTGTATGAAGCTTGATGCCGAAGCTGCAAATAATTTGAAAGAGAAAAAATTGATGATGAGTACCGACTAAACATGTAAGTAGGATTTTTTTTTTCCTCCATATGTTACTGTTGGGACAAGAAACAAGATAGCATATGCTGATATTTGTCGTCTTAAGATGGGTTTTCACATTTTCACTCATGGAATCATGTTTGGAACCTTGGATTTTAATGATAGGAATTTCTTAATTGATGCGTAATTTCTAGTTACACAAGCTAAATAAATGTGTAATTTCTAGTTACGCATGCTAATTAGATGTGTAACTTCTAGTTACACAAGCTAAATAGATGTGTAATTTCTAGTTAGACATGCTAATTAGATGTGTAACTTTTACTTACACATACTGATTGAATATGTAACTTCTGGTTTTAGTGATTGAATTACTGTTACACTAGTCGGGTGCATGTGTAACTTACGGTTACACAAGTTATATGTATGTGTAACTGAAAGTTACACATGCCATATGCATGTGTAATTTCTGATTACACATCTCTCTTCATAGTTTTCTTTTTTCTGATTACTTTAAGTTGGTTACATGGCATATGCTCTACAAATTCAGTTTTTTTTCTTCATCCCAACCTAATCCCATGGGTGTTTAATTTCTTTCAGATATCCAAGCATTTTGGAATCGAGGAAGACAAGAAGGGAAGAGTACATTTTTATTGTAGGATATCGTGGCTTATTTCTAAGATATAGCGGCTTATTTCGATGATTTCGTTTTACATATCTAGTTTTTTGACTCGTTTGTTGTGAATAACAAGCAATTACTATTATTGATAAACAAACGAATTATTGAAAATTAAAGTAATACATGTATTTTCTATGTGTAGTTTTGTTGTATAACTAATAAGTACACATATACGCATGTGTAACTTCTGCGTACACATGTGTAACACTGAGGACACATATATATACAAGTGTAACTTTGCGTTACACATGGCATATGCATGTGTAACTATGACATGTGTAACTTCGGGATACACATGCCATATGTTGGTGGTGGTGGTGGGAGGTGGTTGTCAATGGAGATGGTGGTCGGAGGTGGATGGTGGCGGCGGTGGTGATCCGAGGTGGCGGTTGGTGGTTGTCGGAGGTGGTTTGACGGTTGTGGTTGGTGGCGGCGGTGGTTGGAGGTGGTTGGCGGTGGCTGGCGGCGGTGGTGGTGGTCGGAGGTAGTTGGTGTTGGTGGTCGGAGGTGATGTGACTGTGGTGGTCGGAGGTGGTTGGAACATCATCACATAATATTTTAATAATTTTGGGCCTAAATTTAAATTTTATTTAATTATGGGCTTGACAATATGCATAAGGGTATCAACGACTTTTAAATTTTGGGGCCTAGATTTAAACTTCTTTTAATTAAGGGTCTCATATTATGGGTTATCCATGGGTTGGGCCTTAGCCTAATTTTCCCATTTTCAATTGATAACTAAAACCCAGAAAGATAAAACAGAGACAAACTAAAATTAAACTAACCGCACCTAATTCTGTTGGTTTAATTCCAAGAGATTTCATGTTTTAAACAAAATCCCTAATTCTCAAAACCCTGAAATCAGTTTTACAAAAACCCTAAATTTCAATATTGCGATTAAACAAAAATTTGAAAACATAGATGTGAAATAAACTGAAAAATGATGTTTGGGTTTGAAGAACTTACCCATTTTGACGATCCATGATTTTTATTGAAGCCTTTTTCTCTCGATTTGTATGGTGTAAAAAAACTAATTGGGTCCATGAGTTATCTTCTTCTTCCTTCAATGATACCAAATCATCTTCAAATCAACATACATGAAAAATCGAAAAAACTAAAACCCTACAGATGATGAAAGACTTGTACATATCTATGAAATCAAAATCCTGAACTATATTAACAGACGATGAAAAACCCTAAAATCGAAAAACCGATGATAAAAGAGAGAGAAAAGAAATGAAAAACGAGAAGAAAAGTCGATGATTGAGAGCTTTCTGTGATGTTTCTTGGTTGTCGATTATTGAAGATGAAGATGAAGTTTCACTAGGGTTTACAGGCAGGAGAAGAAAAGGATAAAAGAGATATGGGAAATGAAAAATCGATCCGTCGATTCTCACGAAGGCATGGGATGAAAAGAATCACCCATGTGAATGGCACATGCATAGGTGGAAATATACTCTAGTGTTACTTATCTTGGGTGGAAACACAGTAGTACGCGTGTGAATGACACACACACAAATTGCAAGTGTTACGACCCAGGTGTAGCCAAGCGTGTGGCTAGCACGCTTATAAAAATATTCGTATTGGCTGGTCTCTGTTACGAATTTTTATAAAATTAGAACGGGTTTCATCTGTTACGAATTTTTTCGTAACGGCCAATTTTGTAACGGCCAAAAGGCCGTTACGAATTGCTGTTACGAATCTGGAAATTTGGTGTAGTGTAATGATTATACAACTGATCACTTCAACATGGTACGAAAACCTATCTCTTCTTTTCTTCCTTGTCATTGCTCTCTTTTTTTCTATATAGTACCGTGAGCCCTTTATCACTCAAACAACTTGGAATTATGAAGAAATTTTTAGAAAACCAAAGTAGTGATAATCAAGTCGTCTGTTTTTCTTGAGATCGAAAGTGGAGATAAGAGGAAGAGGAAGAGAAAGAGCAAGATGATTTGAGCGGATACTTAACACTTTATAATCACGACATTTTCAATTGGGATCCACTTGAGTGGTTTAGAATTAGATGCCGATGACTTACGTGAAACGCACGAATTCCACCCTTGCTAGCTAGAGGTAGCTAGTACATTTCATTTTGGTGAATGATATCGTGTAAACTCTGCGAACCTCTCAACTACTCGATAATCTTTTGGTACTGATGATCTTGTGACATTGTAAAGATATGGGCACACTAGAAAATGGGTACTCTTTTTCCTTGTATACCCCTTTTCTTCATAAAGAATCAAATGTACTTCAAAGAATCTAAATTCATTGCCGTAACTGTTCCTAATAAGTATGACACGAATATCTAATCCCTAGTTGTTTTTTTAGAGGACCTCTGTTTTTTATTTATATATAATATTTTATGTATAACGTATACCATAATAATTATTACAACTCGGAAAGACTATCATCCGGTAAGAAATTGGTCGGAAGCCTAGCAACAAGCTGTGCTCTAACACCTTTTTGAATAACTACGCCTAACCTATGAAAAAGAAATTCTCCGACCCGAACATTAGCATCATGGCTAGCCATATAATTACGCAAACGTTTCAGAAAGTCTATGAAATCATCACCCAATTCCCCTAATGTGGTAAAGGAAAGTTTCTCAAAACCAAAACCATGAGACGTGCATTTCTCTAAATATTTAAAATTCTTACGAGTAACAACATTCTTAATGGCGAGACCCGAGGCAAAGGTACGAAGTCCACCACCGGTAAAAGGAGAAACACCAGTCACATCCAAACACACATCACGACCATTATCCCAATTATGCACAAGTATGTCAGCCGGTCTCAAAGCAGTGCCATTATGATCAAGAATCCCCAAGTCAACCTCCTTCCTAGCCGGCAAACGCGCATGGTAACACATGTCTGCAACAGTGTCTCGCACCAAATCATGTCTAAATTTAAGCCCAACTTCATTCGCACAATGCAAGGCATGATAACCAAAAATGTCCATATCTCTCTTACAGAAAGGACAAGCACCATTCTCCTTGAAGAGAGGGATCCCAAATCTGTACCGGAGAATTGCACTGAATTGCGTAGCTCCAACAGTTTGATTGAGCCCCACAATTGGAATCGCCATCAAAAAGTCCCATGCATGTTTTGTTTGGTTGTAGTGCCATAAAACAGAATCACACTCCAACATAATATAACTGGTGGGTACGTTTTCCTTCACAGCATAAAAGTAAATATTTTCCAAGGAGTTCATGGAATGGGTGGAAAAATTACTTGAGAAAAGAGGAGAAACGACGACATACAATGAGTTGAAGGAGTCCAAAGCTCGCTGAAAAAAGGGGCCACTACTACTGATTCCAGCCCACCTCAAAATCGTGGACTGCAGCTCTAGGGTTTGTAAACAAGATGCAAGAAAACAATAATGTTTGGTATCCTGTATAGTGTACACACCCATACCTCCATATTTGAATGGCAATGTAGAAAGCCTTTGATGAAGGAGTCCGTAGCCAGGGCCATCACTAGAAATGATGTGTCTAAGGAATTGAAACAGACGAGCGTCAAATAAGTCTTGAGTTTCTTGTAAAAAATCAGGTTTAGTTGTTCTCAAGGATAAATAAAGTCACGAAACACATGGTGCAATTCCGAAAAAAAAAAGAAATTCACCTTGAGGGTCTTCTAATTTTTCTACAGCATCAATGAGGGCCATAGTATGACGCACTCTACTAACAACCAAATCTTTATTGAATTGAGCATCAAGGATGACCGGACCACCCAAAAGCTTCACACCCTTAGTTAGCCTATTGATATTGGGAGGGAAAACGCCTGGAACCAAAGCTGTAGGGTCTGGAGAGGGCCAAAACAGTTCCGTCTTGGCTATATTCAAATGCAAACCCCTTTCACCCCCATAATCTTGAATGATCTTCAAAGCCTTTGCAACCATTAGAGTATCTCCTATTAAGGTACCATCATCCAAGTACCAGGCTTGCAATTCAAGCTCACATTGCACGACAATTTTTTGTTAACCAAGGGGTGAAGAGTAAGAGAAATGAACAAAGGCCCAAGATGATCCCCTTGTTGTACACCCTGGGAAGAGGCGAGGACATGATCCAGGTAATATAAACGAGTAGGAGAAGCGTAACAAAATTCAACCCATCGAGAAATCGATGGGCACAAATTGCGTACCTCAGAAAATATGGATGACCGGTCAATGAGGTTAAAATCATTCGAGAAATCTACCAGTAACATGGAAAGATTGTCCGGGTCCCCTTTCTCCTCAATCATGCGATTAACAACATGTAAGATCGCCTCTCCACTACATTTGACACCCACTCCAAACTGAAAATCCCCTAAATAAGCATTGACTTCTTTGCCAACATGCGTTGCAGTGCATTTGGAGACGAGCAAAAAATTTGGACCATTTCTCGATTTGTGCATGTCATCCCTGCGCAGGGGCCATGCTAATCTTCTCTGTATCGTTCCATTTTTTTATTTTTATTTTTTGAAGGAAGAAACAATAAAAAATCAATGAAAAACTACAAAGATGGAAAAAGCTCACTAAAAAAATGAGTGATACACGAAGGAAGGGAGAGTAACCACTGATCAGTCAGATGGTGTTGAACAACATACGCTGCTAAGGAATGAGGCATTGAATTGGCCTCCTTTTGGATGAAGTTGAATTCAACCGACGACAAGAGGTGTAACTGATCCTTCAAAAAAAAAAACCTAGCATCACCTATATATCTCCATTTCACAATCTCAATTACCTATACCAAGGAGTTCTGACTAGCTAGGATGTGAAATTGCCTGCCTCGTAGCTTCCTACCTTTTAGTCATGTATAGAAACGAAAATTCTAGAACCGGGACAACTGTTATTGTCCAGATATGGGACAATGAATCTGGACCTTCAATCGTTCCCGTCTTCACCCCTCTACTAATCCCGATGCTAAAATTATTCCCCTAACCATTAAAATTATGCCACCTCATGTCCCAGATTTGAACTAGGCCCTGCTTTCCCAGCTGTAGCATTCTCAGACGTATAAAAAGCATTACCTACTAACTGATGCTGTTATCGATGGGACATCAGTTTATCTCAGCAGTATTGTCAACCAATGTACTAGCTAGAAGAATGGGTCTCACAAAATGCAACAGGAACAGAGCATCTTTTTGAAAGTATCGATTTCATCTTTTAATGTACGAAACTTGCATGAGCAGCCGGATGTGAATTTATAATCTAGGAATTACTGGTTAATCCAGTTATAAGAGAACCCGTTAATGTGTAGTCCAGCACCATAAAAAATTTAATCGCTGGTCCAGAAACATGTTTTTGGACCAGATCTTGTACTCTCTAATTCGGCACACGTGCGGACTTATTATTTCCTTTTTGGTAAATTCCCAAAACATCCCTACGTATAGAAACATTATTTGAGGCAGCCTTGAATACAGAAAACTTCATTTCTTCGTTTCAATTTCGTACATCAAAGCATCTCTGGATATTCATGAAGACTAGGTTTTTTCAAAATCGCGATAATGATGGACAATTGTTTCTTTTCCAAAAGCTAAGTCTTCTTATAATTCTTCTAATCTTGATCTTAAACATCTTTTAGTGTTGTTTAAAAAGGAGAAATCATTTTTAGGGTTTTCAAAGTTTATCTTTTGGTTGTTCTATGGTAGGTGAATGAACTTTATTTTTTCTGATTTGACGTTAGGTTATCTTCAATCCGTGTTTAATTTTGATTTAAATGTGGTTAATTTTAACCTTTTATTTGATGGAGCGGTTGGTTTATGTTGATCAATTTGATTTTTTGGAGCTTTTTTGATGATAAAATATTTTATGCAGAATTAATTTCATTGGATTTAAAGATCTGTTATTTCTTTTGCTCATGAAGATTAATTAGTTTTCAGTTTTCTAAACAATTCATTTACACGTAAAGTGAGAAAATTGAGTGTTGTTTATTATGTTAGTAAAAGCATTAGTCAATTTCATGATTCAGGGAATAGATTTTTTTTTAGATCCGAGATGATCATATTTGCATCATAAATGAATTGATGATAAAAAAAAGAAGAATGGATGATATCAGAAAAGGAACAAGTGCAAAAGAAGCTATTTCTCTTCCTACGGGTATGTCTAATTTAATTGGCATTCTTCTTCGTTGATCAATACTGATTGGTCTTAGCTTGACAAAGTTAGTCGTATTATACATATTTTACTAGCTGTATTTTCCAGAAAGTGAAAGCAGTTTTTTGATGCAACAGTTAATTGGTATCCTTATGATGGTTCTTGGGTTTTCTTTTGATTCGTTTCCCAGTACTCTAGTAGTCAAGTTTGATGTTGATGTAGTCCAGTAGTCAGGATTTTACTCACTACTTATGAATATGTACTGTGTTTTCACTCAGAATGTACCAATATGTATTGGGTTTTCACTTGGTACACATCAATATGTACTGGGTTTTTAGTTCTTGTTTTTTTCAATACATATATATAGATGCACTGTTTTTTTTTTCATTTTGAATCTCTTTAGAAATTTATTGGTTTCCAATTTTTATAATCTGCTATATTGTATGAGATTCATTCCCTTAAAAAACTTCGCAAATTGCAGAAAACAAAAGAGAACCAACAAAAGAAAAATAAGATAAAGGGTGAAACTAGTGTAGTATAAATAAGCTAAAGAGGCATGCTTCTTCATTCATTCTATTCGGGTAAATATTATTTCCATAACTTACTAGTTTTGTTTTAGATGTTATATGTAAATCGGGATTTTTAAAGGTTTTGCTTCCATTCATCGTTTCGCGGTGCTGCTGATTCAAGGGTCTGCACTTGTGGAGCTTGGGTTTCTGATGGAGTTGGACTTTTAGACTCAATGAGCATGATAGATTATATTCCTTTTTGATCAGGTAAAACTGTATTCCTCTTTATTAATAATAACAAATAGGTGCAAACCTTTAGGAGACATGATGATATATCTTTTTTCTAAAATCTAAATGCATCTGATTTCATGGCTTCTAATATTAATTCAACATACTTATGTAATGGAGGTCAACTGTTTAACTCTATTTTGATAGTATTAACATGTATTTTAGAACTAACCACAATTGTTTTTTGGAGTACATATCGATGTCTACTAGTTTTTACTCGGCACATATCAATATGTACAAGGTTTTCACAGTACATATCAATACCTACTAACTTTTTTCAGTACGTTTGTATATGTACTCTAATTTTTATAATGAATATAAAAAACAATTGGTGTGTGGTGTAAACAAGAAATTTTTAACCGAGTGACTAGTGTAGCCACTCATTAAATCCATACACAAATTCTGAAGATGTTTTTATATGGGGTTTCCTCAAAAGCAGCACCACAATCCTTGGATCAGTGTGTATACTATAGGTTGTGAAAGAAAGAGAAACGTATGTATATGTACAATTTATTTTTGATGTACTTTCATAAGAACATGTATATGGAATATAATGACTTATGTTTATTGTGAGATGAAAAGCGGCGTTTCCTTGCATTGGGTTTCACTCAGTACATATCAATATGTACTGGGATTTCACTTAATGTTGTCCTCAACTTTTCGCAGTTCGGTTAATCTAATTTTTAGGAACATTGATGTGGATGACTAGCCTCTTGATATTCTGTTATTGATCTCTTTTAGGTTAAGTAATCTAATATGTATGTTTTATTCCCATGTGTTCAGGCAGATTTGGCAGACAATTGGTCAAGAAATTTCTTTTCATGTTCGGCAATCAATATTAGGGATTTTACGGAATAATTTCTTTTAGGTTCAGGAATGTGAGTGAAGTCATTGAAGATTATAGAAAATATACAGGTGCAAAGAAGAAGAAGACAAGAAACATCAGTTGGATGGAGATGATTCTCGCATCTCAAAAGGGATGATATCTTTGTAAACAAACCCAATTAATAGCTAAACCATACAATATTTTCGTTGTATTGATTTTCTCGGAATTCTTAAGAGTTTTATATATATTTATATTACTGATTCCATCCCTGGTAGACACTAATGAAGTGCGTGTTATACAAAACAAGCTTGATCTTATTTGACAAGTACAGTTTCTCTGTTGGACATTATGACTGCGAACATTATTGTCGACAAAAAAGAAGTGTATATTTATCCTAAAGGATGTTGTTTCCAAAACTAAGAATTCAATCAGAAAAAAAAAGATCTGAAAAAGAACTAAAATATTAATATTAATCTAACTTTCTTTAGGTTCTAGCTAAAAAAAAATAAACACCAATATTTAACATCAACTCTAATCATCAGCTTCTTCAACGACGTTAGTGCCCAAACCCTTGAGACCTTCTGCAAAAGTTTATGCTACAATTATAAGTGAGTAGAGCTCTTCCTTTGCATCTTCATCATCTTTCCACTTGCGAGCAATGCGGATCCTAACTCTTCTTCACGAATCTTGTTATGGGAAATGACTGCAAAACATACTACAAATGATGAGAATATATTTACCGACAAAAACCCAATATATCATTCGACCTAAGTAACAAATCACAAGTACATGTGTAATATGAATTTCTAGGTACATATCAGTATGTACTGATGGATATGTACTGTAAGACAGTTTTTTTATCAGTTGCACATCAATATATTCTTACATAAATTTGCAAAATAACATATACTGTGTACTTAATACATATGTATTGAAAAACGATGAAAATACATGACAAGAACCCAAGATATTGATGGACCAAAGTGACAAAGCACAAGAACATTTTTACTTTTACTTTTGCAAGGTAATACATTTTGATATATGTACCTAATACATATGTAATATAAGTATCCATTAGTACATATCAATATGTACCTATCAATTAATACATATCAATAGTCAGTTTTCCAATCAGTACTTATCAATATGTACCATCAGGTACAGTATGTGTTTATACACTGATTTCCGCAAAGACTCTCAGTACATTTAAATATTTACTGGATTCTATTAATATATTTTAAATATCTACCTAAAGCTATTAGTGAACAAAACTCGCAGTACATCTAAATATGTACCTAAAGCTACATAAAGACCCACAACATCTAAATATTGATATGTACTGTAACATATCCCACATGGATAAACTACCTTTCTACCTAAAGCATGTTTCTAGGTTGAATTAGTTGTTGATGTTGTTGATTGACAAGAATAGAAGTTTTCGTCTGAGAAAGTAGATGAAGTTTTCGTCCGAAAAAGAACAACTTCGAAAAAATAAAGAAGAAGAATGAGATATACGTACCACACGTGATTGGCGATGTCCCTTGTTGAGGTGTTCCACACTAGGTGAATGTTGGATTCTTCGATGTTTACTTCCTTTTCTCTCTCTCATCTCCCTGATAGGTTTAAGAATGTAAGTCTCTTGTCCCCAATAAGTCTTACGGGTGGTGTCGAAATGATACTAAAACATTGTAAACAAGTTATTCAACCTATACATATCAATATCCACAGATAATTGTTTTTTTCAAACAGTATATACCATAATTGAAAGTAAACAACAAATCATAATAAAATGGCGTCCACAAAATTCTAGGCTCTCTTGTACTGTCAACTAAGAATAAGTCTCCTGCATTTTTGTATCAATATATACTAGGTGAATAATTAGGTATTTTATCTAGTAAATACTACCATATATTGTTGGATCTAAGTACTCGGTTCATTAGTACATATTAGTATGTACATTTTTACACTTTGCAGGGTAGTACATATAACTTGTACCTACTTGATATCCAAATACATACCAATATGTACCTAAATCTCTCAAGTTCCTACACCACATATCAACATGTTCTACTAGATATCCAACAAACATATATGTACCTAACTCTCAATCCTACAACACATGTCAATATGTCCTACTAGATATCCAATATACATATCAATATTTTGACACCAAGTTAAATTGGAACGATTGAGTGAGAATAACTAGACGCACCTGATACCGTAAGAAAGATGCCCACCATGTGGAAGGTCAAGTTCAATAATTCTCTCGCCGGGCTTCAACAACACAGTGATATGTACCTAATAACTATGTAAGATAAAGTACCAACTGTACCTATCAATATGTATTGATTCTTCCCCAAGCATAAAAGATGTTTTTCACATAGTACATGTCAATATGTACTGTTTCATAATATACATGTCAATAAGTATTTGTTCATATCGTACAAATAACCTACATATCTAGATGGAATATACACTACATAACAATATGTATACTTTCCACTGATATGTATATCAATCATATTGCTACTTGACAAAGTAACACAATGCATCATTACATATTCATAACAAACACAACAATGCTACTCCCATAACAAAGTAACAGAATGCAAATATCACTACATATCATATTGATATGAATAGTATCACCATTTATGGGGGTCGAGGGGGCAGCGTCCCCTCGTTATTAAGAATTACTACATATGATATTCAATAAATCACTACATATTCATAACAACACAACAATGCTACTGCCATAATAATTAAGGAATTACTACATATTCATGTTCAATAAATCACTACATATTGATAACAAACAGATCATGCAAAAAATCACACTACATATTGATATGTAATTCACTACATAATATTGATTACAAACACACACCAATGCAAAAAATCACTACAAATTAATATGTATCACTATATATCATATCAAACACACAAAACATAACAGATTTTCCACGTGCAAAAGAATTTCTACATTTTTCAAATCTACCAACACCACATATTGGTATGTAGTCTAAAAGTTTGAATAGATGTTTACCTTTTTCATTATTAAATTTGATTTCTTTCCTTTAGCTTCTGGTGAAGGAGTACCGTCGTTTTCATTCATTTTGTTGATGAAGGAATATCAGATTCAAAAGCTGTTGTCATACTTCTCGTTGTGGTAAATTTGCAGCGGGTTTTCCTTGGTTTTTGTTGTTGATTAATTAACGACAGTTTTTCCTTCTGGTTTTTGCTGGTGAAGGAGTTTCTTCTACAATTACTTCTCTAGTTGTTCGTTTAATCTCCCTTTTGGTAACCATTTTCTCAGATTGAAAATTATTGGAACGGTTAGGGTTGCTGAAAATGGAGTTAGGGTTTCCTGAAGAAGATTGATTAGAGATTTTTGGTTTTTGTTGCCTATAATGATCGATTTTTAGTGATGATTAAGCATGGGTTTAGGTTGATTTTTGTTTTTGGTGTTGTTGATTGAGAAGAAGGAAAAAGTTCTCGTCTGTAGATGAAAACAATGAAGAAGAAGATGCATTTCGTCTGAAATATAAAGAAGAAGAACGAGGAATAAATGTACACACGTGAGTGGTGAGGGCAGTCAAGTACTTTTAACTTTTTAAATGTTTTTTGGACCTCCGGATATTTTTTTTTGCAGCTGGACTACATAATAACCTGGATCGGATTTAGTGGACTAAATAGAAAATTTCTCTTAGTATACTCCCTCCGTTACTTTTTAATAGGTCAGTTTCTATAAATAAATATTTCAAAAAAATATGTCAGTTTTCTAATTGGGAACGTCAAATGTCACTTTAATTTTCTGGGACCACTTTCTTTTTATCTTCTTTCGATGACAAGTGTAATGTGGACCATTTCACTTATTTTTTTGGCTGACAAGTGTCATGAGGACCATTTCACTTCACTTTTTTGTTGACAAGTGTCTAGAGGATCATTTTCAATAATTAGTTCTCTTAATTTTCTTAATTTCTTCAGAAAAAGAAACTAGCCTATTAAAAAGTAACGGATGGAGTAATAAATCAGTAAAATAACTTGTCAAGATGAATTAAGCACCTGATCCCAACGACATAATACATTGTCCGGAAATGATAAACTTACCGATTTGCTGTCCCGACCACAAATTCCGAAAAAAATAATCTTTGACAAGTGTTAATTATCAGTCACTCAGACTTAAATATTATTTTTTGGCATCATCTTTAGATAGGAAGTGCTCCGGTGGTAGTTGTTTCTCCCCTCCCTCCCTCGGTAGAATCCATAGAAGCAGATTTTCAAAACTTGCGAATTATATTACTATTGATGGTAGATGGAAATTTCATTTTAAAAGAGTCTTATTAAATTCAGAAGCTATGAACTCCGTAGACCTTCTCCAACTCATTGGTTCCTTCTCCTACTCATTGGTTCTCACACCCACAATGTACGTGGTGTCGCTTAATTACAGGAGCTGATTTTCTGATCTACAAGTGCCAAGTGTTTGATTGATTTTCAGCCGTTAATTTTGAACAAATGAATTGAACAACACACTGATAGGTGTGTAATGTTAACATATGGTCAAGATATTGTAACAGCATATATATTGTTGTTGTGTATATCCTAGGTATTATAGGGTGTATCTTTTAGTTGCCTCATCGAGTCATGTAAAGTTGTATATCAGGCTTTTGTCTATCAATGAAACACATAGAGTAAATCTCACAACAACATTAGAACCTCTATGCTCATGTTTACATGTCATCAGAGCTAGGTTAGATATGACAACCAGTTTTCCGCTGCAATACAATCCTGAGAAAACATAGTCACTGCCTTCTGATCAAAATCATTTTCAAAGTATAAACTCTAAATTCAAAAACAAAGTAGCCATGTCAAGAGAAGATTTTCAACCTATCACTGTTCGATTTGATGGAGCTAACTATAATCACTGGTCATTTCTCAGAAGGAATATTCTTAAAGGAAAGAGTACGTGGAAGTATGTTGATGGTACACAAAAATCTCCCTCGGCAAGCAGTTCTGGTATCACAATAACTGATGGCAAAGCAAAAGAAACACAAACAAAGGATTCAAAAGAACAATGGGAGATTAATAATCACAAGATTCTCTTTTGGATTGGAAACACAGTTATTCCTTCTATAAGCATGCAACTCACTAGTTTTGAGGTAACCAAAGATGCATGGGAATTTCTTTCAAAAAGGTACACACATATCAACTTTGCTCGGAGATATAAACTAGAACAAGATATTAGATCTATGAAACAATCACATGATCAGTCTGTCTCCGACTTTCATTCCGAGATGTCTTTAATTTGGAATCAATTAGCACTCAAGGTATCAATATGGACCGTAGATTTGGAACTATGGCAGAAGTATAGAGAAGAAACACGTTTAGTTCAGTTTCTAATGGCTTTACGTGATGAGTTTGAGTATGTTAGGGCATTCGTTCTTCATCGTTCACCTCTTCCCACGGTAGAAGCTTCTTTGTCTGAACATCTTGCAGAAGAAACAAGAAAAAGAATCACACTAGAGATACCAGGAGTGTTTGTTGTGCCTTCATGTCCCAATTCTAATAATCTTTCAAGAAACTCAAATGCTTCAGTGCAACGTGATATGTCTCAAGTACAGTGCCATAACTGCAAGACTTTTGGACACTTTGCAAGGAATTGTAATCTCCCATCGACTAATCCCTCACCTGCTGGAACAATACCTGATACACCCATAACTCAGTGTGGATATTGCAAGGAACTTGGTCACTCGTCCAGATTATGCACTTCACCAACCTCAAGAAAAATGAGAAGGCTCAATGCTAATGGAGGAAACAAATTCAGTACACCAACCATATTTACAGCAGCTCCAGTGTCATCTTCAATAATTCCATATGATCCATCATCAAACTCATCTGCATTAGTACCTGGTAGCAGTTCATCACCAAACCTTTCTGACATTCAAGAGATGATTATACAATCACTCTGAATTAGTAATAATCCTACAGCTGCATTTGCGTTCTCTATCTACTCGGGTATTTATTCAACCAAATGGTTTCTCGACTCAGGAGCATCAAATCATATGACTTTTAATCAAAAGTTCTTTGATACTCTTCTTCCTATCATCACTCCTAAGATACATACTGTTGATGGATCAACAGTAACTGAAAGTCATATAAGATTGGTCAACAATTCAAATAACCTTTGTGTACCAGATGTGATTCTTGTACCAAATATTACAATGAATCTTATTTCGGTTGGTCAGTTGTGTGATCAACGTTATAACACAGGATCTCAAAATCGGGAAGCTAGTTGGGATAGGCCGTAGAGTTGGTCGGTTGTATCTTCTTCAATCTCTTGTTATTCCAGCAAAATCCAAAAGCCATGTCGTAGATGTTATTCCTACTGGATCAGTTTCAATATCTCCTTTCATGTTCTGGCATTCTATATTAGGTCATGTTTCCTTTTCTCGCCTTTCATATATGATCAACAAAGGTTTACTAGGGGACACTCAAATAGAAAAGGAACCCAATTGCATATGTAAACTGGCTAAGCAACCAGCACTTCATTTTAATATCATTACCACAGTTTCAAAAGAACCATTTGAACTTGTCCATTCAGATGTTTGGGGTAAATATCCAATTACCTCCAAGGGTGGAGCTTTATACTATGTCAGCTTTGTAGATGATTTTTCTCGTTACACTTGGGTCTATTTATTCTCTTCAAGAGAAGAGTTTCTCAAAATATATGTTGATTTCTCCACCATGATAAAAACTCAATTTTCAAAACCAATTAAAACATTACGTGCAGATCAGGGGAGAGTACATATCTAACCCTTTTCGAGAATTTCTCAAAACTTAAGGCATTGTTCTTCAACTTTTTTATACTGAAATACTAGAACAACACGGAGTTGCAGAGTACAAGCGCCGTCATATCATTGAAACAACCATAACTCAGTTAATTTCAGCCTCAGTTCCCTTAAATTTCTGGGGTGAATCTGTTCTCGTAGCAGTGTATATAATCAATCGTGTGCCAACATCTGTTATAGGTGGTATTTCACCCTATGAGCGTCTGTATGGAAACAAACCTAACTACTATGAGTTTAAAACTTTTGGTTCCACATGTTTCGTTCTTTTACCTGAACGAGAACGAAACAAACTTAGTCAGAAGAATGTCATGTATGGTTTTCTTGGATACAGAGTTGAGCATAAGGGGTACCGTTACTATGATCCAGTTAACCGCAAACTGCATGTATCACGTCATATCACCTTCTGGGAAAAGATTCCTTTTTGGACTCTCCAGAACATTAAGTCATCAATTTTTGAAAGGTTTACGTATTTAGATCCCTTTTCATTAGAGATCATTGTCCCATCACCAGAGTCCTTAGTGAACACTGAGAATTTTCCAATAATTCCTGAAGAACTCGACCACTCTACGACTCAACCTGATAGTGCGACTCAGGAACGAGATCCTTGTCCTGAAGAGATTGTTTTGCCACCTCGTAATCGAAGACCACCAGCTAATTATGCAGATTATCATTGTTTTTTGTCTTCTATCCTGTCATTTTATGAACCAAAAACATACAGAGAAGCAGCAGCCATTCCAGAATGGCAGGATTCAATGAATGATGAATTGGATGCTCATAAAGAGGAAGGGACATGGGAAATGGTGGATCTTCCTCCTGGAAAGTCAGTTGTTGGAAGAAGATGGATCTATAAAGTTAAAACCAAGTCAGATGGTGAGTTTGAAAGACGTAAATCACGAGTTGTTGCAAAAGGGTATACACAAGAGTATGGTGTTGACTTTGAAGAAACATTTGCACCATTGGCTAGAAAGGTTACAGTTCGTACATTACTTGTTGTTGCTGCAGCACGACAATAGAAGATTCATCAAATGGACGTGAAAAACGCCTTTCTTCATGGCGAGTTACAAGAGGAGGTGTACATGCAACCTCATTCTGGTTTGCCTCGTTGACCAAATCAAGTATGTAAACTTCGACGGACGTTGTATGGACTCAGACAAGCACCTCCTGCTTGGTTTGAGAAGTTTAGCAATGCAATTCTTCAGTATGGTTTCAGACAAAGCTTTTATGATTCAGCTATGTTCATCAGATCATCAGACAAAGGTATTGTTTTTCTTCTCCTGTATGTTGACGACATGGTTATTACTGGAAGTGACACACAAGGTATTGTCAGTGACTGTTTTAAGATGAAAAATCTTGGATCCTTGAGTTACTTTCTTGGAATTGAAGTTGGTACGTATTCCACTGGATACTTCATACCACAAGTGAAATACGCATATGAGATTATACAACGAGCGAGGTTGTCTGACAATAAGGTAGTTGACACACCTCTTGAATTGAATACTAAATACAGTCCTACAGATGGGACTCTATTGTCCAATCCAACATTGTATCGTCAGTTAGTAGGGGAGTCTTAATTATCTAACCATTACCAGACCAAACATAATTCATGTTGTTCACATTGTTAGTCAGTTCATGTCTGCTCCAAGGTCTACTCATTATGCAGCTGTTCTCAGAATTCTAAGATACATCAAGGGGTATTTGTATCAAGGCATGTGTTTCTCTTCCAAGTCTGATCTCACTCTTCGTGCATATTCTGATTCAGATTGGGCTGGGGATATTACGGACTGAAGATCCATTACAGGATATTGTGTGTTATTGGGAGATTCTTTGATTTCCTGGAGAAGTAATAAACAAAGTGTGGTTTCTCGTTCTAGTGATGAAGCAGAGTATAGATCTCTTGCTCATACCACGTATGAACTAATTTGGTTACGATGGCTCTTTTGTGATATGAAAGTTCAACTTTCTGCTCCTACACCATTATACTGTGATAACAAGGATGCTATTCATATTATACATAATGATGTTTTCCATGAACGTACAAAATATATCGAGATAGATTGTCACTTTACTCATCGTGATTTCAAGAAAGGTACAATCACTCTTCCTCATGTCAAATCATAATTTCAAGTGGCTGATCTTTTCACCAAGGCTCACTCTGCAGCTCGTCTTCAGTTTTTAATTTCCAGACTCAAGATGTGTACTCCACCACCTTGAGTCTGAGGGGGGTGTTAAGATATGGTCAAGATATTGTATTATACGGTTGTAACTGGATATATATTCTTGTTGTGTATATCTTAGATATTATAGGGTGTATTTTTAGTTGCCTTATCGAGTCCTGTAAAGTTGTATAAATCAGGATTTTTCCCATCAATGAAACACACAGAGTAAATCTCACAATAACATTAGAATATCTATGCTCATGTTTACAAGGTGCAATACTATCTTCCGCTTTTTCGTTTACATTTTATTCTTGTGTGTTTTAATTTTGCTTCGATACCAACGACCAGAACGCTAAATTACTCATACTTCAAACATGAGTCATGCATGCTAAAAATAGTAGAACTTGTAGCAAAAAGACGACAATATAAATTTGAAGAAAATAATAGGGTTGTAGTTGCAGGAAATCCTACACTACACCCCTCATATGATTTCATTATTAATCAACTCATTTTTAGGTTTACACTCTTAATTTTATTGATTAATATTTGAATGTTCTTACAAGAAAAGATAAAGAAATCAAGAATGATCTCTGCTCTAGAATTTCTCTCTCCCATTTACTTGTTTCTTACTCAAAAAATATCTACCCCTCTCTTTACAACTCGAACGACTATTTATAAGGAAATACATAGTGAATGACAGCTAACACTACGGGAAAAATCATCATTGACGACACAAGATAAGAGTTGCAGTACCCCTACGACAACTCCATTCCATGCATTGTGGAACGGGG
The DNA here is from genome assembly GCF_003573695.1 of Papaver somniferum. Lineage (NCBI taxonomy): Eukaryota > Viridiplantae > Streptophyta > Magnoliopsida > Ranunculales > Papaveraceae > Papaver > Papaver somniferum. Next base: position 7,211,888 of record NC_039360.1, on the reverse strand, counting down.
GTATTGTAGAAAGTCCAAGTTTTTCTACAATGGATGACAAGTGTTGTAAATGGTGATGTGATTCATGGTTCGACAATAGTCTGTCAATGTTGTGATTCTCTTTCGATTTTTTTGATAACCTAACACAACTCTTGCTTGTATTGTAGAACAATCGTGGACAACATAAGTAGCATATCTTAGAAACATATGCAACAACAATTACCAGTATTATGAATAATATTTGCACAACACTTGTATGAATTGTCGAACTATCTTGGACAACACAAACTTATGTTGTAAAGTAACTGTTTCACAATATCTAGTTTATGTAGTTGAAAACCTTTTCACGAATGTCTATTAGTATTGTGAATACTCTTCTCACTACACTTCCTTGAGTTGTATAACTATTCTGAACAACACCTGCTGATGTTGCAAGATTTCATTTTACAATGATTGTGGTTTGAAGTAGAAATTGTTAACACAACACTTACTAGTATTGTGAATATTACAGTAAGTACACTTGTTAGCATTGTAGAACATTTGTTTTTACAATTATTGTCATGGGTAGCAGAAATTGTTAACACAACACTTATTAGTATTGTGAATATTACAGTTAGTACACTTGTTAGCATTGTAGAAGTACCTTGATACAACTATACTATGTGTAGTAGGACTATCTTTTACAATACTTGTGAATAAGATCAAACCCATATTTCAGAATATATATTTCACTTTTGTCACTACTATTTGTGAAATGTAAATAAACAACTAGATTAAACTGAAATGTAAATAAAAAATTGGATTAAACTGAAAGATTCATTCAAATTAAACCAAACCCAGAGTTAAAGCATTCATATACCAATGTGATATACACAAAACATACAAAAAAAGTGGCAGTGATATGTTTGTTACCAAAAGTTAAGTCTCCAAAAAGATCACAGAAGATTAAGAAGTCTATTGGTAGATTATTCTATCTTTGGGCCATGTGATAAAATTTGAAAAAGCATCATGAAAAGTTCTGACTTCTGAAGTAGCTTGGTAGACAATAGCATCATCCACATAAGAAACCTTCACATATACAGTATAGGCTCCAAGACCGATTGGTTTTCCATGTATCTGCTTACTTGGATCTGTTTCAGCAATTTCAGCCTCTGCAACCACCTCGTCCTCCTTGTACCATCTTAACAACTTGCAAACTTGGAATCTCTTTGGCAATTGAACCTCATTTTGTTTCCTGACATGACTTGGAGTGGTATCAGTTGAGACTCTTTCATTACAGATAACATTTCTGCTAGTGCTAGCCTCATGATTGTTGCTGGGACTTAACATGTGAGAGGGTAAGACTCCATTGCAGACACATTTTGATTTCGTTCCCTATATTAAGACCAATCAGCAGTATGAGGGGCATTATCGAGTTTGAGTTTATCAAGAAAAGGAGACCTAATAAAAGACAAGTTAAATTCTCACCTCTAGCTGCACCACTCGATCACTCAATGCTTTATAGGATTCTTGACACTCTTTAATCATCATCTTATAGTGGGACTGCGCAACAACCTTTTTACGTGTCGCTCCAAAACCAATTCCTTTAAGTCTCCCTTTAGTTTTCTTGTCCTCACCATATCATCTGTTACGGATGATCCACAATCAGCATGATACTTTTCTCGAGCTTTTTCAAGTTTTTCCTGTGTAAGCGTGTAAAACATCAGATATTTTTTACTTTTTCAAGCACACACAAATAAAACAAAGTAACATGAAAAGATTTCTTACCAAAGCTTCTACAACACCAGGATGTGGTTTCTTTCCTTTGCGCTGTTTATGACCAACTTTCCAGATTATAGCTCTATCAATCTCTTTGGTTGTGTTTTGCTCTTTTTGCTGCCAAACAAATGTATCAATACATGAGTCATCAAGAATAGCATAACAACATGGTATTATCTCAGAATATTTCTAAGATAAAACTTTGTAGAGAACTTCAAACAATTATATTTTTAACGATGCAATAGCTTTCACATGGTGAATATCAAGACTGTAGAACATACCAATTTCACCTCCAATCGGGCGTAACCTTCTCGACTTATGGTATGTGGGGTGGTGTGTTTTGAACGATTTTCTTGCATTTTTATTCTTTTGACCTGAATAGAAAAGTAAAAAAATCATTTGACAGACTTTACAGTTTTTAATACAAATATATAGGCATTCTATATAATAGAAATTACTTACTCTGAATTCAATAGAGTCTACATGTTTCACAAACTCTTCCCACTCCCTAACTGTCATGGTCCTGGGCATTAACTTCTCCAGCCGTTTCTTTTGTTCTTCCCCTTGTAGCCGATCCAAAGCGTCGAGTACCAAACCAGCTTTCCTTGACCTTGCTTCTCTAAGATAAGTTCCCATCTTGCTAAAATAATAGTCTTTGTAATACTCACGCACAATGAATCAGTTCTACAAATAAATTTAAATAATTGGATTAGAATACGCTATGAATTAAATAATTGTTGACTATGACTTAAATAATTATTGACGAATGAAAAGAGTTAAAGAGTTATCAATTGCGAACCGAGACTATCGTCCATATGTTTTCTTTGGCTTCATAAGGGACAAGTCTCCAATCCTTGTACGTTAATGGAAGTTTCCGAACAAGCACCCCTAGCACACTGGCAAGTTGCACAGATGGATCACCAATCGGTTGTTCATTAGCGTTGAAGGAAATTGTTCTTTTCGGATCAGCAGAATCTAACTTCAGTGCATACATCTGGGTTGGACCACGTGGAACATATTTTCTTTTCTTCGCTTCTTTTCCTTATTCACCTTCCTCATTATCATCATTACCATTATCATTTTCTTCTTCCAATTCAGGCTCATCACCATTACCATTATCATTCTCTTCTTCCACATCAGGCTCCACATGATCAGAGTTATCCTCTTCCACAGCTTCCTCCTCCTCCTCTTCCTCTTCTTCTTCATCTTGAAAATCTGCGAGAGTGTCGTGTGGATCCCTAAGTTGAACATTCAGACATGGGAGTGTGCTGCTTGTGTCAAGTTTTCGCTTTACATTCTTTCGCTCCACTCCAGATTTTTCAGTATCTCCTTCAGAGCTTTTTGATTGGGACTTTGTAGTTGTGGTCTGTGAATGTTGAGCACTTTCAGATTGCACATTATTCTTCCTAGTAGCCTGTCTCTTTGTAGTTGGTGATGACATTTTAGCACTTTTAGGTTGTAGACGACGCTTTGGAGTTGTTGCACATTTAGTTAGAGAAGAAACAACATCACTTGGTTCTAACTTCTTGTTCCTTTGTGATGATCGCCTACTTCCAGGTGAAAGAGATGGTTCTGCGGACTTGGTTTGAGTCGGGGTTTGCATCTTTGAAGTGAGTGAAGCACTTTCAGTTGGGGATTGTTGAGTGTTCTGCTTGTTTTTCATCTGCAAAAAATGTAGCTTAGTTAAAATGAGAAGGTAAGTTGTTTGTTGTGAAATTGAGATGAAAAGTCTTTACCTTTATCGCAAACTTCTTGTTCCTTGGTGATGATCGCCTACTTTCAGGTGGAAGGGATGGTTCTGCAGATGGAGAACCTTTATCAGTTTTGGACTGTTTGTTTTTCATCTGCAACAACAATGTATATAGGTTAGTTAAAATGATATGGTGAATAAATTTATTTACACTGAAATTGAGATGATAAGCCTTTACCTTTATGTCCAACCCCCTGACCAGCTTTTTCTTTATTGTTTCCTTGTTAGTCTTCATTATTGCAGTTATGCCTTGCAAAAATATAATCACAGTGGATAAACTTCATGCTTTGGCACAAATATAATCAAACCATACACCTAAAGAGAATAAGGCTACACCTATCAAATCACAAATTCTTACGAATTCTAAATTATACTTCACGCATCGAACAAAGGGGGGATTTTTTGTTATAGCACAGAACAAAGACCTAAAAAACTAGAACATGAGCTGCAGAGACAATCATCGAAATGAAAATCATCATAAAAAAACCTAAAATCGAAAATTCCCAAAATTAAATAGGACCCAATACCAATTTCATCATGGAAACAACAAATCCTAAATTGCATGTGAAGATATGAACATTTATTTGAAGAAAAATAATCCTAAATTACTAAAATAGAAAACTGGAACAAAGAGATTTATTTTCTTAAGATTTGAGAGTATGAGAGATTACCCCTTCGTGAAATCCTTTTCTTGAAAATTTGTTAGGGTTTTCTTCAAAGTTGAAGAGCTCTGAGATTAATAGATAGTTATGGTTTTATGAAGAGTTTGAGTGATTGAGAGATTGTTAGGGTTTCCTGATGAGAGATTGTTAGGGTTTTCTGATGAGAGATTGTTAGGGTTTTCCGATAAGATATTGTTAGGGTTAGAGCTTCACAATTGTAGACATGGCGATAGGTGAGAGATTTTTTTCTTTTTTTTTGGTGAGAAAGTTTTCTTATTTTTGTGAAGAGTGAAGAGAATAATGATTTTGGGCGCGTTGTGAAAATACTGGGGGGAATTAACATGGGATAGGAAACGTTGCAGTGGTCAAACATTAAATATTGTCTGAAAATTTCTTGGGCAGACACGTGACCAAATTTGGGCGGGAAAGTGGAATATTCTGATTGGTCTAAGGAAAAACATACGGATTGACAAAGAAACACAATTTTTGACAAACAAACACAAGATTCCCACCGTTAGATTTAGTAGCAGTTGCTTCCCCTAACTTTGGTACGTTGAATTAGACAAAATTACAAAAAAAAAATTGGTGGTAACACTCTAAGTAACATAGATATAACCTGGCTCCGAACTCGAAACCTGGCGGTAACTGGTAAGTGGACTATTCTAAGTCAGAGACTTCGTAAAAACGATGAATCCGTCTATCTATAAATAATATCGATGCCATTAGAATATTCCTCCAACCCTTAAACCTGTACGGTTTTGGCAACTTCGAGATATAACATGGCTCCGAGATCGAAACATGGTGGTGAGTGGACTACTCTAAGTCGGGGACTTCGTAAGAACGATGAATCTGTCGATTCATAGGTAAGATGCTTTCATAATATTCCTCCAACCCGGTTTTGGCAACTTCGAGACATAACATGGCTCCGAGATCGAAACTTGGCGGTGAGTGGACGACTCTAAGTCAGAGACTTCATAAGAACGATGAATCTGTCGATTCATACGTAAGATGCTTTCATAATATTCCTCCAACCCGGTTTTGGCAACTTCGAGACATAACATGGCTCCGAGATCGAAACCTGGCGATGAGTGGACTACTCTAAGTCAGAGACTTCATAAGAACGATGAAACTGTCGATTCATAGGTAAGATGCTTTCATAATATTCCTCCAACCCGGTTTTGGCAACTTCGAGACATAACATGGCTTCGAGATCGAAACCTGGCGGTGAGTGGACTACTCTAAGTCAGAGACTTCATAAGAACGATGAATCTGTCGATTCATAGGTAAGATGCTTTCATAATATTCCTTCAACCCTTAAACCTGACCGGTTTTGGCAACTTCGAGACATAACATGGCTCCGAGATCGAAACCTGGCGATGAGTGGACTACTCTAAGTCGGGGACTTCATAAGAACGATGAATCTGTCGATTCATAGGTAAGATGCTTTCATAATATTCCTCCAACCCTTAAACCTGACCGGTTTTGGCAACTTCGAGACATAACATGGCTCCGAGATCGAAACCTGGCGATGAGTGGACTACTCTAAGTCGGGGACTTCGTAAGAACGATGAATCCAACCATATACTGGGAATATTTCTTTGGAATATTCTATGTATATCATCACATCATAACCACCCATTCATTTAATTTTTATTTCTATTTCATCTACAGCCGTTAAGTTTTTTTTTTTTTGTTTGTTTAACATCATTCTCATATGAGATCTTTACTATTTAGTCCAGAAAACCCGACCCGGATTACTGGCTGGTCCAGCGGGATATAACAATTAATGGCTAATCCAATAAAGTTTAAAAACATGTTATTTTACCTATATGCCCTGGACCACGTGATGTGTACAGTTTCCGTCCGTTTTCTTTTCATTTTTTTTCCAGTTGCATTCTCTATCTCTTCTGCAACCTAACTCTCAATTGAAAAACGCAAACTGCTTCGTCTTTCTTCACATTCAGAAAACTGCTCCCGCCTCTCTTCTGCAACCTAACTCAATTAATCACCATTATCAGAAAAAGATCGAAAAATTACCATTATCAGAAACAGAAACTGCTTCTTCTTTCAGTATCTGACCTAATTTTCATTAAATTCAATTGAAGAAGAAATGGGTACAAGTAGAAAAATTAAGACACTATGCACGTGCATAAAAAAATAATCCATAAATCATAAAAGCGAAAACAATAATGCATAAGACGTTATGCAACTAAAACAAAATAATGGCATAATGTCTTATGCACTAAACAAAATGATGCAGAAGACATTATGCACGTGCATAAAAATCCATAAATCAGAAAAGTGAAAAAAGTAATGCATAAGACAATATGCAGCTAAAACAAAATAATGCATAATGTCTTATGCATCTAAAAAAACTGATGCATAACCAGAAAAAGTGAGAAAAGTAATGCATAAGACATTATGCAGCTAAAACAAAATAATGCATAATGTCTTATGCATCTAAAACCACCATCACTCATATCTATTCCTTCCTTATCCTTTTCTTTTTTTCCCTCAACTGCATCTCCCCAGTGTGTTCGACGGAGAAACTTCACCTCAAACCACCATCACTCAAACCACCATCACTCAAACCACTTCGGTACAACAACACCTCCATAACTCAAACCACTGGCAACTTCATCGTCTACGACTCCAACAGCTCCGTTCATTACCATCGTTTTTAACTTCATCGATCTCAGGAGATTACTTCACCAACTTCATCATTACCACACAATGTTGAAGATCGATATGTAACCCATATCTCGACTAACCACCTCCACCAATTTCCTGAAGTTGAAGATCGATCTGTAACCAAAGCTCAATTTAGGGTATATTGTTTTTTTGATTTTTGAATTAGGTTTTTTCAGTGACTTTTTTGCATTAAAATTTGAATTAGGTTTTTTGATAATCAACACAGAACAATATGGGTTTGGTTTAAAATTTGATTAAAATCAACAATATGGGTAGTTTGTTCCTTTCTTATTTGCATGACGGTAATGAAGAAAAGAGGGTTTCATGATTCTAGAGAGTTTTCAATTGCTCCATTTGTGTGTTCTGAGTTCAATTTTGTTCTGATCCAATGTAGAATAAGAATTGCCTGCTCCAATATGTTGAATGTCTAGAATTAGTACTCACATATGTAGTTCATTGAAGGGAAGTTGAACTGGATTAACTAGTATTGACATATGTCGTCTAAACAGTGCGAATAGTTTGTTTGAAGGACTTGATTTCAATTTGATTGGCCAATTTGTCTAAAGATTTTCCTGTGTAGGCTGTAGAGGCACTCTTAGTAGCAAATGGTTATACATGTGGCCTGATGTACTCAATTTAGACGAGGCTGGTTATACTAGTTCGAAATGTATCTATATACATAAAAAACTAAACAAGGTGGTTGTTATATGCTAGCTAAATATTCATATCAGTACCTCACTCTGGAATATGTATTCTCAATCCCCTTTTTGTATATGTAAATATCTTATGATTTGTTAATCCGTTGTGGTTACTTATGCTGGTTATCATATTTTGATTGCGCCAGGTGCCATTAATCTTTAATAAATTCAACATTCCAACCAAAGAAGTGGCTCCAGTGTTGGTTGAGAAGGGAAATTGAAAGGTTTTTTTTAACTGGATTGAAGAACTGAACAGATTTGCATATTCAAGTCATTCAAAATTATGAATAAATATTGGGTTCATTGGCCAAGGTTAATATGTTGTTCACTGTAGAATATTACATTCTTTACATTGGTTTTCCCTCTTTTATTGTGTTATTCCGTGATTAATTATTTTGTCGTTCTTTCATGTAGGGGTGATCTTCCATATCAGGAGGCCTTGAAGAATTTCATAGATATTGTTTGTCAGAGACTTGGAAATCCTTCTGAATTCAGTTGTCCTTGTGTTGATTGTAAGAATCTCACTTTCCCACTTCCTCCTAAAGAAGTGCATCTTCACTTGCTGAAACGAGGTTGGGATCCTACATACACTGAGTGGGTTTTTCACGGGGAGACTATACACAATTCTACTGATGTACACCAAGAGGGAGCAACAAGGGGATCATATACATATAGATGCTGTTGTTGAAGCTGATGCACATATCGATCAGGGACATGAACCTGTGCAAGATGAGGGTTTGGAAAACCATGTGGAAGAGGCGGACCCACCGTTATATCCTAATTGTAAAACACACATAAAGTTATCCATCACTGTTGAATTGTATAGGCACAAGACAGTAAATGGTTTATCTAGGAAATCTTTTGACGAACTTCTCAAGACAATCGGTTCCTTGTTGCCGCCAGATCATTGTCTTCCTTGCTCAACATATGAAGTGAAAAAGCTGCTGAAATCTTATCAATTGACTTACCAGAAAATACATGCTTGTATTAATGATTGTTGTTTGTTTAGAAAAGATTTGAAAGATGCAGACGAGTGTCCTAAATGTCATTATTCTAGGTGGAAGGCAGACACATCTAACATGGACGATGCTGAAATGATAGACAAGCCGCAAAAGAATACCGGTGAAGGTGCTTAGGTACTTCCCCATTGTGCCGAGATTGAGAAGATTGTTTCAATCAAGCACTGGCTGAGCAGTTGATATGGCACGCGACGAACAAGAGTAAGGATGGGAAGATGCGTCATCCAACAGATTCTTTGGCTTGGAAGCACATAGACACAAAGTATCCCGAGTTTGCTTCAGATCCCCGTAATTTGCGTCTTGGGCTTGCTGCTGATGGATTTAATCCATTTGGTGATCTTTCCGCAGCCCACAGTTGTTGGCCAGTGATGCTCGTGGTTTATAATTTGCCCCCTCAGTTGTGTATGCAAGGTGACAACATAATTCTGAGCATGCTGATTCCAGGAAAAAACAACCGGGTAATGACATTGATGTATACTTGCAGCCCTTGATTGATGATCTTTTTGAGTTGTGGGAGAAAGGGTGCAGGTATATGATTCGTTTACTAAAACAGATTTTAACTTGAAGGCGTTATTAATGTGGACAATAAACGATTTCCCTGCATATGGTAATTTATCTGGATGTACGTATAAAGGGAAGGCAAGCCTGTCTCTTTGCGGTGAAAATACACTTTCAAACTGGTTGGCATTTAGTCGTAAAACTGTCTACTTGAATCATAGGAGATTTCTTCGTCATAATCATCCTCTTCGGCAGAAAAAAGACTGGTTTAATGGAGAGATTGAGAGGAAGGAAAAGCCACCTGTTATGTCTGGTGCTGCGGCACTTGAATGTCAGAATAGTAACAAATGATTTTGGGAAAGCGGAGAAGAACGAGGAGGAGATAAGGAAAAAGAAAGAGCAAAAGAAGAATAAGGGCAAGAGTAGTGCGGCAGCAAGTGCAAATGTGGGTAATTCTAAATGTGGGAAGCGGAAAAGGGATGTTGTTGCTGATGCGGCTATTTCTGGTGCAAATGATGATGAAACTGAACTTCGGTGTTTAACAAACGGTCAATATTCTTCGACTTGCCTTACTGGAAGGTTAGTTCCATAACTTCAAACTTACTTGTTAATATTTGGCTATGGGTTCTCTGCTTTGCACCATGTTAGCCTCTAAACTTCACATTATCAACAAATGCAATCTAAATGGCACACTCGTTCTTTTGATATAGTGTTTGGGAAGTATAATGCATCTGAGTACTTTTCCCAATGTGATAAAGCATCGGCAGCATCAGTTTGATTGCACCATAATTGACACATAATAGTATTTTCAGTATAATGAGCATTTTGTTTCTGTTTTTTTCAGCATGACATTATAATAGAATTAATTACTTACCTAAGATTCGACAGCATGACATTATAACTTTCACATAGATTAAATGTCTGATCTTTTATTTCTTTATAGAATTAATTACTAATGTTGGGTTTTTCCATCTTCCTAGGATTTATTACTACGGCACAATATTGATGTTATGCATACAGAAAAAAATGTTTGCGAGAGTATTATTGGTACCATATTGAATATAAAGTCCAAAACAAAAGACGGTCTAAAGTCCCGCAATGATCTGAAGAGTATGGGAATAAGACCAGAATTACATCCAGTAGAGATAAATGGAAAAACGATCCTTCCACCAGCACCATACTGTTTAAATGACAAGGAAAAGGCTATATTGTATAATAGGATGAAAATTTAAAGGTTCCATATGGTTTTAGTTCTGATCTTAGAAAGCATTTCTCAAAAGATGGTTGCTTAGGTGTTCTTAAGGCTCATGATTACCATGTTCTTATGCAACAAATATTACCCGTTGCTTTGCAAGGACTTTTACCTGTAGGGCCAAGGGAGGCAATTTTCAGGTTATGTTCTTATTTTCACGAAATATGCCAAAGGGCAGTTGATCTCCATAGATTAATAGAACTTGAAGTAGAAGTTGCTGAGACTTTGTGTATGTTGGAGAGGTACTTCCCTCCGTCACTTTTTGATGTCATGATGCACTTGACAATTCACCTAGCTCGAGAAGTGCGATTATGTGGACCTGTACAATATCGTTGGATGTATCCATTTGAAAGGTATGCCAATTTAATTTATATTACTTATGTTTTTTGGTTTCGTGTAGAAAGTTATGCCCTTTGTATCTTAGAGATACTAATATTTAATTAACTAGTAACTGTTGCATACTCGACTTTCCTAGGTATATGAAGACATTCAAAGAATATGTAAAGAATTATGCACAACCTGAAGATTGTATAGCCGAGTGTTATCTTGGAATGGAGTGTGTTAGGTATTTTGATATTCGTAAGGCCCAAGCAGCTGAAACAGGAGTAGAGCAAAGGCGTAACGAAAACACTCAAAATGGTTCCACACCGGCAACACGTCCTCTTTCTAAAGGTGTCCAAGTGCGTATGGATAGTGAGAAGTTAAAGATAGCTCACAGATATGTGCTTTTTAACACACCCGAAATTGACCCATATATGATGTAAGTATGATGTTCACGTTTATTAAAAATGGTCTGTCAATTAATACTTCATTTTATAATTTTAATTTTGTCTTAGAATGCATATGGACGAGTTAAAATCTCCTGCTGGGAGCGCAATTACTAGTGAAGACCAACTCAATTCCATACAGTCTGACACATTTGCAGATTGGTTTCAACAAAAGGTATGTTTAGTCCACTCTTAGTCAGATTATGCATCTTAGTATAGTTTAAACACTTGGACATTTTGCTGCTGCGGAAAACTACTACAAAAAACACAAATGCGTGTGATTTTGTTTCATTCTATCACATAGAACAATCCATGTTCGGCACACCATCATATAAATCTAAAATATTATGCTTAGATAACAAATTTAGTTATATTCTTATGTCCTGAGATTATACATTTGTAGGTTAAGATGCAAATTGAACAAGGCATGCCAATATCACACACGGTAGAATGGTTGTCATATGGGTCGTTGGAAAACTGCATATCATATAAAGGCTTGCTTATCAATAACATTAGGTTTATTACGAAGGATGTTAAGAGAGTCACACAAAACCGTGGAGTTTCAATTGAATCAACAACCTTAGTTGCAGGATTTTCAGAAACTAGTGGGTTCTACGGTGTTTTAGAAGAAATTCTATTGTTGGACTACAATCATATGTTTCAAATTCCAATATTCAAATGTGATTGGGCTCACACCAATTTTGGTGTGAAGGTAGAAGATGGCTTTACATTAGTCAATTTAAAGCAGCATAAGAACCAATACTGCAACGATCCATTCATTTTAGCAAAGCAAGCGTGACAAGTTTTCTATTCTCGAGAGTCAAATACATCTAACTGGTATGTGATGGTGAAACCACCGCCTAGGGGTTTCCATGAATTAGAGGAATACAATTAAAAGCATGACACAAATTTCCAATCAGTGGATACTTCAACTCTTGGTTTCCAAATGGATGACGAGAACGAGAGTTACTTAAGAGAAGATGGGGAATATACCATAGTGGTTCCGACAAAGAAGAAGAACAAAAAGAATAAGAAAAAGAAGTTAGATCAGTAGTTTATTGTTTTTACGGTATTGTATTCTTACTTTAGAAATATTTGGTGTTATTTGCCTTCTCAGTAATCTACTTCAACTGCTATTCTCAAGTTTCTTGCTACAGCTGAGTGTGTAGTTCTGTATGAGTTTCCTGCTATTCTCAAGTTTCTTGCTACAGCTGAGTGTGTAGTTCTGTATTGGCTTGTGTATTTATCACTTATCAAACTCTATGTTCTATTGTTGGTAATTCAGGGCTGCTTTTGTTATCATCATTTGTGTGTGAATATCAGTTTGGAGATGGTAATGTTTTTCAGAATATTTGTTTGTTTGATGGTATACTTTTGCCATAATTCCCCAGTTGCATGCTTTGCGTAAAGCGGGTGGTCTTATAGAATGTATGTGATTATTTACAGAGAAGAATGTATATGGTTACAGAGAATGCTTCGCGCTCTTTGCGGCTCAGTCGGCTTTGAGCATTATATTTTGTTTTACAACGCTTATGAAGGGTTGTCATAATAGTATATTAAAGAACCACCAACTTTACAGAACTTGTGATAGTGTAGGTATGGTTAGTGGTGTAGACTTCCATATAGGAGGCTCAGGGTCGAATCCCCCAAACCTAATTTTTTCCCACATTCTATATTTTAACTTCAACAACACTTATAAATGTCTTTATACGTTTCTATTAAAAAAAAAGAAAAAACCTAAACTTGTGAACTGTAAGGATGGTTGATGAGCTATACGTCCATGCATTAGGTTCATGTTCGAATCTCCCCTCTAACGTATTTTTCATTATCATATTTTTGTGTTCTTCAACAACACTTGTGAGAATTGTGATAGGCTAAGTCACTACACTTATGAAACAAAGTTGTTATACCTAAATGTCGTCACAACAGTTTTGCTAAAGGAGTTGTCGTTTGTTTTCTTAGCGCAACCCCTTGTTCCTAAGGGTTGGTAGTGATGATATACGACAACTCTTTCTTTGAAACCAGTTGTAAAACATAGGACTTTCTACGATGTATATCGAAGTGTTGTAAATCTCCAGTTGTAGATGTATATTTTTCCCGTAGTGTAATCTGTCCTTTATTTTCGGGTATGGTCTGCGACATTCTCGCAACCTTACAAATGTTAATTTCGCAAACTCTCTAATTTTCGCAGGACTATCATAACTTTCTCGTGATCTTAGCTGACGTCATTTATTTTATCATTTCTGAAATTGTTCTGCGACGTTGTTGTGCTGTGTCATTGATAATTTCGCTGAAACATTGTCATTGCGAGATTTTGATCCTACATCTTGCCTCTTCTCATATCTTCTCTACAAAGTAGAGAATTATGTGAGAAATGCCGCAGTTGTTCATCTTTTCATATTCTGCATTTATCACACGTATTCTTTCTTCCATTTGTTTCTTGACACGTCTTCTGTAACTGCTACTTTTTAACAGCTCATGTCTCTTCGTCTTAATGGTGTTTATTTCTTCGAGTAAAAAAAATCTCCTTCATATACTCTTCTTTCCACTTTTATTTTTACTTTCTCTTCTATTTGTATTCTCTCATCTCTGCAACTCTGTTATTCTTCTGCAAGTTCTGCTGCTGTAATTTTTTCCTCCTCCAATCCACTTACTTTTTATTCATTCCCATACTCTATATTCAAACATGGCTCCAAGTGGTCATAGATATGAGAAGAATTTACAAGATGTACAAAAAGATCTTGCTGATAAAGGTTTCACACTCTCCACCATTCCTGGTGAAAATGCCAAATCAATTCTATCTGTCAAACTTTTCTCTGATCAGTATTGTGATGATCAATCAATCATAATTTCGCTAGGTCAGATTCTCGCAGGTCTCCCTATTCCTCTTTATAACCCAGATCTTCCTTTATTTTATTAAATTCTCGCTCACTCGGGATTTTCGCGAGCTATCTTCCAACTGAGTGGGGACTGCATCCGTCTGATGCTAGAGTTCTCTAATCGTGGTGCTAGCAGAGGATATCTGTACTCCAAAGAACTTAGGGATCCTAAATTCGCAAACCTAGAGATAGTTGCTGAGAAATATACAGTAGCGAATTTCTTTGAGAGCTATGAACGTATCTCCATGAAGAAAGAAAATACTCGCTGGGGTATTCGCTTAAAAAGGAAAGATAATATTGATGAAGCCAAAATTCTCATCCAAGATATTGACTGGCATTCTGGTAAAAACACAACTCCTCACCAATCCAAAGATGATAAATGGTGTGTTTTTCCTTTAATGCTAAAAGGACCCTACATTGCTGGGTCAAATGTTCTTCTGCGAATCTCGCTGCTTATCAACCTTGGGTTTTCTCTTGGCCCGAGAAGGAGAAAGAGGTATGTTTCTTCCCACTTAACTCATTTTATATTTCTTTATTGATTTTTATTATTCTGTTCGCTAACTCTTGCAACATTCTGCAGATCCAAAAACTGAAAGATAGTTATAACAGGACTGGGAAATCTAGTACTATGTTAGCTCTTCGCTCATACACAGATGCGGTAAGAAATTTTCTCTTATGATTTTAAATTTTCTTCAATTTTCTCTTATGATTTTAAACAGTATACTATTACTTCCATGCTTCAATTTCTTATTTCTATCTGTGTGTGAAGATTATTGCTGAAGTAAAAGAATCTGCCGATGTTGCGAAGATTGGTGATAAAGGTAAAGGTGCTCTTCGCAGGGAAAAATCAACTGGTCCTCTTCCAAAGAAAAGGAAAGTTCGTTCTTCTCCTCCTTCAAATATTCCTCCTCACGAAAATTCCGAAAGTGACAAGGGTGATGAGGACAACGATGATCTTACTGCAAGTGAAGATTCTCCACCTGAATCTTCTATGGCTAAGCTCTCTGGCTTATTTTCTGATTCTCTACAAGGAATGGGAGATAGCCAATTTTCCAATACCTGCAAATCTCTCGCTACCCTTTGCGATCTCCCTTTACTGGATGGTGATAGCTCTCTTCGTGGAGTTTCTAGATCAGTGACTCCCGACTTCTTGCATTCTCTCAATAGTATGGTATACTTTTATCCTTTTACTTCTTCATTGTTATAACTCAAAATTTCTTTATATATTAATATTTTTTATATTTTTTTGCAGGCTGATTTAAAGATTTTCGTGGTTGTAGTAATGAGGTTCAAACTCTCGGACTTGTGAAGAATAATTTTTTTTAGAAAATAAAAAATAAATAAATATATACAATAAAATATTAACAATGGTGAGAGTTACTGGGGCTTAGGATTCGGCCAAATTCATTTCTTAAATGGTTCAGAAATTAATTCTAGGCAATTATAATTCAAAATAAAATGAATATTAACTCTATTCTTTGCCAAAGTAGATTTTATAAAATATTACTTGTATTTCTTAAGAATGGCATATCAAAAATCCCTAGGACTAAGCATAAACCATCAAATAAAATCACAAATAATTAATTAAAATCTTAATTCAATTAAAATTGGTGCAAAAAGTAAATATAGAATTAAATAAAATTACCACATAGATGAATTAAGGCTTCCTCCATCGCCCCAGTGTTGGGGTTTAGCTCATCATGGTGTAATTCATCTCAAAATATATTATTATTGCTCCAAAGTTGATTACAAATGAGTAAACAATGCAACAGAGAAATCGCAACAGCAGTTCCTGTTGCGAAGACAATGTTGGACTGTTACAGAGAAACAAATGGTGACGGAAAATAAAGTTCTGTGGCTGAATACGCTGTCGCAAATCGGTTGAAGAAACTGTTGCGAAGATGAAGAAACTGTTGCGATTTGGATGAAGAAACCGTGGCCGATTCCTTGTTCTTCAGAGCAGCAGCAGCAGCAGTTTCTCTGTCAATTTTTCTCTCAATTCCTATGGATTCTACACTCCTCCTCTCGACCCAAAACTCTCGACACCCATTCTAGTCGACCCATAGAGCCTATTTATACTCCTAAGCCTCATTTAATCTCGCCATAACTCCTCAAAAATCTTCACAGTGAAGAAAATTATTTTTGAGAATAATTTTTTATTTCTTTCTCTGTGTACGTTAATTTCCTTGAAAATATTCAGAAACTGATTGATACGCAACCTAGGAAAGTATCTGGTCTTAACTCCACAACCATGCAGCATCTTTTACGTGATTTTCTTTCCAAAAATGAAACCGATATTCTTCTCTCCTGTTTTGATCGGGAATTGATTTTCTAGCCAAAGTTGATCGATCCCAACCACCATAATATCTTCTTATACTAATATAACATATACCCATTAAGTTTCAGCTCTTTAATCTCCCAACAGATCCATCAAAATCTCGAACGAAATTCTGCCAGGGAAGAAGAAAAATTTCCCGCCAAAAAAAGAATTTTAATTTTGTTGAAGACCTTCCCCTATCCAGTTCAGGGGTGCAAATAGCAAGTGGGGTTGAAATAGACTTCTTGGGGTGGAAATAACCAAAACATGGGTGCCTTCAGTAATTTTTCTGGGATGTTTTCCGCACTTTTTCGAGGTTCCTCCGAGGTATTTCTGGGGTACTTCCGGTCCACTTCTGGGGCGCTTCCGGTATACTATCAATGGAGGTCCAAATGCCACATTTTTGAGCCCATTTCGCCGCAAGGGATTATTTTTCCAAAAACTCCTACAAATAAATAAAACAACATAATAAGCACAAAAATGGGTACTAACAATGTATACAATTGGGCTATATTAGACACATAAATGCGTCTATCAAATACCCCCAAACTTATTATTTGCTAGTCCTCGAGCAAATTTTATTCTTAAAAAGTGACCGAGTTAATCTCGGGTGGGTTTATCAGAGGTGTACCCACAAAAACCAATACTCCAGATCCTAGCTATCTACGAAAAATATTGGAAAGCACTAAAGAACCTCCTTGGTTGGCATACTTATTAATTACAAGAGGAAGTACCCTGACGCGAAATTCCAATTGTTGTATACGAGTTTGCACTCAAGCATACTAAAATTCATATAAGTGACAGAGCTCTACTAAGATAGTTTCACGATGGACATCATACTCGGAGTCAGACTAATCACATGAAAAGATTAAGAAGATGGAAAAAGAAAAATGTAGATGGTTGAAAAGCCAACGGTGTTTCCCATATCTGTCTGAAGGCCTCTGTCAAGGTGAACCTAACCTAAATGACTGAGATACCGGTCTGACTAATATTAACACACTAGCATATACAAGGGAACCAGTGGTCAATAACTTAAATCTAGATCAACAAACTGGCAAATACAAGGGAACCAGCAGATGACTACACATAACAATAACCATTTTTTTTTAAACTTAACGGCATGAATAGATCTTTTGGATCCAAGCGCATGCTTCTTGTCAGCAGATTACACGATAGTTCCCACGGGTCCTGCATTCCACGCTTGCTTAGGCGACGGAAACAGGGAGAACACACGCATATTGCTATCCAAGTGTTAATACTTATTCCGATTGGTCTAACTGGTCCGGTGTTTTTTTTTTTTTTGGGTAACTCAGTCACTCTATTTCACCCTAGCAAAGGTAACACCTTGAATCCACCAAATCACTTGAAACAAAAGAAAACTAAAAATAGAAAGTGAAAAGGACTCGACGAGATATGGCGAAACTATCATGTTATTTCTAACACCTGAGCTCTGTGCTTTTCTGAATAGACTCTATAGATGTTTCCATCTAGTCAGATTGGTTCCTCAGCTCCTAAAACAAAAATGTTTCCATCCACTTAGATTGGTTAGTGCTATCCTTAATAGGCGTAAATTTCTAGGCTCTGGAGTTTATTTATTGCAACTAAAAAGTTTCTCCCATACCCCCAAACTTAAATCTAACATTGTCCTCAATGTTCTAAAGATGAAACTAAAAGCATGAACAAGGAGAAACTGTTACCATTTGAAGCGAAAGAGTTAAGGAAAGATATTACAGTGTTGCATGAGATTGGGTTACCTCCCAAGAAGTTCTAAGTTTAAAGTCTTCAGCCAGACGTAGGAAAGGTTTAGTCAACTCGAACCGTATAACAGTAGCCGGAATAACTGTGGGTCTTTAAAACCAAAAAGAGCTGACAAAAGGAAACTACAGTGAACCAACGAAATGAAAAACACTAGAATGCCCTTACCTAGTTTCCTGATAACTATCGCTAATTGTGGTTCAGGTTCAGGTTCTATGAAAGGGTCTAAATAGAATATTTTCATTGGTTGCGTTTCTTCATAGGTTGGATCCAAATTATTAGGTCCTAGAGTCTGGAAAAACTCAAATAAGAACTTGGAATCACAAAGTAATAACCTAAATAATTGCAGATCCTCTAAGTCAATCAGAAATGACTTACAAAATTGACCACAGTGAGAATAGTGGTCATTCTTAAGCAAATGTATCGATTTTAATTTCCTAAGGCATTTAGGTTTAGTCTCACAACTTAATATTCGACACATTTGGAATATAAACGTTCCCACAGTTGGAAGAAAACTATTTGGTGGGAAAACAAAGTCAATCTGGGGATCATAGCCTGGCCAAACCACATCAACCAGAGGATGGGTTTCTAACGACTGAAATTCTTCCTGGACATCATTAGGTTCGGGAAAACGAGTATGAAGGTAATCTTGTAAAATGGTTGAGGCACAAATGTCAAGTCCCAAGTGAGGGACCTTTCTAAGAGTTAAAGGTAAGGCACTAGGAAGGTGATAATCACCCCCAAACTTAGAGTTTTCAGTGTCTCTATCTAGACTAGTCACAATCTCCCTAATTTCTGGATCATTAGATTCTTGAAAATGGTCAATTGATTCTTCTAAGTTATTATCAGGTGGTGCATCTTTACTCATATTTAAAATCTCTACGAGTTCATGTTCTTCGTCTAAGACTAATGTTTCTAAATCGCTAGACTCTAAAATAATATTCTCAGAATAAACTCGTTCCTCTAGACCATTATCGGCTTCGTAATCCTCGTCTAAAACTGTGGTATCTTTAGTAAAATCCTCGTCCTTTTGAATAGGTGAATAATTATTAAAATTATTTGGATTTGAACTAGAAATAACATTATCATTATAAGGCTCAATTGGAGAAACAAATTCCTGATTACTCTGCCTACATATTTCAGATTCTTCATCATCACTATCCTCATCATCATGATACAATTTTTGAAATTCAAGAATTCTCAATCTTTGTTCCAAACTACATGGTATATGTTTATAATATTTCTCATATATCGTTAGAGGTGATTCCTCAATAAAAGTTGGAGTATCCATATATCGCTGCCCACGCATATATTCACCAAGAGTCATTTCCGAAGACGTCTCTTGATAACGAGAATTTCTAGACATATATTCTCGCAACGTCATCGCAGGTGGCGTCTCCTCAAAAGGATTCATCACCGAAGAAATATAAACTACAGAGGGATTCTATACAATTACAAACAAGGCCGACTCGACTCCACCAAAACAAACCTAAAGATTTCTAGCAAACAAAAAGCATGATGGCTCCACTTAGATTGTTTCTAGACCAGCTTCTATATTTCGAAAGGGAATTCGTTGCAATTTGAGCAAACCCCTCTGGAATCAATCCGAGTCAAAGTAAGTTGAATTGAGGCGAGGGAAGCTCAATGGAGCTTTGACACCCAAGGCCTCACCGCTATCACAAGGCGGTGCAGTCACGCATACAACTCACAGAAACCATCATGAACTTTGGAGTGTGCTTAAAGAGCGACCAATATTTTTCGAACGAGTTTCCTATTAAGCTCGTTACCCTATCAGTCTCGTTCTATTCCAAATTTTAAGCTTGGGTTCGCGTTAGGTTTCGTTTTCCTAAGGCGGGCAAGAAGGGAATGGTGATGAAATCCGAACCCTTATCTTGTATTGGCCATGCCTTGCCCTTTATTAGGAATTTAAAACAGTCCAAATTCGTCCTCAATCAATGAATCACCTTAAGGAATACAGTAACTCGCTTACAGGAGATTCGCGAGTGTTTCGATGGACTTACCTCCCGTACCTGACGGGGGATGAACCGTTGAAGTCGACTCGGGCCACGACTCCTATGTCATGTACGAACCCGAGGGGCCGAGACGATATAGTAATCGTCGTCCTTCCTTGCACACAGTTTATATAATATTTTTTTTTAATAATAATAATACCCTTCCGTAGGGTTAAAAAAATAAAGTCCAATTGTTTATTGTCCAAAGTCCAAAATAAATAAAAAAAAAATTACAGTTTTCCTCACACACTCTAAAAAAATTAAAAATTAAAAATTAAATCCTAAAATTGTCCTTTTTTTCTTCTCTTTTCGCTTTTCGCTTTAAGATTTTTCCTCTCCAAGTCCTTAGTTTTCACTTTGAACCTGCAAAATAAAGACAAAAAGAAACGTAAAAAGGAACAAACAATTCTAAAAAAAAATAATAAACCTAAAAAAAAAAAAAAAAAATCTACCCAAGCACAAATCCGCGTCGGCGGCGCCATTTTGTTTTAAAGATTTTCGTGGTTGTAGTAATGAGGTTCAAACTTTCGGACTTGTGAAGAATATTTTTTTTAGAAAATAAAAAATAAATAAATATATACAATAAAATATTAACAATGGTGAGAGTTACTGGGGCTTAGGATTCAGACAAATTCATTTCTTAAATGGTTAAGAAATTAATTCTAGGAAATTATAATTCAAAACAAAATGAATATTAACTCTATTCTTTGCCAAAGTAGATTTTATAAAATATTACTTGTATTTCTTAAGCATGGAATATCAAAAATCCCTAGGACTAAACATAAACCATCAAATGAAATCACAAATAATTAATTAAAATCTTAATTCAATTAAAATTGGTGCAAAAAGTAAATATAGAATTAAATAAAATTACCACATAGATGAATTAAGGCTTCCTCCATCGCCCCAGTGTTGGGGTTTAGCTCATCATGGTGTAATTCATCTCAAAATATATTATTATTGCTCCAAAGTTGATTACAAATGAGTAAACAATGCAACAGAGAAATCGCAACAGCAGTTCCTGTTGCGAAGACGATGTTGGACTGTTACAGAGAAACAAATGGTGACGGAAAATAAAGTTCTGTGGCTGAATACGCTGTTGCAAATTGGTTGAAGAAACTGTTGCGATTCGGATGAAGAAACTGTTGCGATTCGGATGAAGAAACCGTGGCTGATTCCTTGTTCTTCAGAGCAGCAGCAGCAGCAGTTTCTCTGTCAATTTTTCTCTCAATTCCTATGGATTCTACACTCCTCCTCTCGACCCCAAACTCTCGACACCCATTCTAGTCGACCCATAGAGCCTATTTATACTCCTAAGCCTCATTTAATCTCGCCATAACTCCTCAAAAATCTTCACAGTGAAGAAAATTATTTTTGAGAATAATTTCTTATTTCTTTCTCTGTGTACGTTAATTTCCTTGAAAATCTTCAGAAACTGATTGATACGCAACCTAGGAAAGTATCTGGTCTTAACTCCACAACCATGCAGCATCTTTTACGTGATTTTCTTTCCAAAAATGAAACCGATATTCTTCTCTCCTGTTTTGATCGGGAATTGATTTTCTGGCCAAAGTTGATCGATCCCAACCACCATAATATCTTCTTATACTAATATAACATATACCCATTAAGTTTCAGCTCTTTAATCTCCCAACAGATCCATCAAAATCTCGAACGAAATTCTGCCATGGAAGAAGAAAAATTTCCAGCCAAAAAAAGAATTTGAATTTTGTTGAAGACCTTCCCCTATCCAGTTTAGGGGTGCAAATAGCAAGTGGGGTTGAAATAGACTTCTTGGGGTGGAAATAACCAAAACATGGGTGCCTTTAGTAATTTTTCTGGGATGTTTTCCGCACTTTTTCGAGGTTCCTCCGAGGTATTTCTGGGGTACTTCCGGTCCACTTCTGGGGCGCTTCCGGTATACTATCAACGGAGGTCCAAATGCCACATTTTTGAGCCCATTTCGCCGCAAGGGGTTATTTTTCCAAAAACTCCTACAAATAAATAAAACAACATAATAAGCACAAAAATGGGTACTAACAATGTATACAATTGGGCTATATTAGACACATAAATGCGTCTATCACAGGCTGGAAAAGCTTCTTTTGTTGTTTCCTCAGATCTAGAGAGAAGACGCGAAAATCTTGAAAAGAAGAATCTTCAATTTCGCAAAAAGAATGAAGAATTGTAAGCTGAAATTAAAGGTC
Organism: Papaver somniferum; assembly: GCF_003573695.1. Taxonomy (NCBI): domain Eukaryota; kingdom Viridiplantae; phylum Streptophyta; class Magnoliopsida; order Ranunculales; family Papaveraceae; genus Papaver; species Papaver somniferum. The sequence continues at coordinate 7,189,644 of NC_039360.1, read as the reverse complement.
TTCGCGAGAAAAATAGACAATTAGAAATTGATTCTTCTTCATATAAGAACAAAATCTCTAGCCTTCAACAAGCTAATAATCAGCTTTACGGTATGTTACTTTTCTCTTTTCCATTTATTCATTCATCATGTTGTTTTATCTTATTTAAATGATCCTTTTTGCAGACATTTATGGTCTTTCTGATGAAGCTACCCTTCTTCGTTCATTTCCTAATTCCTTGGATAATGATACCCTTCTTGAGCGTCTTAACAATTCCTTAAATAGCTTCTCAAATGATAGAATTTCATCTCTTTCTCTAAATGAGCTTAGATTTAAATTCCGCCTCTTTAAATTGATCATAGATCTAGTTTAGGCTTAGCCAACCGATTTAAGCGTCTCCTTCTTGATTCTAAAGATAAAACTAATGAGTTAAGAACCAAAATTAGCGGTCTCAAAGATGATAAGGATCGCATCTCTGATCAAGGTGCCAAGGCTTTGGCGAAATTCCAAGAGGCTCTTCTTGAAGTTCAACTTGAACGAGATGAAGCTAACCGCAAGAATATCGAACTCTGCGAAAGGGAAAAATCAAATTCGTTCTCGTCTTCTTATAAGTAGTGAGGATGAATTTGTTTGGGCTACGAAAATCTTGGATGATGCTAGAAAAGATTTAGGTGTAAATGTTAGTCTCCAAGTTGAGCATACAACCTTGATTAGAGATATGATTTCTGACAGAGAAGGTTACTAACTGCTCTTCTTTACTAATCTTTTGCTTCTTATGAATTCTCATCAAGTTAGTAATTGATTTTCTTTTGCTCGCAGATTCTGAAAATAGATATCGTGAAAAGATTGAAGAACTCAAAGCTGAAAAGGAGGAACTCGCAAAGAATCTTTCTTCTCGCAACGACAAGTATTCTAGATTAAATAATCAAATCAAGATCACTGTTGCGAATTTTAAGAATGATGCTATGCATTTTCGCAATCAAACTATCCAAATGGTTTGTGACGATCATAATATCCCACATTCTGATTATCCTTGTCTCTTGGAAGAAATCCCACATAATACTCTCAGTTTGATTATCTCTGATAGCGAAGCTGACGATGAAGAATCTGATAGGGATGGAAGTTCTGATGGTGATGAAGATTCTGACGCAGATGAAGAAGGGAACAAGTCTGATGAAGATGATGAAGGATTAACTAAGAAGTAGTCTTTATTTCTTTCTTTGATTCTTTGTAATACTTGTACATTTATTTCTTCTTTCTGTATATTTGTGTTTCTTTCATTTTGACCTGCATTAGTTAAAACAATTCTTCTTTGAAATACAGTTAATCAATATAATCATTAATTCTTGAGTCTTTGAGTAAATCTATCATATGGAGACAAATAACATTTTCTAATTTCATACATTCCCATACTTGCCTCTGTTATTTGAATCCAAATGAGAGATTTCATAAAAAAATTGTTATTGTATAACTTCGCAATCTTATGCGAAGTGAATTTTGTTTCTTTTCAAGATCTCATTCCTGTGTGGTCTTATTTTGCCTTCATAATTAAAGGTCTTATTATGCCACCTCTTGTCATTGCGACAAAATCGCAGGACGTCCTTGCACTTTCATGCAAAAACCCATTGATCTTGCCTTAACTTTTTCTTTTGTATTATGGCCTCTTCAGGAATGTTGCGACAATATGACAGGCCTAAATATTATTGCGAAAATGAAGCCCCATGACATTGTCGTCTTGCGACGAAATCGCAGGACGTCTTCGCACTTGCATGTGAAAACCCATTGATCTCGTCTTATCCTTTTCTTTTGTATTATTGCCTCTTCAGGATTTTTGCACAAATATGACAAGCCTTAATATCCTTGCGAATAAAAAGCCTCATGACATTTGTGTCTTAAGACACTTATCAGCTCCCTAATGGAGGGTGACGCCCTTATCTCCCCCTGGTTGCCCCTTCAAGAAGGCGTACTTCTACCATACAAGGTTAGCTCCTCCCATCCAGTCTTAACAACAACCAGTTGTTTTCGCAGCCTCTTATCCCTTTTACCTATAGGGCTTATGGTTACGAGACTGCACCCTAAGTGGGGTTTTCTTCAGGCCGAGTGCATCATAAGCCAAGGCTTGTCAAGAATGGCAAAGTACGCTTCAAACGTCTCTGGCACTCTTGACTCAACCGTGTACCTCGGCGCCTTGATCAGATCTGCACTCCTTGGGAGAGTCCTTATTACCTTAGTCGCCCAACCTAAGTCATATGCTTAAGCTGAGAATCCAAGGTGCCTCTCCCGGATGGGCTTCATTGACCCCAAATCTCCATGACTGAGGTTCCGGTGGAGGTGTAGCCTTTCCCTGAGACATGCAACAGGTACCCCCTTATATGACGTACTTTAGGTCTTACATTTTCCTCTTGCGAAATTGTATTCACGAACTAGGGTGTACGCCATAAAGGTTCGCCTCTTTCTCTTTTGTCATTTTTCTCTGATTACTTTCTGTAAAATTCATTATCTCTGCGAGAGTCTCGCAAATCATCATACTGTATCTGAATTTCGCAATCTCAATTTTGCCATTCAATCAAATGTATTTTTGAGAATTTTGTTTATTGCGAGAGTATCGCAGCAACTTAATCATTCATACATTTCTTGTTTTCATTACCTTTGTCATCCTCTGCTTCTTTATTATTTTCTGCTACTGTTTCCTTAGTAGTGGTATGTTCATCATTTTTATTCTGAGCTAGCATTAGTTTCACAACATCTCTTCTCCTTTTATTTCGATTGCATCCACCATCAACCTCTCACTTCTCTGTGTATCTTTGATTTTGTGTCGCCAGTTTTCCTTCTTGTTTGCTCTTCCATCGCAAGATTCTATCTCAGTTTCGTAACACCTCTTTCCTTCAACCTGATCGCCCTTTATGATTCCTACACCACTGGGGTGAGGGAATTTGATGCACTGGTGGAAAGTTGAAGCTACACCTAGAATCCCATGTAGCCAAGGTCGACCAATTAACGCATTGTAGGGTTATTCTACATCAACGACACAGAATAAGATTTCAGAAGATATTCCCTTCAATGGAATTCGCATAGTAACCTCCCCTCTAGGCTTGTTAGCAGTACCATTAAAACCATATATCTTATATGTTGATGGTATAAGATCATCATCTCTTCCACCCATGGTTTTATAAGTATGATAAAATAAGATGTTCACAGAGCTTCCAGTATCGATTAAAATTCTATTGATTGCCCATGAATCTTCATCTTCACCATCCTCATCTTCTTTCGATTTTGGATTAATTTCTAATTTTACTACCAATGGATTGTCATGCACCTCTTATCCTTCGGGAATTTCTTCTGCGGTAAAAGAAATGATTTGTTTCTGCCATTCCTCTAATGGCGAGATTTTCGCAATATTCATAATTTCTCTTCCATCATTATCTCTTGTGAACACTCTACTCAAAACATTATCATGAAAATCTTCAATTGTCTTATATGAATGTACGATAGAGTGACAGAATAGATTTTTTGCTTTTGCACCAACTTCTATGAAGAATGTTTCTTTCTTTTTCATCGTATTCACTTTGTGATGTTCTGGTGGTGGTGGAAGTGGTTGAGATTGTGGATGCCCTACCATAAAGTCGTTTAGTTTTCCTTGATCTATCATTCTTAAAATAATTCTTTTTACATTTCTGCAATCATTTGTGGTATGTCCATGAAAATGATGATAAGAACAAAACTCATGACTTCTGTGGTTTGGAGGTGGTTCCGTTCCCATGTTCCATGGTGTTGGTATATTCTCCATCAAGATTATAGCTTCCCATATCTTATCCACACTTTCATTTAGAGGTGGCATCTTGATTTCTTCTCATACTACCTTATGACCTCCTTGTCCTCTATTATAGTTTTGTCTTTCACCTCCATAAGTTTCTTGCGGTTGATCGAGTCTTTGAATCTTCTTATTTCCTCCACGATTGTAGAAATTTATTTCTCTTTCATACTCTTGTTGATCTCGGCTCCCCATAGCTACCAATTTCTGTTGATTGTTACTTGTCACCTTCTCTTGTTGTACTTGCGAAGTATTCGCCACTGTGTTTATTAGCTTGGGTAATAAGCTTGCATTCGCTGTTTGTGAGCTGGTGTTCGCAACTGGATATGATTCCATTTCATTTTGCCTTTCCTGTAGAGCAATGTATTCTTCTTGAAGTTCTCGCAATTCAGTCATTGTGATCGTATTCTTGACTCTGAAAATTTGGACATACAATAGGTTTGTTGCAAACATAGCATTGATAAATGATAATATAAGATATCTCTCATCTACACGTCCAGCCATTTCGCTACACATAGTTCTCCATCTTTTAGTCAGGTGTTTCAAACTTTATCCAATCCTTTGTTTTAATCCAAACACATCTTCTATACCAGGTTGCGAGGAATTATTACTTATATATGCCCCCAAGAATGTAGTCTGCAAATGATTGAAGGAGGTTATTGTGTTCTTTGGTAGACTTTCAAACCATTTTAACGCCTCTCCTGTTAGCTGGATGAGAAATATTTGCACAATACGGCATCATGATTTTCCCATTGTAACATGCACCTCACATAGGCTTTAATGTGCTGAATTGCACAAGTTGTTCCATAAAAAATGCTGGTTAATGCGGGCAAATTGCATTTCGGTGGTATTCCTCCTAATTGTACTTCCTTTGTAAATGGAGTTCTCGCAGCTTCTTCTATTGCTTCATCCAATTGTCTTCTACCTACTTCTCCTCTATTATTTAGCATTCCTCTCATTTCTTCTAATTCTTTCAAGATTTGTTTATTTACACCTGAATCTTGATTCATTGGTCTCTTTAATTTCGCCTCTCTTCTTCTGCGTTCATGTCTATCTTCTCTCACGAAATTTTTCATTTCTTCTTCATTATCCTCATCTCGTCTTCTTCTGCGATTCTCTTCCTGATCTCTATCTTGAATTCGCATATGATGATGCCTTTCATTTTCCCCTCCATGATTTTGTTCAGTTCTTATCAATTCAATTCGCTGTCTTTCAGCCATCCTCTTTACTCTATCATACTCCTCATTGATATTACCGTTATTCCGGTTTTGTGTACACCTTCTTTCTCGATTGTCATGATTGTTCTGGCGAATTGTCTCCTGAAGCTCTTGTTCTTCCATTTCCGCTCTCAATCTTTCACGTTCACAGATTAAACGTGCTTGTTCAGCATAATGTCTTTCAATTTCTTCTTCAATTGTCCGTTGATTTCTTTGAGTTTCTCTCATATGTAAAATTCTTCTTCCTTCCTCTCGATTTCCTTCACCATCTTGGTCATTTCGTTCCTGATGTTGTCCATTCTCTTGAATTCCACCATTTTGCACATCATCAAAAGTTTTATTTTGTGGAACGTAACGATCATCTTCTCTTTCTCTATTTTCGCGATATTCTTCATTAGAATTTGATATTTCTTCTTGAATATTGTTTCCATCATTGATTGTGGGTGAGTTTCGCCTCATTTCTCTTCTAGTCGATCTTGAATATGATTTTGTAATACTTCTCTATCTTCTATTTTGTAGTCTTATATTCTCCATCCTTAATTCGTGATTTTGCCTTGTTAAATTTGCACGTTCTTCTGCCTCAGCTCTTCTCTCTTCATGTATTCTTCGTCTCAACGTTTCTAACGCTCCAATTTCCTCATCTCCATGAATTATTCGTGATCTTCGTCTCCCTGTTTCTAGCGCCATTATGTAGCTGCAGGAAATCCTACACTACACCCCTCATATGATTTCATTATTAACCAACTCATTTTTAGGTTTACACTCTTAATTTTATTGATTAATCTTTGGATGTTCTTACAAGAAAAGATAAAGAAATCAAGAATGATCTCTGTTCTAGACTTTCTCTCTCCTATTTACTTGTTTCTTACTCAAAAAAGATCTACCCCTCTCTTTACAACTCGAACGACTATTTATAAGGAAATACATAGTGGATGACAGATAATCTGTCCTTTATTTTCGGGTATGGTCTGCCACATTCTCGCAACCTTACAAATGTTAATTTCGCAAACTCTCTAATTTTCGTAGGACTAGCATATCTTTCTCTTGATCTTAGCTGACGTCATTTGTTTTATCATTTCTGAAATTGTTCTGCGACGATGTTGTGCTGTGTCATTGATAATTTCGCTGAAACATTGTCATTGCGAGATTCTGATCATACAAGGGCTATTTAACATTTGGTACCCAACAAATGTCCAATACCTAGCGTTGGTACCCAATATTTGAAATATTAAGAGTTGGTACCTTGAACAACGATTGACCGTCCAATTCTCCATTTGGCCAGGTATTAAATCGAATTTTATAAGTGTTATCTCACGTTTGGTACCCAGCAAACGTCCAACACCTATCTTTGGTACCCAACATTTGAAATATTAAGGGTTGCTACCTAAAACAACGATTGACCTTTAAAAACCACGTTTGATCAGGCTTTTTTTATATTTTCTATTTTCAGTAAAAGAATAAAAGTTATTTTACAAGTTAACCCCTACCAAAAACCATTTCTTTTTTCATTCTTCTGTTGTTTTTTCTGTCAACATTTTCTTATGTTTCTCTGTCAATATATTCCACCACCACCACTGCGATTACAAAAATGAAATCCTCAATTGAAGTTTTGATCAGGTTTAGTGTTAATTTCTCCCCCAATACAAGTGGTAGTGAGAACAACATCTAATATGTGTGAACAACCACAAGGATTGGAGGATTCTTATGCTCGTGAACAACAAGTCCCTAACTTGTTAGACAACTTTTCCAACTTTTTACGACAAGAGTTTCAAAAAGATAAAGTGGCTACAAACGAGCAACTCCAAGAACTTCGTGAAGGTATGGCTATCTTACGAAGAAGCATTGATGAATACAAGGAAGAAAGGTATGAAGAAGAATTTTGTTTTTAAAGAAATAGGTGTTCTAATGTACCTGTGGTGTGTGATGAATATTTGATTTATGCTAATGTTGAAAAAGGCCAACCTTTGGGGACTTTTGTTGATAATTGTGTAGCTAACTCAAATCTTGATCTTAATAATGATCATTCGCCTATTCAAAAGGATGAATTTGAGGTTAGCAACACTAAATTCAGCGACAACCAATCTTATGTTAGCTATGAAATTGACGATGATTATGAAGATACGTCGTTTGAAGAAACTCATGGTGACATTACCCAAAGGTGTACAATGGAATTCTTGGATCAAGATGAAGATGAAAAGGACTATGATGACACTTGTGTAGATTACTCAAGCATTGATCTTAATAATGATCAAGAGCCTATTCAAAGGGTGGAGCTTGAGGATGCTGCATTTTTGAGTGTTCTAAAAGAGTTTCTTATAATAAAATTTGGATCCGCAAAAGAGTATGTGCCTTACAACGAAGAGGAGTGTGTTTAGAATGAAACCAATACGACTAATATTGTGGAAGACCCAATTGAGCTTGCAAAGAATTGTAATGAAGATGTTGATGCCGAGACTTTAGTTAAGGTATAAACGGATGAAGAATGGTTGAAAGGTTTGATAGAGGAACATGATATAAAAGAGGTGAGTAATTCTCTTGAGTTTTTCAAGGATGAAGAGGATTATGTGATACAAGAGATTGTGCAAGTTTTGTCTAACCCTTTGCATATTGTTTCTTCTCCTTTACCTCTTATTGGTTTGAATGTATGTGCTTCGAGAATATTGTTGAATGACTTTATTTCTCGATTTCCGCCATTAGAAACATTTGATTCTCATACTATGGATGTTTGCAAAGAAGAAACCATAGAAGTTCCTGATTTTATGTTCTTTATACACTTCCAAGTGTAGAAAAGAATAAGTGTGGGGGGAAGCTTCTATCGGTTAATAGCTTCGTTGATGTTTTATGAAACTGATATTTGTGTGAAGCTAGTATTTGCAAAACAGGTTACGTGGAAGGATCCCCAACTTTTCAGATTGTTGGTATATGGGGAATGAATCTTGCAAGGTTATAGTCGGGCTGACGACTTTAAACCAAGCGCTAAATGGGAGGCAACCCATAGGATGAGTATTTCTTGTCTTGTATTTTCTTGTCTTGTTTTTAGATTTTTCTTGTCTCGTATTTACTTTTTCTGATTTTTTGTCACATATCATTATAAGGTTTCCCACCTTGACTTTCTTTGGACGATTCAATTTATGTTGAAGACAATGTAAAGTTTAAGTGTGGGGGAGTGGTTAAGCATTTGCATTGTAAAATTTTCAATTTTTTTCAACTTTTTTGTAAAATAGTGAATAAGAAAACTCCAACTTGTAGTTAGTTTAGAGTCACATAGTATACATGTCGCTAAGATTACATCGAGATTCTCATAAGAGTGACTGAACTTAGAAATGACAGAGAACATGATGAGGTTTCTTACTTGTATGAGAGTTAAAGTTGGATTTAACCATGCCAGTGGCAAATGAGGTGCAGACTGAGTTCGATATTAGATTTGTGATCCCCTATAGTGGAGACTACCTATTGTTACATCATGTGAAGCACCGACCTTCATTTTTTGTACCTGTTTAAATATGTGCTTTTAGAGTGTGTGTCACCGTACGCAAATTCCGGGTAGAATGGTGAGCTACCCAACCTCCCGCCAATAGAAGCACTATTTTGATCTCTTGAGTGCTATTTTATCAATCATGAATGGTGACATCGAATTGCTAACTTACATACCACTTGTATTCTTGTTCGCAGTTAGCAACATCCACTTTATCTCTCTGTACACCAACAGGTCCATAGAAACACCATCATCATCAACAAGAGAAGCATCACAAATTCGAAGGAAAGTTGAAGACGTTCAAGGTTTACAAGCAATAGTACAGAAATGAGCAGATTCAGATTCAAGTAAAGCAACAAGACAAGGAGAAATTTTTTACAAATTGAAGACTATTGTATAAGACCGAAGATTATTAAGATGAGAGTTCAAGGAGTTTATGATATCGAGACATACAAGTTGTGAAGAATCATGCGGTAAAATACTTACACCATGGCAATTTGTACTTATCTTATTTTTATTTCCAGTTTGTGTTTATTTCTCTTGTCTCAAATAAAAAAAATATATATTCAAAAAAAAAGTAAAAAAAAAAAAAAAAAACAAAGAAGAAAAAAGAGACAAGAGAAAATTTTGTTAGGTTCATTATTAGTTTTGTTATTTTATTTTGTTTTGTTTTTATTTTGTATTTGCTTTATTTTTCTTGTCTCAATAAAAAAAAAAGACAAGAAAAATGTGTTGTATTATATTTGGTTTGTTTTTAGTTTTGTATTCTTTCAATAAAGCCAATGGAAAGAAGGAATATCCACAATGAAGTTTCAAGCAACAAGGAATTAGAGGAAAGAATCACATTGTCAAGATTCTACGAAGTTCAAGAGTTATCATCACTAGTTGAAGACCGAAGATGAAGACAAGGATTGAAGACCGAAGACGTTTCTATGGATGTTGTGAGAGTGGTGCTAACTGCACGCCTAACGGATAACGAGGTAAGTAAGCATATTCCCACCTTCGTTAAGTGGTTGATTTCCTTTCTTAGAGATCGTCAGAAAAAGGGTTTTCAAAATGAATAAAAGATGTGGGTTTTCAAAACAATTCAGAGGGTTTTTTCCTTCCTACCATTCAACGTGTCGCAGGATTCTCTCTTCATTCCTACCTCGACACATGTGTGACCCATAAAAATCTATTTATTATTGAGAGCAACTTCATAAAATCCTTTCTTGTGAGGCAGAGTCGAGACTTTCGATCACTCCGAACCCGAATTTCTTTCGATAAGGGATGGTTATTTCTCTCTCAACTTTGAAGGATGAGATTGTGTTCATTTATGTGTCTAACTTCTTATTACTAGTGTGCAGAATTTCTATGTATTCTTAGCGCGTTGGATGTTATCATTACGGAGAACTAGTAAGTTGGAAAAATAGGTTTTGTGGGTATATCTCTAGTAAACCCTCAAGAGACTAAAACTCGTCCACTAGGGACACCTAGGGGTTTAAAGGCTTGTTATACGTGCTAAGTATGGCCGTAGCCTCGACGACACAGAGTTGTATGTATGTTTTAGTATTTGTTTTGTTTGAGTTGCTCGAGGACTAGCAAAGTCTAAGTATGGGGGAATTTGATAGGTGTCATAAACACCTTCATTTATATCTATAGTTATGCTTTCTTTGGTATGTTTTCATGTGAATTATGTGTCTTATGTTTACTTTTAAGTGTTTAGGTACTCTCGAGTCAAATGGAGTAAAATATAAAGAAATATGCATAAAACGTGGCAAGTGCTATTGGGTATGCAGTCGGAGATAAAAGGAAATCATCATATGCAGGGTACCTATATCATTTTCACTCATTACATAGGCCTAAAATCTGGATTGATCTACCTCAATAGTTTGCATCTGAAATTGAGAGAGGCGAGAAAGAAGAGGCGGTGTATTTCAAGACAAGGGAGAAATGGGATTCAACAGACAGGTTGTTAATGTTTCAGATCGAGATGAAGGAGGAGAAGCTGATGTTACTAATTATTAAGAAACTTAGGGTTTTCCTGAGGTTGATTGAATTGAAGATGGGTTTTTTTGATGCTTTCCTGCTGCTGGGAACAAGATGGAGAAATTCAGAAGATGATGTAATTCAAGTTTACAAAGGTTTTGAAGGTATGGGTTTGAGTTAATTTCGATTAATTGGCAGCAGAATGGTCTGAGGTTGAGCATAGATGAAGCTGGTTATTGTGGTGGTATTGAGAAAGAAGAAGATGAATCTGTTGTTTCTAAGGGGGTTCTTGATGATGTTGATTCATAGGTTCAGCTAGTTACAATTACAGGTTTGCCTGAGATGGTATTGTACTTGGTAGTATTGAATGGAGTCTGGTTATGGCAGTAAGAAACGTTGCAGAGAGTACTCGCATCTGCAGTTTTTGGTGGTAGTAGTGCAGAGAAGGATATGGCATTGTGGTGTTGGTTGGAGTTAGAGTTGCTGCTGAATTGGAGTGCAGTCACGGCCGAGAGCTAAAGAGGAATGACAGAGATTGTAGTAAAGCGGAAATGGTGGTGCTGTTTAGAATGGGAAGAAAAATTGGTTGTTGTGCTCAAAATTGCTGAAAAAGACAACAAAGAAGGAGTTCGAAAGAAGCTGCTGATGAGTGCTAAAAAGTGCATATTTCTATATATTTTTCTTGGCATTTAACTCATCTTTTGTGCATTAATTCTACATTTTATCCCATATTCTGTATTTTCATTGTTTTCAAGAATAAATATTTTTCTTAATTAATTTTGCATTTTTAGGTACTAAATAAAGCCTGGTTAACTCACGGAGTGAAAAGAGCAAAGGAACGACAAAGACTCTCGCTAGGAGGAAGGGAAGAATGATGTTTGCAAGAGCCGGATCAACGAGAAGTGGGATTGAAGAGGAAGAATTGTTCTTAAAGAAGATATGGGCTTGGCATACCCAAGTCCCAAAACCCTCACCCAAATCCATTTCCTATATTCATACCCGTTTCCCTTTCCAGCCGTCAGATTGGATCATCTCAGCATCCTACGGTCGCAGCATCGCCGTACATCAAAGTCTGAAACTCCTGTCTAACACTACAGCACCTAACTCCATCTGGAGCCGTCAGCTTCGTTGTATCACTTAATCCAACGGTTGCTCAGAGCCTTCTTCTATCTTGCCGTCTGATTCATTTCATCATCTCATCATCCTACCGCTGAGCTTCGCAAATCATCAAAATGGATGCGCCCGTTCAACACCTAAGCATCAAACCCATCGACCCAAAACAAACACCCACTCTCTTCTTCCCCAAATACACTTCCCCCAAATTTCTCCTCTTCCCCCGACCATGGCAGACACTGCCATGTCTGCTCCGCCGTCTCCATCTCCACCACGACCACAAGGACACCACCACCATCACCTACCTCTTCCCTAGTCGTGTCTGTCTTGTTCTTAGCATTGATTTTTGATGCTAGCAAGAAGACAAACATAACCAGGGTTTCACCACAGTGAAGAGAAGACAAAATTTGGGAGAAATTCGAGTAGAGGATTAACAGAGGAGGAGAAGTACAAGCATGGGTCGAGTCTATTTGCATCATAGGGTGAGTTAATTTTATTTATCGAAACCCTAATCCTGCTGATTTGGGGATTTTCAAATTAGGGTTTGTAGAAATTTAGGGTTTTGTAAAAACTATAAATAGGAAACGATGTAGAATGTTAAAAGGGTTCTTGGGTCATCCGAGAAACCCCCTAATTGGGTTAATTTCATGTTGTTGTTTCAATTTCAATTTCATAATTCAGTTTATTTGCAATTTCATGTTTAGTTCCATTTTAATGTTAATTATGTTCTGAGTTCATTGCTAGGGTTGAGATGAAACCAATAACCTACTGCTAATTTTGATTTATGTTTTAGTATTGTTCTTGTTGTGCTATAATGTTGTGAATAACAGGATTATTTAACTATCTAAATGATTGATCTGTGGTTAGTTTGTTTTGTGAGAGGGCAGATAATACTAGGGTTAGGAATTATATTAGTGACACTAAATCTTTCTCATGTAACCACCCTTTGATGTGCAGCAGACTAGAATCTTTACTGCCATCTAGATAGTCAGCAAGCCTAGAAGCTCACTGATATCTACACCAGGGACAAGAACATAATGGAACTAGGATGACTTAACTTAAGTTAGTGGTGGATTCAATCCCTAATTCTTTATTTCTTTGTTCTAGTTCTTCACTGCCATTACTTCCTTGGTTCTTTATTTCTCACTGCCTTAGGCTCATTGCCTTTGATTCTTTGCCACTGTCAATCTTTGCATCTTTGGCTCACTGCCACTGTCACTTACTGTCACTGCTTAAGCTTAGGAAACTTCAACTACACACACAAGTCTCTGTGGATCGACCCGTACTTGCACATTTTCCACTTTCGACACCGTGCACTTGCGGTATTAGTTTGTAGGTCTTTTTAGAAGCCTACCAAGTTTTTGGCGCCGCTGCCGGGGACTGTGTTGTGCTGTTTCGAAGATTTCTTAGCCATCTTGCATTTCATTCTAGTACATTTGCATCATTGCATCATTGTCTGCATCAGCATCTGCATTGCATTCCTGCATGAGCATTTAGTGTAGCATCTAGTGTAATTTTCCTGTTCTTTGTAGCTTGATCTTAACTGATAACTCTGTTGAGTAACAGGTGCCTTCTCCAACTGACCTGTTGCTTGCCAAGAACTGCTGCCTGAAGCCTACCTGTGTTGCCTGGTGCTGCTGCTATTGTTCTTGTTGCTGCTGCTGTGCTCCTGTTGCTGCTGGTGCTGAGCCTGTGCTGCTGGTGCTGCTTCCTGTTGTTGCTGCCAGCCTCTGCTGCTGCCAAGACTGCTGCTGTTGCTGCTCCCTGATGCTGCTGCTGAGTCCCTGCTGAAGCTGCTGCAGCTGGTGTAAGATAAAGCCCAACTGGGCTTGTGAAGTGAACTGATTTGAACCAAGCCTAACTGGGCCTTGAGTGTTGAAGCCAAAGCTTAGGATGATCCAAAGCCCAACTGGGCTTTTGCAACCAAACTGAGCAGCTGGGCTGTGCTTAAGCAAGTAAGCCTAAACCCATTAAGAGAACCCAACCTGTGGGCTTCCATTTTTCATTTGTGGGCTTGTAATAATTTTTTCCATTTTTCTGTTGGGCTTGTAATCTTAACTACTTGTGGGCTTGTTTGTTTAATTGCTTGTGGGCTTGTGGTGTTAGATTGATTTGGGCCTGTAGTTTTAAATTAGAAAAACTGAACTTTTAAAAGCCCAACTGGGCCTCAGACCAAACAAGCAACAGTTAGGCTATTTCAAACGCTACATTGGGCTTCAGTTTGCATACACATTGTGGGCTTAGTTCACCTTCCCTTGGCAAAGCAATTTCTCCCACCAATGTGGGCTTGCTCCCAATACTAAAACCAAAATTCTTGCTCCCAATTAAAAACCAAATTTTTCTACCTCTTTAAAACCAAATTTGCTCCCATCAAAACCAAAAGCTCCCAAATGGGCTTTGTCTTCAAAGTCTAAAACCAAAGTTTTCAAAACCCAATAAACCAAAGTGTTTTCTTTTCCCATTAGGTCCAAATTTTCTAAAACCCATTAAAAACCAAATTTCTTTTTCAAACCCGACAAAACCAAATGTTACCCATAAAAACCAAAATTTTCCCAAAAATCCAAACCCATTAAAAACCAAATTTTGGGCTTTGTAACATAGTTACTTAGCTTTTGAGCCAAATCATGTCTGGATCTTGGTCTACAGTTGGGGAATACAACAAATCCCTTAGAGAACTTGTGTATGGACATACTCCACGTTATGAACCTCCCATAGACCATGATGTCAATAGTTATAGGAATTATTATGGACATTTTCAAAGTCCCGAGCCTCAATACATGAACCCTAATGACTATTCACACATGCATCATTCATCACAACGTGAAAATGAACATTTTTCTAGTGCCTCACTCACACAATCATCACTGATCGATCAATTAGAAGCTCGAATCACAGCTTTAGAAATGCAATCACATGAGGAATCTGTCACATCTAATTTTCTTAGGCAACCTGAAATCTATGCATGTCCCGCATGTGGTAGTTTAGACCACCCTGTTGAGAATTGTCATATTTTGCATAATTTTAGGCAATCTAGAGAAAAACCCAAGGTATGAAATGCCCATAAATTGTGAGAATGGTAGTCATTGGGACCATAATCAATCCTTTGAGGGTTGCGATCAATATTTTGTAAACCCTAATGACCATGCACACATGTACCATTCACCACAATTTGAACATGAAGAATTTTGTACTCCCATAAATGTAGACTCCACCACAGAAGCTTTAAGACTCAGTAAGCAAAACTTTGATAGATGTACATCACGAATTCATGCATATTTAGATTAGATTTTGCTTCACCTACAAAAGGAGGAAATTCATGAGGAAATGTATGTTGTCCCTAATGAAGTGTCTAGTCCCATTCATGTAAATGATGTTGAATATGAACCTAATTTAGAGGAACATGAATCGACTAATGACACCACCACTGTTAATGAGGACCAATATGCATGCTACCATGATGATGATTATGATGATATGTTAGAAGAACATGAAAATATTGTGGAACCTGTTGGTTCAATAACATATGGCTTCTCGCCCTCGACCTTCATGAATGTTGTTTTTTCTAATACTCATTGTAATTCATATGATTTTGATATTGACATGGGATTCGTACAATTATTCTGCGAAGATGAGCATGACATAGGAATAGTTGAATCTTCTGTAGACACTAATGCTAATATGCATGAAAATATATTTGATGTGTCTGATTCTCTACCTAGGTCACATTGTGATATTTCTCCTGATTTGCCGATGCATGAGAATAAATTTGTGGATGATGTTGATGACTCTGATTGTGATCTTGCCAATTTGTTTGATGATTGTGAGCATGTTGTGACACGTGTAGAAGACTTAGGAGATGTTGATGTGATTAATAATGATGTGCCTATCGTCCTACATAAGTCACAATCTGATGGCCTTTCACCCAACCTAGATTTGGTTTGTACCCATATTGTCAAACCGACTTTTCTGAGAGTCCCTAATCTAGGTTTGGAACTGTGTGCTTTCCAAGTCCTTTTGGACTATTTGCATCTAAGTATAATATCTTTGAGGAGCCACAGTTGGAATTAGCATGTTTGCCCGTCCCTAGCAAAGTTCATTTCGAGCTAGACCTTGTGCATGATGAACCCCCAAAACTGCGAGATTTTGTTTCCAAAATTTTATCCGTTGAAAAATCCAGGTTTGGGGGTAGCTCATTTTATTTCACAGTTTCACTTGCGTTTCTTTCCTGTTATATTTGTGTGAAGCTGTTGAAACCTCTACACTTTGTCTTTTGGGTTGATCCTCAACTCTTTAGATTGTTAGTGTATGGTGAATTTTTTGTATATAATCCAGTAGATAAAATTTCTTAAAACCCTTTTGTTCCTTTTGTATATATTTTGCTAATCCAATATGATCTCGGCTGACATATGTTGGATTCTTGCCTTGAATAACGGAGTTCTAATATTGTTTTCGCCGAAATCGGGTATTCTCTTTCCTTTTTCTCTACTCAACATGATCCTCTTCATATGTTGTATTATAATTTTGTTCATATTTTGAAACATTGAGGACAATGTTTAGTTTAGGTTTGGGGGTGAAAAGTAGATACTTTGATAATATGCCATAATTGAAAACAAGAACTCCTTCTTTTTGAAAAAAATGAAAAATGAAAATAAAAAATAAAAAATTGAAAAAAAACATAAAAATGGAGCTCATTTACCTTGAAATGTTGACTCTTGTGCAAATATGTAATTATTAGGAGTCTTAGTCTAGATATTTAGGCACCCTGATTCTAGCACAATTCACATAGTGATAAGAAATTTGCACGCGCACGATCTACCAATACATATATAGCCTCGATCTTCAAGGTGTTTGATAGGAAGTCACGATTTCCAATCACTTTAGAATACTGAACGAAACTTGACTAGCTTGTTCTTTGGTTGGTTGGGATAGAAGGTGGAGGTTACATTAAGAAAGACAACCATCGAATTTAACTGGGTGCATCAAAAAGGGCTACCTCTTGCAAAGTGTCATTTAATTTTTTGTTTCCTTTTGTATATGTATCAAAAGTGTTTCCTTATCAAAAAAAAAAAAACGATGTATATATTCAGAAAAATTCAGAAAAAAAAAAATCAAGTATTTATCAATTCCATCCTCTCTTGTTCCAAAAATAAAAGAGAGTAGTCAATGTAAATAAGAGTCATGTAAAGAGTCATCTTTTGTGTTTTATTGTAATAAGCAAGGAAGCGTGTATGCCATTGATGTACAACGCGAGTAATTGTGAAATACCTCCAACTCATTCACAATTCTCGTAAAGTCCAGACAGCTAGCTAGATTTCGACCTTGGATCTTAGCCTGAGAAACTATCTCTTGGTGATTAGTAGTCATAACATCCTATCTTTCTTTACACATGTGTAGATACACTTTACACTCTTATCACATGTATTTATTTGTTATCAGTGCTAGGATTGTTCCTTCGATATCTAGGTTGACATCTCCATTTTGCTGTGAGCTTCTACTGACTTGCGCATGTCACATTTGATGGAATCTGAGCTTATATTTTGTCCTAGAACTTTGTAGGTACGTTCTAAGCAAACCTTCACGAGACTTCACTCGTCCACTAGGGACACTTAGTGGTTTAAAAGGCTTAGTGCATACGCTAAATGCATTCGAGAGACCAGCGACAGTGGTATAGGTAGGATTTCCTTAGTTTTGTTTTACTTGAGGACAAGTAAAATTCAGGTTTGGGGGTATTTGATGAGTGCTAAAAAGTGCATATTTCTATATATTTTTCTTGGCATTTAACTCATCTTTTGTGCATTAATTCTACATTTTATCCCATATTCTGTATTTTCATTGTTTTCAAGAATAAATATTTTTCTTAATTAATTTTGCATTTTTAGGTACTAAATAAAGCCTGGTTAACTCACGGAGCGAAAAGAGCAAAGGAACGGCAAAGACTCTCGCTAGGAGGAAGGGAAGAATGATGTTTGCAAGAGCCGGATCAACGAGAAGTGGGCTTGAAGAGGAAGAATTGTTCTTAAAGAAGATATGGGCTTGGCATACCCAAGGCCCAAAACCCTCACCCAAATCCATTTCCTATATCCATAGCCGTTTCCCTTTCTAGCCGTCAGATTGGATCATCTCAGCATCCTACGGTCGCAGCATCGCCGTACATCAAAGTCTGAAACTCCTGTCTAACACTACAGCACCTAACTCCATCTGGAGCCGTCAGCTTCGTTGTATCACTTAATCCAACGGTCGCTCAGAGCCTTCTTCTATCTTGCCGTCCGATTCATTTCATCATCTCATCATCCTACCGCTGAGCTTCGCAAATCATCAAAATGGATGCGCCCGCTCAACACCTAAGCATCAAACCCATCGACCCAAAACAAACACCCACTCTCTTCTTCTCCAAATACACTTCCCCCAAATTTCTCCTCTTCCCCCGACCATGGCAGACACTGCCATGTCTGCTCCGCCGTCTCCATCTCCACCACGACCACAAGGACACCACCACCATCACCTACCTCTTCCCTAGTCGTGTCTGTCTTGTTCTTAGCATTGATTTTTGATGCTACCAAGAAGACAAACATAACCAGGGTTTCACCACAGTGAAGAGAAGACAAAATTTGGGAGAAATTCGAGTAGAGGATTAGCAGAGGAGGAGAAGTACAAGCATGGGTCGAGTCTATTTGCATCAGAGGGTGAGTTAATTTTATTTATCGAAACCCTAATCCTGCTGATTTGGGGATTTTCAAATTAGGGTTTGTAGAAATTTAGGGTTTTGTAAAAACTATAAATAGGAAACGATGTAGAATGTTAAAAGGGTTCTTGGGTCATCCGAGAAACCCCCTAATTGGGTTAATTTCATGTTGTTGTTTCAATTTCAATTTCATAATTCAGTTTATTTGCAATTTCATGTTTAGTTCCATTTTAATGTTAATTATGTTCTGAGTTCATTGATAGGGTTGAGATGAATCCAATAACCTACTGCTAATTTTGATTTATGTTTTAGTATTGTTCTTGTTGTGCTATAATGTTGTGAATAACAGGATTATTTAACTATCTAAATGATTGATCTGTGGTTAGTTTGTTTTGTGAGAGGGCAGCTAATACTAGGGTTAGGAATCATATTAGTGACACTAAATCTTTCTCATGTAACCACCCTTTGATGTGCAGCAGACTAGAATCTTTACTGCCATCTAGATAGTCAGCAAGCCTAGAAGCTCACTGATATCTACACCAGGGACAAGAACATAATGGAACTAGGATGACTTAACTTAAGTTAGTGGTGGATTCAATCCCTAATTCTTTATTTCTTTGTTCTAGTGCTTCACTGCCATTACTTCCTTGGTTCTTTATTTTTCACTGCCTTAGGCTCATTGCCTTTGATTCTTTGCCACTGTCAATCTTTGCATCTTTGGATCACTGCCACTGTCACTTACTGTCACTGCTTAAGCTTAGGAAACTTCAACTACACACACAAGTCTCTGTGGATCGACCCGTACTTGCACATTTGCCACTTTCGACACCGTGCACTTGCGGTATTAGTTTGTAGGTCTTTTTAGAAGCCTACCAGCTGCAGGTGATAATAAAATTGTGGTTGTGCGTCATTGGCAGGGTTGAATTGAAGTTGCAGCTGAGTGGTGGTGGTCTAAACAATAGTGTTGTTGCTGATGGAATGTTTCGAGCCGACAAAACAAGAAGTTGGGAGTTGTTGTCACAAGCTATAGCTGTTGCAGGTTATGAAGTCACAGGAAGTGGCATTGCAGCTGAATTTGGGATTTGGTGTGTTTCTGGAAGGATCTGATTGAATTGCCAGTTTGTGACTTGAACTGGAACAACAAGTAGATGAATGCTAGGAAGAGTGAATGCATGAATGACATTACAGGATGGGGAAGATTTTAGAAGCCGAGATCAATGAGTTGAAGTGTAGGAACTGAGTCAAGAGCAGCTGCAGTTGTAGGCTTGCAGCTGAACTGAAGTGCGGGCAGTGTCATTGCAGGTGGATTTGAAGATTGCAATGGTTCTGGCGGTGGTTTGTGCTCAATATGGGTTTGATGCAGTTTCTGTTGGAGATGGAGCTACATTACAGCGTTACTGAAATGAGTTGATGGGTCTTGCAGGTGGAAATTGTTACAACGTTGTTGTGGTACAGATGAGGATGGTGGAAACTACAGGGTTCTGGTGGTTTTGTTACTGAAGGGTGCAGGCTTGTAACCTGAGCATGGAATGATGATGGAACTGGTGATATTGCGGCTGTTGAAATGGAGTTGTTGGGGGTCTGTTTTGGTTGAGTTGCTGCACATGAAACGATTGATTAAATGGTATATGAATGAGGAAGGAGGGACCAGAAAAATGGCCTGAAATATGGCTCGAATGAGCCTGAATACAGGAAAGACTCGACCCCGACGAGTCAACTCAATGATCCGATCCGCTGACCCGGTTTTGGCAGGAAAGGCTTGAACTTGACTGGGCCATGGCTTCTTGTGCGCTGTTAGAGGTTGGCAGAAAATTACTTGGGTTCGACTTAGATTTCGATCACTGGAGAAAGAAAAAGTGTATAAAAATGGAATCACTCATCATATCTAAGGAGATATTATCTTCTCTTCTACTTTTGGTTCTAGGGTTAGAAACATGAGTTTTCTTTTTCTCCTTGTTATGAACTCCTATGCCATGAGTACTTAAGTTTATTATTGGTTAAGGAATAAGTTGGATTTCCAAATATGGGTTTTCATTCAACAAATTAGTTTTGTCTCCATATTATCGATTATGATTCACTATTTATCTTATCTTATGATTTGAATACTTGTTTGATCGAGTCGCGAATCGTTTGATTTTGTGTTCATCTCCATTGCTAGATTAGGATTTATTATACGCAAAAGTGATAGAATCCTGATTACAAGTAGCATGATTGTGATTATTTCTTGTAGTGATACATCCTATTAGTCACATGTGAGTCATAACCTTTGTTAAAACGGATTAGTGCTTTTACACTTTCGTTTGCATTGATTAGTCTTATTTCATAGAACTTAGTGCTCTTAGGGAGTTAAACTTAATTGTGCTTTTACACTTTAGGTTGATTTTTAGGAAGAATTCACATTCGCATCTTTTAATGTGTTTGTTGATGATAAGAGGAAATTAGCGGGATATTATTGCGATCAAGGTATCCTAGGACTTTTGATAAAAGTTGAGATTAAATATCAATTCTAGTTATTGTTACAAATTCATGTTTTTGAATGAAAAGTAATCCTTGACCAATATCTTCATCTTATTGATTTGCTTGTTTATGTTATTATTTGATTTTAGTTTATTTTCCTTTACTTAAAAATCAGAAAATCCCCCCTAGTTTATATAGGAAACCGAAACAACTTGACAACCTAGATCCTCTCTGTGGGAAGGATCCTTTCTTACCCTTGTTATATTTTATATTTTGAGTAGTGAGAAAGTAATTTATTTTTGACGCATACGACAGCGATCAAATACCATTAAGTTTGTAAACTCGGGCAAATTTGTTGTTGTTGGTTGTAGTTGTAAGAAATAATACATCCTACATCTAACATTCAATGAAGTGATTATAAGATAAGTAAGAAGATTGACACATAAGAACACAAGGTTTATGTGGTTCGGCATGATTACCTACGTCCACGGGGGTGAAATGAAGATCTTATTACGACTTTCTTTAAGTTACAATGATGTGATTCTATCCACGATATCTATCTCCTTTCTCGCTTACAAATTACTTGTCATTCTCTCATTACAAGGGTCTATATTTATAGGCTGGACTGTTTATACAACGAGGCTACAGTGTTAGTCGTATTATATCTTCTTTGATGATCCTATCGGGTGTGTGTCCTCGCTCTCTCCCGACATCTGGCTCTCAATCCCGCTTTCTTATGATAGATGAGTTCTCTGATATGACGTGTATGCCCCGACTATGCCGTTACCCAATGTCGATGACCCTTTATAGCTTGACCCGATGTTGCAGTTTTACCCGATCCGAATATCTTATCTTTTGCTTCGAGGCCCACCATAACTTAACCCTTCTGTTTTTCCCACGTGCCTTGTCAGTGCATTTAATTCCTTGATTCCGGACCCCTTTTCAGATCCGACTTCATACTTTACACGTGCCCGCTTCTCGTGTATTAGGTGATATTTCCCTTATTGGAGATGATTTCATGCTTTTCTTCACATTTCCTTCGATGGGTCGTCGTTTAGGATTGTGCCACCTATACTTATCAATTATTTGCTACTACATATATGCCCCTTCTTCCACTCGCGTGCTTGACACGAGGGGGAGAAACTGCTTCTCCTTCCACGATTCTTCCCATGCCGCATATTCCGCTCAGTTGTTCTCCCTTTATTACCCATTACCTCCTCCGCCGGTTACAACTGCATGAGTTATAAAATCAAGAGATAAACCCTGAATCTCTCATTTATCTGTTCGTCTCTCTTACTTCATTCAAGAGCCAATATTCTCTGCAACTCCTTCTTTGCAACTTTTCTCTATTCTCTGTCGTTCTTTCAAACCTCGTCATTACTTTAGTTCCTTCATCACTTTTGATTTACTGTTGCTACTGAACTTGTTCTTCATCGTATTCATCACTTTCCTATCTCTCGATCTGCAACTGCTTTTAATGGCTTCTTCATCTCCTTCCATGACAGAGAAAAGGTGCGTAAGTTACACATTTTTTGATGAAGATAGTGTTCCCGTTGATTCCTTATTTTCAGTTGATAGTCCTTCTCACCATGATTATCGCGCTCTTTATTCTATCATTTCTGATGATTCTCCCACTTTTACATGCAGGGTTGAGAAGATATCCAACAAGAATCTCACTGATGCTTAGTTTATCGATCAACTGAAGGATGATTATAATCTTCGTGATTATGACATTCAGCTTGTATCGGGTCAGAAAGGTCTTCTGAAGAAGGAAGTGGTCGATAGGTTTCCTCACTCTTCCGAAGCGACAATCATCACTAAGGGACAACTCGAACTCAGGTTACCTCCGTCCTCCTCGGGCTCTGCTTCAATGGATTGGCAATACCTTTCGTCTTATGGCTGAGTGGGAAAGGCGAGGGAATGGTGAATGCTCCGACATGCCTTTGTCTACCTACAATCCTTCTCACGCGAGCAAATATACCTCGGATAATTTCCCGGGCAACTACCAAAGCGGAACTGCTTCTCTTGGTGATCTTGCTGGTTTTGCTGCTAGTCCTCATCGTAACAAGGTTCCAACTGGTGGTTTCGAGAAGCTGATGTTGGATGAAGATCCTGAAGTTAGTACTACTTCCAACAAGCATGCTCGTCATATTAATGGCCCCATATGGGATCGAGTCCCTTTGGCTATACGTGGCCCTATCTTGAGTGGCAAGCTCCCTCCTTCTGATTTTCCTGTTGAGCCCTATCAGTTCAGGGTAGTTAATATTGACCAGGTAAAGTTTCTGACACCTTGCTCGGATCAGGTACTTTTATTTCATAGTGTCGGATGATCGAAAAATTTTAAATTTTTTTTCTTCTTTGTAACCAAAGTCTCAAGGCACTCAACCTAGGCCTCAGGGTACTCGAAAAATGGGTGCTAGTGGCATACCTTAGGAAGAGCCTTTGAAGGTAACAAATATAACTGCTTCACCCTCAGTACGCGTACTTGCCCAAATAATTTTCCTTTAATGGATCTGACGATGTTTTGCTTGTAGAGGTCAAAGGCTGGTGAAGTAAATGTTGAAGGTTCTTCCGGAAAGGATGGTGAGGATCCCGGTGATATACTATCATTATCTGTTTTCATAAAAGGGGTGCACCAGAAGTCTTCTGATGTTTCATCTGCCGTTGTAGGTGATCGTTCTGAGGTTAGTGGCAAAGGAGCTAAGGGTGGTAAAGCTGCCCCAGGGAAGAGTGTGGTTCTGCCCATTTCGGCTAGGTCACCCTCCTCTGGCAAGAATTTCCCTTCCGAATACTAATGTGGTGTTGGTGATGTCTGATAATGATGATGAATTATTCGGCTCGGACACTGAGGTTGAAGGGTTGGGAGGAGGAAAAGAATAGGAGAATATCGAGGTTCCCTTAAACTAACCGCTAGAAAACGTTCAAAGGAATTCTCCAAGCAAGGGTGGAGTTGGAAGTTATGTGTTTACATTCTATGGGGCCTCCTGTGACTCTCTTGGGGCCCTTACATCTTCTAGTTTAAGTTCTCTCTGTCCTGCTGATATGCTGAAGACTGTTCCTTTGTATGGTCCTGCCATGAAGAATTCCCTTAGCATTGTTGTAAGTCATTCTGCCCTAAATAAATAGTTCATTCGTCTTTTTCCCGACTTGTTGTCTTGACCCAATTTGTTTCTAGGCCGAGAATCAGAAACTTCTCGAGGCGGCCATTCGTCAGAGGGAGCTAGAGGATATGGCAAATCTTCGGACTCATCTATAGGGAGAGAAAACTCGTGTTCGGGAGCTTGAAAGGCAGCTGATCGATGCTAAAGGTATTTTGTTGATTGATGTTGTAGTGCCAATATCCTGAGTCTACTGTTGTCTTCTTAGCCGAAATATCTATCTTAGAAAGGGATTCCACTTCCGAATTCCGTCGTATGTCCAAGAAATTGAAGGTCACAGAAGATCACGTTTCCGTACTCCGGCAGAAGATATATAATAAAGATGACAAGATTGATCGTCAGGCGTTACCGAGATTGAGGACCTTCGAGCTGAGCTGATTCGCTACCAAAGATTTGAATATGTGCCCAAGGAAATATATAATCTTCATTATGAACTGTCTCGGCTCCAAAAAGTTGCTGCCGATAAGGGATTATTGATTGATAATTTATGTTGTCAGTGTAACTCATTGAGGCTTCGGAATAGAGACCTTCACTCCGATTGTAAGCGTCTTTCTAGGTTGAAAGATGAAGCTGAGACGTCCATTCAAAAGCTGAAGGAACATCTTCATGGGTCTGATCAAGTCAGCCGAGATCTCGAGTGGACTCGGCTTCAGTTGTCAGGTCTTCAATCAGATCATGATCGTCAGAAAGCTTATTAGAGTGAGCATAAAAGACATTGCTCTTCAAATGAATTCAATGAACAACAATATACCGAATTGACATTAAGAATGTCCGAGCTTGAAACCAATCTTTCTAAGTCCGAAGAGTCTTTAAAATTAGTTGTTAGAGCATAGATCGGTTGAACCCACCAAGCGTTGGTATGTCATGTTTGATTGTCACATTTTAGTGAATCAAAACTCATCTAAGATTCGCTTGATTATGTATTAGAGTTAACTTCGTATAGGTTATACTAAAAAGTCTAGGAATATGAGACATACAAGTATTACTCGAAGACCTGAAGAACGTGAAGAAGTAAAGAGCTACAACGACGACATCATCCTTCCTCTTGAGGTTAGTAATATTGACTTGAACTGTTTCATTCCTAACGTATCTTTCAAATCGTGAAATATTGAAAACATAACTGCGAAGCTGTGAATGAATATTTTACTCTAGTAGTGAGACATGATCATATGATCATAGTATTAAGGAATTATACTACGAAGTATAACGCTTATCTTTTGAACTTCGTAGATATGACATCGACATAATCTTTTGAATGCTATTGTGATTATGTGTATGGGTAAAGGTGAAGATTTCATCCGAGGAAACAATATTTACATTTTTTTAAAGGAAGTACATTCATGAACTTATTTTATGAATCGAAAGAGAAATCGCTAGGCTTATTGGTATTGTTATTCAGTGCATATATTTGGATTACCAATATGTCTGAGTTAGTAGAACCGATCATTACTTGTTATGCATCTTGGTATAGTTAATTACAATGCCTCACTTATGATTTGGTATGACTAGTTTTGATTAATTGGTGTAACCGATCCTAAGTAATCACCTGAGATGGTATGATCGATATTTGTAATTGGTGTGACCGATCCTAGTAATTGGTGTGATCGATCACAAAAGAATTGTGTAATCGATCCTTGTAATTGGTGTAACCGATCCTAGTAATTGGTGTAACCGATCCTGGTAATTGGTGTAACCGATCCTAGTGACTGGTGTGACCGATCACAAGCAATACCATGAGTATATGGTAACCGGTCCTGGTAACTGACGTAACCGGTCCTGGTAACTTGTGTGACCGATCACAAGTATTCCATATTGAAGATATAACTGATCTATGTGATTGGTAGAACCGATTGAACCTATGATTGTGATCTGATATTTGATCAATCACATAGTTGTCTTTGAATACAGATGAACCAATTCTAAACTTGTTTGGAAGTGTGGCATAATCGATTCCAAGATTGTAAATACGAAAGATGATTTACAAATAAAACATGTCAACATACTTTGAACACGATCAGTAACTATTATGTTTTATTGTTCAAAGATATTCCTTAATTACTCAAGGAGATCCCGGTCCGAAATAAATTAAGAATCTTTTTATTAAGGTTGTTAGTTTTATATGCTTTAATTACCAACAATTAAATTCATATCTCTAGAGAATAAAAATTAGTAATGTCCATTTACTAATTGGAGATTTCAGAAATATTGGACAAAGCATTTCCAGGAATTATGAAAACCGATTTGGACATTTATTGCATATCTTGAGAATATTCAGTGTCCAAACATCCTTGGTCTATAAATGCCCAAGTTTGCATTTCTAGAAAACTATCCTAAGAGCCAGGCAAACTTCATCTTCTTGTTGTTTCTGGTGGAGCCGTCTATTTGGAGAGGAAAGTATCTTAATTAGGCTAAATCTCTTACGACCTCTCGTTTAAAGACTTTTGTGGGATCAAGAAGCTCTACGAGTACCGTTGGTGGAGAACTAGAAAATTGCAGTGTTATTAGTTTTCAATTTGATTTGATTGACTAACGGTTGTTGAACTTTGATTGCACCTAATTTATTTATTCTTGAGAATCTTCTCTTCTGATATAAGATTCACTCAAACTTGATCGAAGTGTCGACGAGATCTTTAGAACTGTTTGTAGATATAAAGACATCTTGTGATAATCCATTGTTAACAGATTCCTTTCTGTGCGTGATTGATCACAAGAGATTCAAGTGGTGTTGTGCAGATTTAATTGAAGATTTGAAAATGAAGAATATTTCTTATTGGTTTCTCATATCTTTATGTAGCACAAACCTTGATCGGTTGGGATCCAACCAGAATTAGATTTATTCAATTGATTAGTTGTGTGACATCGGCATTGCTTTATAGTTTCTTGTTGGATTCTATATTGATTGATTGCAAATCTAAACTATGCTACTTCGGTAGTTGTTGGATAGATTGATCTAATCTGGCAAAGGAGTTTATTAGTTTAAACGGAAGAGCCCTTGCATATGACTTGAGATATCTTTATCTTAAAGAATCAATAGAGTTGTTACCAAACATATTTGTTGTTCCTTTACTGTTTGGAATATGATCCAAAGGAATTGTTCCAGTGCGTGCACTTATTGAATGTCGGAAGCGCAGGGATACTGACGAAACTAAGTGAACTAGGGGTAGTTGCTTGGTCTCAACTATACGAAGTTGGTTTAAATTTTATATAGCGGCTTAATTATGAGAGTACTCAATTATGGACTAGGCCCCAGGGTTTTTGTGCATTTACGGTTTCCTCGTTAACAAAATCTTGCTATGTCATTTACTTTTCCTTTCCGCAATTATAATTGTTGTTATTATAATTTAAATTAAATTACACAAACGTTAACTTCGTGTTACTTGATAGTGATCCTATAGAGTTTGTTTAAGTCCGCACCTATTATCAAGTAATCACACTTTGATTGTTGTATTGTCTCGATCTCATATCCATACGATCACACAAAGTGTGAATACCGATTTGTCTTATTGTCTCGACTTTTTCCATAGACAATCACTTTCGGCAAGAAGACTTATAGGTGGATATTTTAAAGATTGTGGTGTATTTGGGTATCCTCGTCTTTTCAGTTGGTATCAGAGCAGGCAAACACGAAAAGATCTAACAATCTGTGTTTGGTGCGATCCAACCTATAAGTATTGAAACCAATAGTTGATTCAGTTAACATAGTAGCAAGATTTGATATCCTCAAGATCCCGTGGTGGAAGACACGAATGAAGGATATGAAACATTTTTTTATGGAAGCGTTTAAAAGTTCGTTAGAAACTTACGGCTTCTCAATAAAATGTCTCTTAGAACTAAGAGACAACCCTCTGATTTCCTCTTGTGTCGAATCATTCAAACAAGGAAATTAATTCAATTCAACAAGGTACCGTAATGCTGACTTGGATGGGTTAGGAAATATCTCCTTTGTTGCTTCCTTTTCTCACTGTGAACATTTTACTAAGAAAAATTGTCATTTTAAAATCTTAAGATTTGTGAATCTCACTTTTGGTCCCGTATCATCAATATTCACAATCAATCCTGTTGGATTAGATTTTAGAAGCCATATGGAGAGGTATTTTAAAATAGAGAATCAAATAACTCGAAGCGTTACAAATAAATTAAGAGTTCTTATTGTATTAAAAAACAATATTGTAATAAAATCCTATTACAATATATCTCGAGTCAAGGAAATACTTTGACCTTATGAAATTAAGAAAATGAAGTATTCTTTTATCTTCTCGATGAAAAATAGCCATATGCATTTGTTGATGGTGGTTTTTTGTTTAGGGCGAAAACTGTAAAAGTATGTCTAACTGACCAGCTGTTAGAAATAGTAGACCTTGATATGTCTATATTTCGCAAGGAGTATGAAGAATATATTAAAATCTGATGAGTACCTATGTCGCTCTTCATTTTGAAATGAAACTCAAGCTCCTAGATAAATTGTTCACTAGTATAGATCCTAAAGAGTATTTAATCACTCGCCTGCATTATTCACTAATGTACGGCTTGCTGAGTATTTTCCTATGCTATGTTCCCTAGATGAACTCTTAATATTGACATGACATGACAATTAATGTTCGCTCGCAGCGGAGTAGCATTAATTTCCCGAAGTGTCAGGATTAACATCTGCATGAAAGTACTTAATCGGAAGCATGCTGCGCTGCTCTTTGAGAATAAAATTGATTTTGTTCCAATGCACATAATTCATCAAATTCGATTAATTTTGTGACAGCTCGCAAAATTCAATTTTTAACCTAATTTTACCAATTTACAAAAATTAAGTTTTTGCGGTCTATGCAATATCTCGAACCCTATTGGTCGAAACCAAACCTAGGTAAGCTAAGAGATTGATCCACCATGGACTAGTAGGATCAAAATCCTAACAAAAGTCGAAAAAACAAGAAATAAAGAGCAATTGCGGCAAGTAAAGGCAACAACAAAAGGACGCGGTCGTGCCACTTCGAAGGCCAGTTCGCCCAAGCTTGTGCGCCGTACCATCGGCCGGCCATGCCCATATTGTTGCCTGCCAGTCCCTGTTTCCCACCAACCAATCAAATCTCTCTAAATGCGCAGCCTACACTTTTAATTAAAGGTGAAAGTTGGCTAGACGACACGCTTAAATTCCTTAAGAAACTGAATCTAGACTGTCCATGTTAGTCTTAAAACGATCACAGACGCACGACTTGGACATCCGATTTAACGAGCTTGGCCTTCTCCCAGCGTGACCAAACAAGCTCCATGACACTCACTGGGGGGGCCACTTTTATTCCAACCAATAGGAATTCTCCTAGCCCTCCAGCAACACCCATAACCGCTAGCCAAAAGTAGGTCATCCGCGCGGATGAAAAAGATTTTAATCGAATTAAGACCGCACATGGCAGTCTTATATCAATATTGGTTTTTCAACTTCTCCATCCAAATTGACCAGCCTAGATTTGATTTTAAGTGACCGGAGAAACACGTACATGCTCACCGCCGGCTTAACTATAGACCCGACCTATCGCATTCCTTCTAACCTGCAAGCAGAGCCTCAAACCGGTCGCTCAAAGTAGGTTGGTTGTGCGGCTTTGAAAACCCTAATTTATGTTACCAGCAACGCATTACTACAGCAAAACAATCTCGGCCGGCCAACTTGGCTAGCCAAATCGACCGGCCTAGATCTAATTTCTAGCGACCAGTAAGATGTCGTTGTGATCACCGGTCACCCCCTCCTATGAGGACCGATCGACTCTCCCCCAACCTACTTGAATGGCTCTTGGGAGCTGCTCAAAGATGGCTAGTCGGGCTTCCTACAAGGGTCTTAAACAAATTCAACGACAACCAATAACTGACGCAAATCATCTCAGCTATCCAACTTGGATAGCCTAATCGGCCGGTTATATATAATTTTGGGCGACCAATAAGGTGTCGTCGTTAGAGCTGGCAAACAAGCCAAAACCCGCGGGTTAACCCGTGCCCCGCCCGTGAAAACCCGAACCCGACTCGGCTTGTGAGTAAACGGGTTAACCCGTCCCGGCCCGTGAACCCGCGGGTTCAACCCGTAAACCCGTGACTGAGCTATCTTCACCTATAAAAGACACGGATGAATGAAGAAGTAACTTAAATACCTCTTGTGCGTCCTGAGCCACTATAACATACAATTCAGTTACTGAAACCCGAATAACATTTGCCACCACAAATGTGCGTAAGACTTAGTAAAATGAAATGACAACAATACCAGAACAGTGGTTAACTCATACCATTGCCATCTCCAGCGAATACGAAAACTACTGCGCATATTCTGGACGGCAACTCTTGCGTGGCTATCTCTTCACCCAGGGAAATGACTGCATCCTTAGCAGCAGCGAGAGAAGGAAACATGCAAGATGCTCCAAGTGAGAGGAAAGGTGTTGAATATCCCAATCTAAGATATCCTGAAACCAAACCGAATAACAAACTTACAAAATATAGGTGATTCTCTTAGAAATTTATACCAATCATCCAAATTAATCTATGTAGAAATATATAATCTTAAAAAGTGAGTCAGATTTTATGCTTTCCTAAACATGTAAAAAATCATTTAGTCCATCTCTACCCAGAAATTTCCCAAATGCAAGCAATCTCTTGCAATGATCCTTTTCAGACAAATTCTAACAGCACAATCAAATAAGAATTAGTACTATTGGTTACCAAATTCTCATTAAAAAATCTAATTTGAGTAAATAACAGCGGACAAAACATGAAGGAACCAGTATCAAGATCAACGTACTTCATCTAACAAAGGCATGATTTCCTTCTTCAGTTCCTTATCTTCAGTTCTGAAACGGGCGGGCTAACCCGTGAACCCGCGGGTTCAACCTGTTACGGGCACGGTTTGAAGAAATGACAACCCGTGAAGAATTTCAACCCGCGGGTTTCAACCCGTATTAACCCGAACCCGTAATGGGAAAGCCCCGACCAGCCCGTTTTCCAGCTCTAGTCGTCGTGCTCACCGGCCGTCCCTCTTCCATAAGGGCCGATCGGCTTTCCCTTGACCTGCTCGAGCGACTCCTGGCAGCTGCCCAAAGATGGTCGGCCACGTTTCTTTTAAGACATTAAGTTCCACGGCCAACCAAGACGAGATTTAATACAATGATGCTTCATGAGTATCGATTATTTTGAGCTGCTTGATTAAAATCGATGATTTACATGCATCGAATAAAGGCGATATTTAATGAATATCGATTCCACAAATAAATTAATTATTTAACCTAAGAGCATTGCATGCTATTTTTTTAACGACAAGTCTCATGACTTGACTCATCACATATGACTGCCCGCCGCCTAGCTTGCGCGTGATTGGTCGAAATAATTAGTCCTTCAAGCAAGACCCACTCAGCAATTTGCTACACATTTTTCTACAAAATACTTGAGACATCAAACATGTGACAAACTGGGGGATACTCATCAGAGTATTGGTCTGGCGGTTTACAGCGTGCGGCGTGCAACACGCCCATTATGAAAAAGTGCCAGGAAAGGCGGACGATTTATAGCAATAAAGAAGTAGTGGGTGTAAAACTGACCGGTCTTCCCTTCATGACAGGGACATGGTTTTCACCCCTTTTACACGATACCCACTTCTCCACTACTTAACCACCTCCACTTCCTACGAGATCATTGCGTTCAACTATGACTTATATAAATAGGTTTTCAATCTATTTCAACCAACAACAATTTTGGTTATCAACACAAGTATTCAGAAAAAACACCAAGAACATATAGCTTACATTCTGCAAGCTGATTCTACATTCTGATACAAGTCATAAAACAACCACACCTCCATCATCTGATCTCAACACCTTCTTTTCTTCCCTCCCTAAGATCAACCCTTCTTCTTCATTTTGTGACCGAAGCAAGGCTGGAACGGTCTTTTCTTGGTTTATGACAGAATTGTACAGATTGATCTCTCGAATCTAAAGTACTCTTGTGCAGTAAATTTGTTTAGGGTTTAGATTCCTTTCTCGGCAGCACACCCAATTTACTATTTTCAGTAGAATCAGTTTTTACCCTACTACAACATTCACCATACAATGGTTTCTTTGAAACTAGTGATAGGCTAAAAGGAATCAGTACCCGTAAAAAGTCAAGTTATTTTATGTTTAAAATTTCCTCAAACATATCCTATAACTTGTGGCTTGATTTTTGGTTCTTTGGACCAATTCGGTTCCTAAAAGCCCATGTGTGGATCGGTATCACTTTCTTTGGAAGAACTTGTTTCCGAAAATATATTTTCTTAAAAGTAGATGTATTTTCTACATGGGAAATAAAAACTTGGATTATTATGCAAGTTTTTGTAACATTTTCGAATAAGACAAATATTTTGATTTCTAAAAATATTCATCTTGAAGTTCTCACAAGCATACTTTCAAAGATGATACCGAATGAAGATGTAAGGAGAAAACTGACAACGATAATTCTCACCAAGAAACTTGCTCGCATGTTTGATGGAAAGTTGATGTGATTATAGATAGTGGTAAAAAGTGATTCGATTCTCGAACTTGTGAAGGATTTTTTTAGACTTAAATTCAAAACTAAAAGAAAAAAATCACTAATAATTATAGAAAACTCAATCAAAGTTGTTATCAATATTACAAGAACACTGAGGCTAAGATTCCACTATTTTCCAAGTTCAAATTTATTTAATCTAATATTTATATTCATGCAATTTTTTCGTTCAATTTGATTCTAAACTATTGCAACAAGTAGATTCTCAAAATAACTAGTGTAAATCCAAAGTGTAGAACATCAAAAACCTGCATCCAAGCATGCTCTATCAAAAGAAACCACAATTGCTTAACGAAAACCATTCAAACAATTTTTATTCAAGGCAAATAATCATAAAATAATTGCAATAAATAGATAAAATAGAATATACCACTTTTTGTTGGAAAAATAGCTTCCTCTATGGCCTCAGCAATGGGGTTTAGCTCTTCATATTGATCACTTGCTAAAAATACATGTTTATAGCCCAAAAGTTGATTAAAAGGATGAAAAGGTATAAAGCAGCCGATTCGCAACAGTTAAAGGTGTTACAGAATCACTGTTACAAAAGAGAAATAGTGGTTAAAGACCTAATGCAACCACAGTTGGTAAACGATATGTAGGTTCTGCTGTTGAATAGCGACAGTTTTCTGCGACAGGTGCTTGTGCGACTATGTTCTTCATGTTATTGATATTGCAGAAGCAGGTATGATATTCCTAACTCGTGATTTCGGCTTCCTATTCTCCTCTAAACTTCCCCAAAGTGTACGTACCCTTTGATGTGACTACTACCACCTCTTGTATACACCACAGGGCCGATTATAACTCCCGAAATCTCTTATTTTCCTTCCTTTTCTTTCCGTGCAAGTTACGGCAATAATTTCTTCCTTACTTGTTTCACGCATTTCTGAGCTTTCCAACTTATCCCAAACTAGATAGAAACGTATCTTTGGAAAGAAAATCTTGCCTTTAGTCTTTCTTAAATTCCAAAAATAGCTCTCACAGAGACCCGTGAAAACTTAGCCCATGTTTTCCTCAAACTCGATGATACAACCCAATTTGATCGAGTCTAATGGACCTACCAACCCTGTTTAGTCCAAACAGGGTCCAATCAAATGAAATATGTGATTGAATCTTACTAACCCACTTCCAAAATCTGATCAAGCTGTTACGCAGGTGAAAGCTCTTATTTCCCGCCAAATTTTCTTTTGAACCGTGAAGAAGAAGGGTGTTGCGGACTAATTTGGGTTGTACGTAGCCGAGGGTGCCCCTTATCCAAACTTGGAGTCCACTTAGCAAATGTCCTCCAAGGTGCCTTTAGCAGTTTTTCGAGCCGAATTTTCCAAAAATGTTTATTTCCCAAAAATACCTACAAAAACATAAAACACCATAATAAGTACAAAAATGAGTCATAAAAATATATAGAATCGAGACAAATTAGACACAAAAATGTGTCCATCAAATACCCCCAAACATATTATTTGCTAGTCCTCGAGCAAAACTAAAATCGAAAATAAAATCCTAACTCACTGTCGCAGGCATCGCGACTGCATTTAGCGCATGCAATAAGCCTTTAAACCCCTAGGTGGCCCTAGTGGCCGAGTTATACTCTCGGGAGGTTTACAAGAGACATACCCACAAAACCTTTACTCCAGACCCTAGCTATATACGATGAATCTCGGAATAGAACTAAAGAACCTCCTTGGTTGGTATACTGTTTGACTACAGGAAGAAGTACCCTGAAGCGAAATTTCAATTGTTGTACACGAGTTTTCACTTAAGCATACTAAAGTTCATATATAAGTGACAGAGCTCTACTAAGATAGTTTCAATATGGACATCATAACAGGAGTCAAACCAATCACATGAAAAGATCAAGAAGATGGATATAGAGAAAAATGTAGATGGTTTTACGGTGAGAGGTGTTTCACATATCTGTCTGAAGGCCTCTGCCAAGATGAACCTAACCAAATGGATTAAGATACCAGTCTGACTAATATCAACACAACTGGCATATATAAGGGGATCAGTGGTCGATAATCTTAACTCTAGGTCAACACAACTGGCATATACAAGGGTACCAGTGGTCGACTTTATTGAATTTATTCTGGTTGGTCTGATGGTCTGGTCTCAATTTCTTTCTTCTTTTTGTTTTTCAACTTTTTTTTTTTTTTTTGGTATCTCAATCACTCTATTTCACCCTAGCAATGGTAACAACTTTATTCTTGTGTCCCACCAAATCACTTAAAAGAAAAGAAAAATAAAAATATAAGGTGAAAAGTACTCAACGAGATATGGCGAAACTATCATGTTATTTCTAACACCCGAGCTCTGTGCTTTTATGAATATACTCTATATAGATGTTTCCATCCACTCAGATTGGTTCCTCAACTCCTACAACCAAGATGCTTCCATCCACTTAGATTGGTTAGTCCCATCCAATAATAAGCATAAATTTCTAGGCTCTGGAGTTTATTTATTGCAATTAAAAAGTAACAAAAAGTTTCTACCCCACCCCCAAACATAAATCTAACATTGTCCTCAATGTTTCTAAGGAAAGAACAGTACCAAAAGTATAAATAACATGAGGAATCAAATAAAGAGAAAAGTCGGAAAGATAGTACCTGGGTGAAGTGTAACCAAAAACCTAGAAAAATAATATACAACATACAAACCGCCTCGATGGTCAATCAAGGTAAAAAGGGTCCTCCAGAGGGACCTCCTCACCATCATCTGTAGGAAAAGTCTCTAAAAAAGGCTTCAATCGCTGACCGTTAACCTTTGAAGAACTACTACCATCTGGTGTCTCAATCTCAATAGTGCCATGAGAAAAACAGTACGGACCACAAAAGGACCGGTCCACCGAGAGCGCAACTTCCGGGGAAATAGATACAAACGAGTGTCACACATAAGAACTTTTTGACCTGGAGAAAATGACTTTCATAAAATATTCTTATCATGCACAAGTTTCATTTTTTTCTTATACTCCTTAGCACTATCGTATGCAACTCTACGAATCTCGCTCAACTCATTGAGCTGGAGCTTTATGTGAGCTCCTACCTTCTCAAGTGAAAAGTTTAGGTTCTTAATAGACCAATAGGCTCTATGCTCTAACTCAACAGGAAGGTGACATGCCTTGCCAAATACTAAACGATAAGGTGACATTCCAATGGGTGTCTTAAACGTAGTACGGTAAGCCCATAAGGCATCAGTAAGCCTCGTCGACCAGTCTTTCCTATTAGGATTAATTGTTTTCTCTAAAATACGCTTAATTTCCCTATTGGAAACCTCTACCACCACTAGTTTGTGGGTGATATGGGGTAGCTACTTTGTGGGTAATACCGTATTGTTTCATTAAAAGAGCAAACGGTCTATTACAAAAGTGTGAACCTCCATCACTAATTATAGCTCGTGGTGTACCAAAACGTGTAAGTATATTCTCTTTAAAAAACTGGACTACGACCCTGTGGTCATTTTTTTTACACGGAACCGCCTCAACCCACTTACATACATAGTCTACAGCGACAAGTATGTAAAGATGACCCAAAGAATTAGGAAATGGACCCATACAATCAATGCCCCACACATCAAAGAACTCAATCACTAAAATAGGGTTCAAGGGCATCATATTTCTACGGGAAATGGTCCCTAACTTCTGGAAACGCTCACAAGAAACACAATGACTATGGGAGTCTTTAAACAATGAAGGCCAGTAAAAACCACAGTGCTAAGCAGCGGTCTTCTTAGCACTAAAATGACCCCCACAAGCATGTTCATGACAAAATGAGATAATACTAGACTTGTCACTCTCAGGTATACATCTCCTAATAATTTGGTCTGGACAATACTTAAACAGATAAAGATTGTCCCAAAAGAAATGCTTAACCTCGGCTAAAAACCTAGAACGATCTTGTTTACCCCAATGTTGAGGCATTCGACCAGTAACAAAATAATTCACTATATTTGCATACCAAGGTGATTGGAAAACAGAGAATAATTTTTCATCAGGAAATCTATCCCTTATAGGAAGGGAATCATTAGGGAACTAACAACTAGCCTAGACAAGTGGTCTGCTACTACATTTTCTGCACCTTTTTTGTCTCTAATGTCTGGGGAAAATTCTTGTAACAATAGGATCCATCTAATCAATCTAGGTTTGGTATCCTTCTTATACAAAAGGTATTTTAGAGCAGCATGATCAGTATAGATTACGATCTTAGAACCTAATAGGTAAGATGTAAACTTATCTAAGGAAAACATGATGGCTAATAGTTCCTTCTCAGTAGTTGTATAGTTCAGTTGGGCATCATTCATAGTTTTGCTAGCATAATCAATCACATGAAGTAATTTTTTTTCTCGCTGACCTAACACAATGCCTATAGCATAATCTGAAGCATCACACATGATTTCAAAGGGTAGGTTCCAGTTAGGTGCCTGGACTACGGGGGAGGTAGTGAGTAAAATCTTAAGCTTCTCAAAAGACTCTAAACAAGCATCATCAAAGACAAACTTAACATCTTTTGCGAGCAAATTGCAAAGAGGTCTAGAAATCAAGCTAAAATCCTTAATGAATCGACGATAAAAACCTGCATGCCCTAGGAATGACCTAATATCTTTTACGGTTTTTGGGACCTATAAAGTCTTAATAAGGTCAACCTTGGCTTTGTCTACCTCTATACCCTTTGAAGATACGATGTGCCTTAACACAATTCCTGATTTAACCATGAAAAGGCATTTTTCCTAATTAAGCACTAAATTCTTTTCGTTACACCTAGTCAACACTAATGTCAAATGATGCAAGCACTCATCAAAAGATGAACCAAACACTGAAAAATCATCCATAAAGACCTCTAAAAACCGTTCTACCATATCAGAAAATATGCTCATCATACAACGCTGAAAAGTCGCAGGGGCATTACATAGCCCGAAAGGCATGCGTCTATAAGAAAAGGTACCAAAGGGACGGGTAAAAGTAGTTTTATCTTGGTCTTATGGGGCAATAACAATCTGATTATATCCTGAGTAGCCATCTAAAAAGAAATAGTGACTATGTACGGCTAATCTCTCTAGCATTTGATAGATAAAATGAAGGGGAAAGTGATCCTTCCTTGTGACCTTGTTCAATTTCCTATAGTCAATACAGACACGCCATCCCGTGGTCACTCGGGTTGGGATTAACTCATTGTTATCATTCTGGACTACAGTGATACCTGATTTCTTGGGAACAACCTGAACGGGGCTGACCCACTTACTGTCTGAAATTGGGTAGATAATACCCACATCTAACAAATTAAGAACCTCTTTTCGAACTACCTCTTTCATGTTAGGGTTCATTCGATGTTGCATCTCCCTAGAAGGTTTGGAGTCTTCCTCTAAATGAATCTGATGCATACACACAGTAGGACTTATACCCTTAATGTCTGCTATAGTCCACCCTAAAGCTTCCTTATTATCTTGAAGTACATTCACTAGCCTACTTTCCTGATCACTATCCAAATCGGAAGCTACAACCACAGGTAAAATCTCAGATGGGCCTAAAAACACATACTTTAGAGTGTAGGGTAGTGGTTTAAGGTCCAACTTAGGAGGCTCTTCTAAAGAAGGAATTAAGGTAGTTTCAGAAGCTGGTAATTGTTCGAACCTAACTTTCCATCTATCATTGTCTAACATAGGGGTAGAATCTAAAAGAGCATTCACTTGTTCAATAGTGTTATCATCGTCAAAATCTAAACCAAAATGGGATAGACAACTTTCTAATGGGTCTTCAGACAAGATATTTGGTAATGACTACTGAAGTAAGGATTCTATCATATTCACCTCTTCTACGCATGTGTCATCTAGATCATAAGGTAGCTTACCAAAGGATAAATTCATCATACCATTTCGACAGTTAATAATCGCATTAGACGTGGCTAAAAATGGGCGACCTAAAATCACAGGTATCTGGTTCTCTGGGTCGGGGACATGTTGGGTATCTAGCACAACAAAATCCACTGAATAAATAAATTTGTCGACCTCAATGAGAACATCCTCGATAACACCTCGAGGAATTTTAACGGACCTATCAGCTAACTGTAGTGTCATCTGCGTAGGTTTAATTTCACCAAGTCATATCTGTAGGTACACATGGTATGGAAGTAAGTCCACACTGGCTCCTAAGTCAAGTAAAGCTTTTTCTACCCGGAATTTAACTATTGTGTAAGCAATGGTAGGGGAACCTGGGTCTTTTTACTTTGGAGTTGTCGTGTTCTGAATGATTGAATTTACATGACTAGCTAAAAAGGCTTTCTTATGGACGTTAAGTTTTCGCTTTCGTGTACACATATCCTTAAGGAACTTGGTATAAGTAGGAATTTTCCTAATTGCATCTAATAAAGGAAGGTTTATGGTAACTTGCTTAAAAACCTCCAATATGTCATTAAAGTTTGATTCCTTCTTTGTTGGTACTAATAGCTTGGGAAATGGGGCTCTAGGCACAGAATCATACCTCTCAGGAACCAAATTGACATCATCAGAAACTTTATCAGTCTCTTCAGCTACTGGTCCTTAGGGGTGAACTACAGTATGTTCACTATTGGGCATGGTTACCTTATTGTCTACAACTCTACCACTCCTAAGGGTTCTAATAGCATTCAATTAATTCGATGGTTTTGCACCTACTTCATGAACTCTTCTAGGGTTGGGTTGTGTTTGACTAGGAAACTTACCCTTTTCTCTCAAAGACTCATTTATCAGACCAACCTGGGTTTTTAACTCGGAAATAGCTTGGGAGTTAGCATAACCTATACTCTTACTTTCTTCTATCCCTTGAGAAATAAATTGGTTTTTCTTTTCAGAGCTTCTAATAAATGAGGCGAGAGTGTCTTCTAAACTCGTGATCTTTTTATCTGAAGGGTTCTGAGTTTGTGCTGGTCCTGAAGGATTCTTATTGTAACCAAAACCTGGGGGTATAACCTGAGAGTTACTAGACTAACCTTGACTCTGGACCTTAGACCAAGAAAGGTTTAGGTGGTTTGTCCAACCTGGGTTATAGGTTTCTGAATGTGGGTCAAACTTTGGACGGTTATCAAATCTAGAGTTGTTATAAAGAGCATGGGCATGCTCTTCAATAGTCTGCCATTCCCAAAAGGACTTAGGATCTACTCCACGACTAGTATGACTCAATTCTAAGGCTTCTAACCTTTTTGCTATAGCAGCAATTTTGGCATCTACCCTATTAACGTTTCCTCTACCTAGAAGAATTGTTTTTTGGGGTTCCCTACTATTTTCCCATTGCTGGATTTTTTTGGCGATTTCATTCAAAAATTCCATCGCCGCATCCACAGTTTGGTTTTCAAACCCACCAGTGCATAGAGACTGAACCATGGTTGTTGTGGAATAATCTAAACCCTCATAAAGGATCTGAACTATCCTAACCTTTTCTAAACCATGATGAGGACACTAGGATAATAAATCATTGAACCTTTCCAAATACCTATACAAAGATTCTCCCCCTTGTTGTGAAAATGTGCATATTTTTTCCTAATAGACGATGTTTTGTGCCTAGGGAAAAACTTGTTAAAAAAAAGGCAGATGTAAGTTGTTCATATGTATCAATTGACTCGGAAGTCAAACTATATATCCACGACTTGGCTTTATCTTTCAGGGATTATGGGAATAACCTAAGTTTCAAAGCATCAACATCTAATCCTATAATTCTTAGGGTACTGCAAATTTCTTCAAAATCCCTAACATGGTAATAGGGGTTTTCGTTTTCCTTCCCTAAAAAGATTGGGAACATCTGTATGGTCCCAGGTCTAAGTTCATAATTGGCTTCCGTGTCATCTAGCTTGATACATGAGAGACGAGTAGTCCTAGTTTGGTTCAACAAAGCTTTCAAAGTTGCCATTTCTGGCACTATCGGAGTATTAGGGATTTTCTCCTCAAATGGACGCTCAAAACCAGACTCTTCAAAAATCGGACTTTCTAAATTAAGGTAATCGAGACGCTTAGAACTGCTAGGTTTCTCTTTAATAAATCTACCTAGAGCGTCTCTTTTACGTTCATGCAAACAAAAGAATATTGAAGGGGATTCTAATCAATCACAAATCAAGGTCGACTCAACCAAATCAAATCTATTGATTTCTAACAAACAAAAAGCATGATGGCTCCACTTATATTGTTTCTACACCAGCTTTTATTCTTTCGAAAGGCAATTCGTTACCATTTGAGAAAATCTCTCTGGAATCAATTTGAGTTAAAGTAAGTTGAATAGAGACAAGGGAAGCTCAATGGAGCTTTGACACCCAGGCCTCACTGGCAAACATTCACTTGGGTTACAAGGAGGCACGCTCAACTTACATTAACCATCATGAACTTTGAAGTATGCTTAAGAGAGCAACCAATATTTTTCGAACGACTTTCCTATTATGCTCGTTATCCTTATCGGTCTCTTTCTAGTCAAAATTTAAGCCTTAGGTTCGCGTAGGTTACGTGTTCCTAAGGCGGGCAAGAAGGAAACGGTAATGAAATCCGAGACCCTATCTTGATTTGGCCAGGCCTTTCCCTTTACTAGAAAAATAAATTTCCGTATTCAGTCCTCAACATATATGCATACGAAGGAGTCCAGTAACTCGCTGACAGGGGATTCGCGAGTGTTTAGAGTCTTACCTCCGGTTCCAGACGGGGGATGAACGGTTGTAGTCGACTCGGGCCAC
This sequence comes from Papaver somniferum, assembly GCF_003573695.1. Taxonomy (NCBI): domain Eukaryota; kingdom Viridiplantae; phylum Streptophyta; class Magnoliopsida; order Ranunculales; family Papaveraceae; genus Papaver; species Papaver somniferum. The sequence continues at coordinate 7,148,568 of NC_039360.1, read as the reverse complement.
CGACTCCAATGTCAGTGTACGAACCCAAGGTGCAGAGACAATATTGTAATTGTCCTCCTTCTTTGCAAACATTTTATATTTAGACCACCCTTCCTTAGGGTATAAAAATAAAAATAATGTCCAAGAATGTCATAAGTGTCCAAAAAGAAAAGAAAAAATAAATAAACGCTAATACAGTTTTTTTTTTAAATAAACAAAACCCTAAAAATAATAAAAATAACTAAAATAAAATTGTCTTCTTTTCCTTTCTTTTCGCTTTAATCTTTAGCTCCAGTCTTCATGAACTCACCAAACTCCTTGGCTCAATTTTCTTTATGATCCAAGACCTGTAAACAAAAGATAAATACCCAACAACGTAAAATGGAACAAAAATAATAAAAAATAAATAAAATAAATCTAAAACCCTAAAAACAAGTCCGCGTCGGTGGCACCAAAAATTGATGTGATTATAGATAGTGGTAAAAAGTGATTCGATTCTCGAGAAGGATTTTTTTAGACTTAAAAATTAAAAGAGAAAACTCACTAATAATTATAACAAACTCAATCAAAGTTGTTATCAATATTACAAGAACACTGAGGCTAAGATTCCACTATTTTCCAAGTTCAAAGTGATTTAATATAATATTTATATTCATGCAATTTTTTCATTCAATTTGATTCTAAACTACTGCAACAAGTAGATTCTCAAAGTAACAAGTGTAAATCCAAAGTGTATAACATCAAAAACCTATGGCCAAGCATGTTCAAACAATTTTTATTCAAGGAAAATAATCATAAAATAATTGCAATGAATAGATAAAATAGAATATACCACTGTTTGTTGGAAAAATAGCTTCCTCTATCGCCTCAGCAATGGGGTTTAGCTCCTCATATTAATCACTTGCTCAAAATACATGTTTATAGCCCAAAAGTTGATTAGAAGGATGAAAAGGTATAAAGCAGCCGATTCGCAACAATTAAAGGTGTTACAGAATCGCTATTACAAAAGAGAAATAGTGGCTAAAGACCTAATGCAACCACAGTTGGTAAACGATATGTAGGTTCTGCTGTTGAATAACTACAGTTTTCTGCGACAGTGCTTGTGCATTTATGTTCTTCGTGTTCTTGATATTGCAGCAGCAGGTATGATATTCCCAACTCGTGATTTCAGCTTCCTATTCTCCTCTAAACCTCCCCAAAGTGTACGTACCCTTTGTTGTGACTTCTACCACCTCTTATATACACCACAGGGCTGATTATAACTCCTGAAATCTCTTATTTTCCTTCCTTTTCTTTCCGTGGAAGTTACAGCACTAATTTCTTCCCTTAATTGTTTCACGCGTTTCTGAGCTTTCCAAATTATCCCAAACTCTTGCTTAGATAGAAACATCTCTTCGGAAAGAAAATCTTTCCTTTAGTCTTTATAAAACTCCAAAAATAGCTCTCACAGAGACCCGTGAAAACTTACCCCCTATTTTGCTCAAACTCGATGATACAGCCCAATTTGATCGAGTCTAATGGACCTACCAACCCTGTTTAGTCCAAACAGGGTCCAATCAAATGAAATCCATGATTGAATCTCGCTAACCCACTTCCAAAATCTAATCAAACTGTTACACAGGTGAAAGCTCTTATTTCCCACCAAATTTTCTTTTGAACCGTGAAGAAGAAGGGTGTTGCGGACAAATTTGGGTTGTAGATAGCCAAGGGTGCCCCTTATCCAAATTTGTAGTCCGCTTAGCAAATGTCCTCCGGGGGTGCCTTCAGCAGTTTTTCGAGCCGAATTTTCCAAAAATGTTTATTTCCCAAAAATAACTACAAACACATAACACACCATAATAAGTACAAAAACAAGTCATACCAATATATAGAATCGAGACAAATTAGACACAAAAATGTGTCTATCAAAAATACTATCAAATTTTCTATGAGGTGAAAGGAATAGTCTGCAGAGAGATTGTCAGTGATTATTGTCTCCACAAGATTGAAAAATATCTTGATTCCTTAGATTCTGACAGGTTGAATTTGTGCAACAATACATGCTATCATTCGATTCAACTCACATTCTCTTCGGAGGTACATGCATCCAGTTTACTCGATGGCGTACTTGATCTAATCGGAAGAAGAGTTTTGCTTGACGAAAGAGTTGATACTGAATGGAAACGAGTACTCTACTATAAAGAGTTACTAAAAACTGCTCATGAGAACTCCTCAAGTAACGTTATGCATCTTACCAACACTCTTGAATTACAAGTGGGATTGAGAGAACCATTGTATAGAAACAAGTAGATGACAGTATGGAATAAGATTAAATTCTTATAAAAAAAAAGACATCAATATTTTATTTATTTCAATTATTGTATAAGGTATATTTTTGAACACAACTATCAATTATTTATGAATAAAATTATTATTTTATAATTTTTCTTGTGATAGTTTCCGACTACATAGCCTGTGCTTGAATGTCTATATTTTTCTATGTGTTTTCGGTTTATGAGATGTCTGATTTCGATTTTCATAAACTTAATATTCGATCTCATATGATGTGAACCCTTATGGTTTGTGTGACTTTTTGATTTAGCGGGATTAAGTTCTAGCCCATATTGGTAGGCTTTATCAAAGGATGATAAGGTGTTCCGATTGAAACTCATATGTGAAAAGTCACAATATGTTGAATCAATTTGTGTTTTCATGAGTTGTGTTTGGCATAAAACATGTGTGTTTCTGGTTTTCAACTTTTTCTATTGGCACGCATTAGTTAAAACCGATTCAACCTTTTCTCTATTAAAGGTTGCTCTGTGTTGTTGTTCTTTTGTTCTTGCGAGAGGATGACAACATACTGGGGGAGAGTTCTAACTTGAACTTGCGCTTAATGATATATCTTTCTGGGGAGAAGAGGATGCAGAATCTGAGGTAACGAATTTGTTAGTTAATCTTTTCCTGTTTAAGAAAAGTCTGCTTATATTTCATATATTTTGCTTTTGCTTAACAAAATTTCGGTACAATTGACATATATTCCGTTATGTGTGTATGGATGTGTGTGTGTGTGTGATTCAATTATCTCCGGTTAAGAAAAACTGTGTCAATTTATTTGGCTTATTGTTTGGTATCTTCTTTATTGTTTGGTATCAAGTGTTTTTGCTTAAAGAAATTTCGGTGCAATTGCGGTGCTATAATATCTATGTTTGTTTCAATTGCTTCCGGTTAAAAAAATAATTATGCAAGTCAATCTATTTTGGTTTGTATGTATTTTTTATGGCTTAAAAAAATACGGGATCATTTGTTTAGTCCAATTCGATTTCGGGTAAGAGAAACTAAGTTGATTCTGATCTTAGTTAGACTTATCAAATTCAAGGATTCGGTTATTCAAGTCTAATCGAATGCCTTGACAAGAAATACTAGTTAATTAACCTAGTACTTGTCTTGCCTAAAGATAAAGGTCTAAGTTATTATTTGGATAATTAGAACCTGATGACAGAAATAAAGTTATTTCTGATCTTTATTTTGGTCTTATCGAAATAAGTGATTGTATGTTTACAATCGGTTTAACAAGGGAACTGAGGTTCTTAGTCAATTTGTTAAACTATTAGGGAAAATTGCTTCGCGCAATTTTTTCCTTGATAACATACTAAAACTAAATTACATGTAGTTTCGGTTTTAATATTGGTAATCTAAAGTGGTATGTGAAACCTTCGTGCTTAACTCTTATAAGTTGTACAAGTCTTTGAGATTTGTACGATCCTTTCGGTTTGACCAGTATTTGCTCGAACCTTTGTCATTTTGTGACAAAAAAGGGGAGAAATATATGGAGTAAACAAGTGATTTGCAATCACAAAAGAAAGGGCAATTGTACGTAAACGTTATATCTAACGAAAGAGTAAAGCATTGACAAGGGGGAGAAACATATCAAATTGTTGTGTAGTTATCTGGACTACAAAAGAGAAATAACAAAGATGTTCGGATTGAGTATCTACCTATCTTACCTTTAGGGTGAGAATAAGCTTTGTTATTCGGATGTCAAAAACGACATTTATTAATTGAATATATGCAGGTTTTCCTGCTGTTGAAATTGGAATCAAGCATATGTATGATGAATTCTTGTAATTTGTTTATCCATGTGTATTAAGAGTTTTGTCACTAAAATTGACAAAGGGGGAGATTGTTAGAGCATATCTCGGTTGAACCCACCAAGCGTTGGTATGTCAATTTTGGTTGTCACATTTTAGTGAATCAAAACTCATCTAAGATTCGCTTGATTATGTATTAGAGTGCATTCATGAACTTGTTTTTAAAGGAAGTACATTCATGAACTTGTTTTATGAATCGAAAGGGAAATCGCTAGGATTATTGGTATTGTTATTCAGTGCATATCTTTGGATTACCAATATGTGTGAGTTAGTAGAACCGACCATAACTTGTTATGCATACTAATCACAATACCTGAATTATGATTTGTTATGACTAGTTTTGATTAATTGGTGCAACCGATCCTAAGTAATCACCTGAGATGGTATGATCCATATTTGTAATTGGTGTGACCGATCCTAGTAATTGGTGTGACCGATCATAAAAGAGTTGTGTAATCGATCCTTGTAATTGGTGTAACCGGTCCTAGTAATTGGTCTTACCGATTCTGGTAATTGGTGTAACCGATCCTAGTGACTGGTGTGACCGATCACAACCAATACCATGCGTATATGGTAACCGATCCTGGTAATTAACGTAACCGATCCTGGTAACTGATGTAACCGGTCCTGGTAACTTCTGTGACCGATCAAAAGTATTCCATATTGAAGGTATAACTGATCCATGTGACTGGTAGAACCAATTGAACCCATGATTGTGATTTGATATTTGATCAATCACATAGTTGTCTTCGAATACAGATGAACCAATTCTAAACTTGTTTGGAAGTGTGGTATAATCGATTCCAAGATTATAAATATGAAAGATGATTTACAAAGAAAAGATGTCAACATACTTTGAACACGATCACTAACTCTTATCTTTTATTTTTCAAAGATATTCCTTAATTTCTCAAGGAGATCCCGGTCCGAAATAAATTAAGAATCTTTTTATTAAGGATGTTAGTTTTATATGCTTTAATTACCACAAATTAAATGCATATCTCTAGAGAATAAAAATTAGTAATGTGCATTTACTAATTGGAGATTTTATATTGAGAGATTTCTGAAATATTGGACAAAGCATTTCCAGGAATTATGAAAACCGATTTGGCATTTATTGCATATCTTGAGAATATTTGGTTTTGGAAATTCCTTGGTGTCCAAACATCCTTGGTCTATAACTACCCAATTTTGCATTTCTAGCAAATTATCCTAAGAACCAGGCAAACTTCATCTTCTTGTTGTTTCTGGTGGAGCCGTCTATCCTGAGAGGAAAGTACCATAATTAGGAAAAATCTCTTACGACCGCTCGTATAAAGACTTCTGTGGGATCAAGAAGCTCTACGAGTACCATTGGTGGGGAACTAGACAATTGCAGTGTTATTAGTTTTCGATTTGATTTGATTGACTAACGATTTTTGAACTTTGATTGAACCTAGTTTGTTTATTCTTGAGAATCTTCTCTTCTGATATAAGATTCACTCAAACTAGATCGAAGTGTCGACGGGGTATTTAAAACTGTTTGTAGATCTAAAGACATCTTATGATAATCCATTGTTAACAGAATCCTTTCTGTGTGTGATTGATCACACGAGATTCAAGTGGTGTTGTGCAGGTTTAATTGAAGATTAAAGAAGATTTGAAGACGAAGAAGATTTCTTATTGGTTTGTCATATCTTTGTGTAGCACAAACCTTGATCGGCTGGGATCCAACTAGAATCGGATTTACTCGATTGATTAGTTGCGTGAGATCGGCATCGCTTTATAGTTTCTTGTTGGATTCTATATTGATTGATTGCAAATCTACACTCTGGTACTTCGGTAGTTGTTGGATAGATTGACCTAAGCAGGCAAAGGATTTTATTAGTTTAAACGGAAGAGCCTTTGCATATGAATTGAGATATCGTTATCTTAAAAAATCAATAGAGTTGTTACCAAACAGATTTGTTGTTCCTTTACTATTTGGAATACGATCCAAAGGAATTGTTCCAGTGCGTGCACTCATTGAATGTCGGAAGCGCGGGGATACTGAAGAAACTAAGTGAACTAGGGATGGTTTCTTGGTCTCAACTGTACGAAGTTGGTTTAGATTTTGTATATCTGAGACTATTCAATTCTGGACTAGGTCCCAGGGTTTTTCTGCATTTGCGGTTTCCTCGTTAACAAAATCTTGTTGTGTCATTTACTTTTCCTTTCCACAATTATAGTTATTGTAATTTTAAAGTAAATTACAGAAACGTTAACTCCGTGTTACTTGATAGTGATCCTATAGAGTTTGGTTAAGTCTGAACCTATTATCAAGTAATCACACTTTGATTGTTGTATTATCTCGATCTCGTATCCATAAACGATCACACAAAGTGTGAATACCAATTTGTCATATTGTCTCGACTTTTTCCATAGACAATCACTTCCGGTAAGAGGACTTATAGGTGGATATTTTAAAGATTATGGTATATTTTGGGACCCTCGTCTTTTCATTAGTTTTACTCGAACTCTCAGATCTTTATGCATGCTTCTATCCTATCTTTACTCTTCCTGTTGTTCCATTTTATCATTTATTGGGCTATAACATGCCCCATTTTGTTTCATGCAGCTGATCAAGGTAAAGTTAGGGGCATGGAGGAGGAGATTTCTCGGCTCAAGTAAAGTGAATCCCTCTTGCAGTCCAAACTTGCTGATACTGCCTCCGACCTGAGTCGTCAGTTGGAGGAGATGAAGAAGAACCATGAGGAGGAACTTTCTGCCAAGATCATGGAGGGTGTGAAGGAGTGTATAGCTATAAGGAAGTCCAGGGCTTCCACAAAAAATGTCGGTTTGGGCACGACTCCTTCTGGAGTCTAGTTCCTCCTTTTGTAGTGTTGCGCCACTATTTTTCCCTATGTCTCGGGCTGTAAATTTTTGATCGTTTGAACACTTTTAAATTTCGAAATTATAATTTTCTTGGGGTGCTGCGTCACCAGCTGGTCCCTCTTTGTCGGGCTTGTTATTTCTGACATTATGAACTTTAGTTGTTATGCATGATCGCTTTGGCATTTCATTGTTTTCTTCATTTGTTAATTTTAGTTGCTCATTGTTCTTACATTGTGGCCTATGATCGTCAGATCTGGTCATTCATAACCTTCATGTTTCACCATCTTACAGTTATATTGAACATATGTTAGCATAAATTTCATTTCTGTCGAACACACTCAACAGGGAGGGTCATCGGGCCCAATTCCATGTCCCTATAGAGGTATCTAATTGTTGGTATTTCTAACCACTGGAAGTGTATCGGGCCATTCCTAAGTTCTATGTCTCGATTATCCTAGGTCAGTTATCAACCAACTACCTATGATCAAGTGAGTCTGGTGCGATGGGAGCGATCCTCATAAATGTTCACAAGATGCTCGATTATCAAGGAATCGTGTCTTGATAACCTTTGTTACTGGTTTCCAACAACCAGAACCCTTAGACTACCTCGGCACTTGCATACTGCCACTGCCCCGAGTTCGAATAGCCCGACTAGTGTAAGTCTCCTCGTCACTTTCACACTTCTGTCACCCCGAGTTCGAACGACCATTTGAGTGTAAGTCACCTCGGAACTTGCACACTGCAATCGCCCCGAGTTCGAATGACCATTAGTCGCTTAAGACATTCCTATTGGTCACCTCTCATGGATGATATAGAGTTTGAATGACATCGTATCATACCTGTGCTTTCACCTCTCATGGGTGGTATAGCTTTAAGTGTCGCGCGTTCCACGGTCGCTCCTCAGGAGTCCCATCAGGTTTCAGTATCTTGTACGCTCCTTCTCCCACTTTTGATACGATAGTGTATGGTCCACCCCATCTGGCTGCCAACTTTCCACCCTCCTTATCTCGTTCATATTTGGGTAGTTCCTTCAAAACTAGTTGTCCCGGGTAGCATTCCCTCAATCGAACTTTCTTGTTGTATTCGCGTTGTAATATTCTTTGATAATTATCCATTTTATATAGGGTCATTTCTCTTGTATCCTCCAAGTCGTCGAGCTTGTCTAGGATCAGGTCTGCCGATATGTTTTATCTCCAGGCCTCAGTTCTTGTTGTTGGTATCATCGCCTCTGTGGAAGAATCGCCTCAGTTTCATATGTGAGCATAAAGGGTGAAAGGCATGTTGCTTCCCTTCGAGTTGTTCGATAATCCCACAAGACGTTATGTAGTTCTTCACACCATTCCCCATGCTTTCCGTCCAACTTCTTTTTTAAGTTTTATTTTAGTGTTTTGTTCGTAATTTCTGCCTGCCCATTACTTTGGGGGTAGATGGGTGTAGCTTTACTTTTTCTGATTTGATAAGTGTTGAATAGCAAGTCGATATTCTTTCCTTGTAGCTGTTTTCCATTGTCCTACATGATAGTTGTTGGTATCCCGAAACGACATATAATGTGCTCATAAATAAATCTGAATACATCCTTATCCCGAATGTGTCTCAATGTCGTTGCTTCGAACCATTTAGTAAATTAGTCGGTTGCCACTATCAAGTATTTTCTCTGCCCCGATCCGACATGCAAAGGTCCCACAATGTCTATGCCCCATTTTAAAAAGGGCCAAGGACTCACTACCGAATTTAGGCATACTGACGGAGCATGTATCTTCTTGCCAAACTTTTTACATTCATCACATATTTTAGCCATGTGTTTCGCGTCTTCATTCATTTAAGGCCAAAAATATCCCATCGTCTTGGATCTTGCCGATAAACTTCTTCCCGAGCTATGATTACCTACCCCACCATAATGTAGCTCATTTAGAATCGTATATCCATCATCCTTGCTCAAGCATCTTAAGAGTGGTCCAAAATATGATCTCTTATACAATATACCGTCACAAAGCTGATATCATGTCGCTTTTCTTTTGATTTTATTGATCTGGAGTCGCCCTTGTGGTAACAATCCTGATTCCAGAAATTCATGGATAGGTTTTCTCCAATATCCTTTTTCATATTTATCGGCCGCAATGGAAGCCACTTGTACCTCCATATCTCCTTCTTCAAGTATTGACGGCTCCAAAACTCTCCCGATCCGGACATCTTCAATAGTCGGGTATGTGGTCATTGACGCGATGTAGGCTAGAGCATAGGCATGATGGTTGTGTTCTACAAATGTGCCTGAACTTGATGTTGGGGATATGATCAATGTAAAAAATTTCCAGCCTCAAATATTTCTGGAGTATCGGATCATGGGTCAGATATTCCCCCGGTATCTGCCGTTTGACCAATTGTGAGTCGCTGGTGAGTCTTACTTCTTCTAGTCCCAATTATATTATTAATTGCAAAGCATGTATCACAACTTCATATTCGGTGACGTTATTGGTCGCCTCAAATTCTAGTCTGAAAGAGTGAACTATCGTTGCTCCCTTTGGAGTTGTGAAGACTAACCCCAATACCGATCCGTCTTTGTTGGTTGATCCATCGGTAAACAATTCCCATTGTGTCGGGCTACAAGTTTCAATAAAGTCGGAGGGGTCATCCCTATCTTATTCTAGTCCAGGGATATCATCTACTTCTTCCTCCTCACCTAGGGGAAAATCAGCAAGGAAATCCTCTACCGCTTGTACTTTGACTGCTATTCTCATTTCATAATAGATATTGAACTGTTTGATTTGGGTGTTCAACTTGGATATTCGGCCCGATCTAGCAGAATTTTCAAGTACCGACTCGATGAAAGATTTGGTCAACACCCCAATATGCGTTTGAAAGTATGTCCTCAATTTTTGTGTCGCAAATACTAGTGCAAGGATGAGTTTTTATATTTTAGTATAATTTTTCTTTGCCGGGTTCATTGTCTTGCTAATGAAGTACACAAGTTTTTCTTCTAGCCCCACAGTCTTGACTAAGACCGCACTAATAGCACAGGTTATAGCTCCGAGATACAGTGTTAGTATCTCCTCGGGTTCGGGTCTTTGTATCACGGGTAAGCTCGCGGGATGCTGCTTGATCCTATGAAATGCCTCCTCACATTCTTCACTCCATCTGAATTTATCCCCCTTTCGTAAAGTGCCAAAGAAATCTTTGCATTTATCCGAAGATCTAAAGATAAATCGGCCCAAAGATGTTAGATATCCATTTAGTTTTTGTACATCCTTAATAGTCACTGGTGACGGAATTTCCATAATAGCCTTGACTTTGTCGGGGTCTGCTTCTATTCCTCGGCTCGTGATGATATACCCTAGAAATTTTCCCGAGGTTATCCAAAAAGTGCATTTAGCTGGGTTTACCTTTATTTTGTATCTTCTCATTATTTGAAATATGTCCCGAAGATCTTCGACATGGTCTGCTGCAACCTTACTCTTGACCAGCATATCACCCACATGTACTTCGATCATGTTGTGAATTTTATCTTCAAACATTTCTTCCACAAGTATTTGGTATGTAACCCATGCGTTCTTTAATCCTAACGAAATCTTGGTATAACAATACAATCTTCTAGGCATGAAGAAAGAGGTATTCTCCTGATCTTCGGGTGCCAGGGGGATTTGGTTGTACCCCGAGTATACGTCCATTAATTTTATCGCTCGATGCCCCACAATTGATTCCACAAGATGATCTATGTTCGGGAGTGGGAAGATATCCTTAGAACAGGATTTGTTTAGATCGCTGAAGTTGATGCAGATCCGAACCCCACCTGTCTTCTTAGGAACTATCACCATATTCGAGATCAACACGGGATATTGGGATTTTCGTATGATCCGGATTGTAATTTCTTCAGTTCTACCTCCACTACTGCTTGGAGCTCGGATACAATCCCACGCATATTCTGTCGAACTGGTTTAAATATCGAGTCAATTCTTAGGTGATGATAACAAATGTTGGGGTCGATCCTCCCCCCATCCCATATCGTGCATTTTCCAGGCAAATGCATACACGTGCTCCCTTAGTAAGGCCACCAATCGATTTGTTTCTTCGTCGGATAATAATGACCCGATTTTCACTATCTTCGGCTCCTCCTTGGTTCCCAAATTTATCTCCCTAGTTGGCTCTAAGGTCGTGAAGTTTGGCTTGGGATCCCCGACAGGTGCCGCCTTATTTGATTGATATGCGATATTTTCTTCTCCGGCTTCATATGACATTACAGATTGTGAGATAAGCCTTTCCAATTCTTGACCCGCTTTGTCTTCTTAGGCTTTGTTAGGGTCATGCTTAGTCTGTAAGAATGAATCTCAACAACAATTGAGGAGAGGTCATAGATCTCAAAAGAAGAAGGGTCATGCTTAGTCTATCAATTTGCTTAGGTTAGGTTGTTGTTTTTACTCTTGTTAGGATTTTTTATCCTCCTGCTTTGTGTTTTATTTTCACTGTAAGTGAAATATCTCGCCTCTTTCTTTGCTTAGATTTGGTTTTAAACCTTCCCTTATACTCGCTTAGGTGCTCTCATCTTGTTTTTTTTTTTTTTTGTAATAAAATTTTATCCTTTTACCTCAAAGAAAAAAAAGTGAACTGACTTACGCGTCCAAAAAAAGATAAAAGCAAATTTGAGGGGAAACTGGCCTTAGGTGCTCCAGTTTACCTCTAATCAACTCTCATTCTCTTTCTATATTTTCTTATGGCTCAGCTCTAGCCGCCGGCGACTTGTGTGCACGTCATGATGGCGTCACCACAAGTGACATCATGTTGGTGTCATGTAGGGATGGCGTCATCGTGGCGTTGACTTGCACAACGACATGGCATATGTGTTGGTTTCAGAAGCAGAGTATACTAGGTAATCCGAGATAACCCTATCCGTATGAAGGGATATATGTCTAAGTCTAACTCTATGAAAGACTTGCGCATATCGAATTATTTTAGAGCTAAGCATCAGGTTGCCAAGACTTCAACGCCTGCGGAAATATTATGGTCTCCTCCGGCTGATGCCTAGCGAGATTATGATTTGTTTTGATGAGCAACTAGGGGAAACTCGGGTCAAACTGGTGATGGTATTGTTGTGAGAGATGCTACTTGTGCTGTTTTACGGACATTATGTGTTGGTTTGGGTTGGAAAACTAATTTCATTGCTGATATTAGTGCGGTGATTTATGGCCTTGAAATGGCTCGAACATGGAATGTGGAGAGTATTTGTGTGAGATCAAATTCGCCTAGCCTTGAAAAATGGTTTGTTAGCATGGGACTTAAGGCGGAAACGAAAGCTTGCTTGCACCTTTTTATGAGCTTATTTGTTGTGCTCACAGTTATAGGAAAGTTAATTTTGCTGCAGATCACTAAGCCAAGCGAGCATGTTTGTTAACCGAAGATGACGTGCAGTTTATTGATGGTATACCAGGTTTTATTCCGGCCTCACAAAATTTATTTTCGCTTCAAATAGAACCGTTTTTTACCGCCCAAAAAACGATTCTTCAAATAGCCAGTGAGAGTTTTTAGGGGCCTCTGGGCCTTCTTTCACGAACTAGCCTTTCTTGTAATTATTTTGTCTTGAGTAAAGGTTACATGTTAAATTTCTAGTCAGAGTGACACCACCAAAATTAGGTGCCTCTTAAAACTAATAATTTTTTATTAATTAATCTTCCTTCTCACTTTTAGTGACCAAGTAATTACCAACTCAAGTAAATATAAAAAACAAATCAAACTAGTACCAGAACACCGCTGCCACGTTGGAAGGGTTGACCGAAGAAAAACAAAACACCGCTACTACGATGGGGAGGGTTGACCGAAGAAAATCGAAATACCACTCATTGCATAACGGGTTATACTTCCTTTTCTTGTTGGAATATTTTTTTTTAGGCATATACAATGTTTTAGTGGTTGCATAACCAAATTAGTGGATGCATGAACCAAAATACGACTGTATAAACTGTTATGTATTCTTTTTGGTGGGTCCATAATTCGTTATGCACTTTCTTTTTTTGTTGGAATGCTATTTTTAGGCATATATATCGTTTTATTAATTGCAACTCAAAAATAGTTGATGCATATGCCAAAATATGGCTGCATAATGTGTTATGCATCCTTTGTGATGGTTTGCATAATGGCCATGTACTCAATTTTTGAAAATTCTACTTAAAAGGATAAACGCCTCCGAGTTTTTTGTAAAATATCTAAATTAGATAATGTTGCTTGTACTTATTATGTAAATCTTTTTAGAATTTTCCAACAAGATAAAATTTATAAAATTCCAAGGTATGGATTTTTGAATATGTTGTATTCTAGCTTGCTTGTCAACTATACCCTTAAAAAAATAGGATACACAAGAAATTATAATAATCAGACTAAAAAGGAATTGCATTTTCTATTTTAGCAGTAACTATTTCCAATCTTTTTTTATCAAATTGTACAACCTTCGTTACTCTACAATTTACAAAAAAAATAATGTGGCCATAAAAAAAACTCCCTTACTTCGGGGGGCCTCCGGTAACTAGGATGTTCATCTGTCAGATTCTCTTTGGCCACCAAATCTAGGAGTTACTATATATTTCTCTGTTCTCCTCCACTTCACCAACTCAAAGTAGAATTGAAATTATTGCTTGAACTCAATAATTTCTCGGCAATTGTAGACGGACCGCCCTAAAAAAACTGCTCAAAAAAAATCAGTCAGTAGTTTTGAATCTTCTCGGCTGGGAAGGAATAGGATATAGATAATTTTTCCTCAATTTTTTTCATCTTCCCAAAAACATCTTTCTCTTTCTAACAGTCAGTTCTTCATCCCACCGGAGAAGAAAACAGGAGATGTCCGTTGAGTCTGTTGAAACAAGGAATCTTTATTTGTTCTTGATTTATTGGTTCTTTCCTTTTTTATAGAAATCTTTATTTTTCATATTTTTTGCAGAGAAATTTGAAGTCTTAATTCTTAAATCTCAAAGCAAGATATAGTGAAAGAGTTTAGACATGATGATGTGAACTTCGAAATCAGTCATCAAAATGCATTCAACTATACTGATCACTGATGTTTAGAAGGCCGTACATGAATGATTTAAAACATACATTTCCTTGGCAGAAGAAAAATGCTTTATCTAACAGTTTGTCTTTCCTGTTACCATCATTAATTGGTATTACCATATAATCATATGGAAGCTAGTACTTCTTAGCAAATTCTCGAAGGGCAATAAGATTTTTTGCATTAACAGATACTGATAACAAATGTTCTTTCAATTTGTAGTACAAAATGCAGCATCGATATATTTACCCACTGGTAATGCAATCAAAAAGAGCCTTTCTTGGGTTTAATCGAAGATCCATGAGAAAACAAGTTCAGTCTTTTATCTCTTGTTCTTCTCTGGTCGGAGGAAGAACCACACTGATCGTCGGAGAGAGTGTGAAAGAGAAAAAGGTTGACGACATGAAACGGGCTCCAAAACTTTGGTTGTGAGCCTAGTTAGCAATTCGGGGATTCGGCAAACGTACGGAACGGCAAACGTACGAGTATTATACGGTTTTGTAAAATCCAAATTTGGTTCAAAATTCGGTCAACGGGACGTGATTCGTCATTAATTCGGAACGGCATACGTACGTGTATAATTCGATTTGTAAATGTGAGTTCGGCTCTGAAAATTCGGTACCTATATATGACAAATAATTTGTATTTATAAGGTCATAGACCAATTTTTATGCATGTGTGAGTTATTTAAGGAAAAAATAAACTCAATATGATGATATTAATAATATATACAACATTGGTTATCCAAGAGGACGTCGTATGGTGATTTAGATGCTTGGTTAGTGAGTTTGAGATCTCTCTCACCTTCACCTTCAAATTTGTTCAGTCGTTTTTGTTTCATAAAAATTACAACACGTCTAATATTCGGTCGTGTATGCTCGGGAGGCAGTAAAGCCCAAAAAATGGAGTCTTTGAAAAGTAAAAGCTAAAGAATTTATGGCGAATTAAGCAGACGCATCATTCGGGATACGTAAAATTCGTGAACGATTCGCGAATAATCCGGGAATGCCACATAATACGCGACTTGGGTTCGGAGTTGCAAACGTACGCGAATAAGACGGTAAAATTCGTGATACGGAAAAATTCGCGAATGATTCGCGAATCATTCGCGAACTTACTAACTAGGGTTGTGAGGGGCTCACAGTATGACAAAATAGAGAGTCATGAAATAGTAATCAACAAAATCCCTTGACCTATTAATTTTGTTAATGGTAACATCTTCCATTAGTTAGTGCTAATAATTAGATTAACTAAATTAAGTATGATTGTAATTAAGTTAGACTAATTTATATTTAGGGTTTGAAAATCAAAATCAAATTCTTTTTTTTATTTTTTTTAATTTAACATACGGTTGGGAGTCTTCAATTTTCCCAACCGTAACTACCATATACGATTGGGACTCCCAACCGTAAAAAAACCCAGGTTAAAATATGCTTGGGAGTTTATATTTTCTCAACCGTAACTACCATATATTGTTGAAACTCCCAACCGTAAAAAAAATATAGGTTAAAATATGCTTGGGAGTTTATATTTTCTCAACCGTAACTACCACTATTGAAACTCCCAACCGTAAAAAAAAAATTAGGTTAAAATACAGTTGGGAGTTCATATTTTTCCCAACCGTATAAATGTTTTACGGTTTGGAAAACCAATACTTCCCAACCGTCAGTAATTCTGAAACTATTTCAAAATTCTTAATTCGATCAAATCTAACCTATTTATGCGATCAAAAGCAACAAAAAAGGGTGGGTTTTCGATTCTTACCTAATTGAAGTAATTACTTGCAGAGAATCAATGAAGTAATTACTTGTGGAGAATCGTGGTTGAAGAAAAAAAAAAAGGAAGAAGAAGAAGATTAGGTTTAGATTTAGTTTTTGGCTTTAGATTAATTATTTAAGAATATCTTCTTCTTTTTTATTATGGGTGAAATATTCCCTTCTTCATATTCGGGGCTAGAGATGTCAAACGGGCCAAGCTAGGGTCAACCCGTCCCTAGCTTGCCAACACGTACTAGGGTTAGGTTCAACCCTAGCCCTAGTACTATTCACGAACAAACTCAAAACCCCAACCCTAGCCCTAGACGGGTCAACCCTGACGGGTTGGCGGGTTGGCTTGTTAATGTTATCAATTTAAAAATTAAATTTATAATTTAGGATTGTTTAGGATTATTCATTTAGTAAAGGTCGAACCTAGGTCAATTTGGTGTTTAACTAGAAGTCCCACCACTGAGTTGTAAAGTGGACGTTTTTATTGCCACTTAATCAACGATATAGCCGGTTACGGCGCTTTAGTTTTCTTAGGCAGAGAACCCTAACATCAACTAAGCATTTTACTTTTTTTTTTTATCATTTTATAAGTTTAAATTAATGTGAGTAAGACTAACTCACTGTTTAAATTATGCTAGTCTTTTTATCAATTTAGGACATCCTGAATAAATATGTGATTGATGAATCTAAGTTGTAATTTAATTTATTGATTGATTATTTAAAATCTAAAAATTGTTATATTTGTTTGGGTAGATCCAAAATTAGCTTTATTTATTGATTTAAAATTAACTAATTCTAATATATGTTTGCAAATCATGAATTTTAAAGAGTTGGTGGGATTGAGGGATATATTTATTAATTTTGACGGGTTGACGGGTAACCCGCGGATTGGCCATAGCCCGGTTTGTTTTCTAGTAGGGTTGTATATGTCAACCCTAACCCGGCCCGTTTAGACAACAAGCCAAGCCGGGTTAGGGTCAACCCGCAAGCCGGGTTATAAATTGACAGCTCTATTCGGGGCACTTGAATCTATAGGAGCCCTCAAAACCAAAAGCTTCGGGCCTTTATAATAGGTTTCACCAACATAGAACCTCTAAACCTCGATCTCAATCCAACGGCGAAAAAACTTTCAAAAATAAAATATTTTTATTAACAGACAACTTTTTCAGGACGGCAGAAAACCAGACCCGTTTTATCTTCTAGTGATCGTCACGCCATCGACATGTAACTTCCACCTAGGATACGATTTTGGGATAGTTTTTTAGACGGTCCACCAGAAATTATCGAAGATAAATACTGTAATTGAAGTTCTATTCAGATTTTGAGAGGAAATTTAAATTTAGGGATCATTGTGCACCCCAATGGTCCAATGATTTTTAAATCAATTGAATATCTTAGTTACTTGATCATTGGCGGTTCTTAACTATTAATTAATTAATTAGTTAATTAAAAAATAATTTTCTCTCCTGCTTTTAACTTTTGATGATCAAAACTAATTACCACCAGATTCCATATTATAATCGCCGATCTCTGTTTTATTCTCTTTTTAGTGCTCAAGTGAATTACTGTTAATTATTTATTTTACCAATTCCAAAAAGTAAGCTGCCTGTCCCGGACTTCATTGCTTGGACTGAGTTCGCTCTTATTTGACTACCAACAAGTCTATAAGAAAAATATTCGCCGTCTTGACTTTATCTTGCGAAAGTCATTCGGAAAGTCAATCTAAGGCAACCCTAACCCTTATCAATTTCTCCTTCATCCTTTGCATTAATCATTCATTAGATCATTAACCCTATTCTTTTTTATTGATCCTGTTATTGTTTTCACTTCAATTTTCACCTGTTTTCATCAATCATAACCCTAATTTCTTCATCCTTATCCTTTTATTGTTTTTTGTTTATTTCTGATCTTTCCTTTCTTTTAATGTAGTCGAATCTTACAATTTTGGGGTTTCCTTCTTATCTCTTTAGTGTTTGTTTCTGATTCCTTGTGTTTTGTTTATAGTTTGTTTTATGTTTTTTTTTATATCTTATCCAGAGTTATGCAACTTTAAAGCATGTTTGTTGGAATTAGTGGTTACATCAATGTCTATCATCTTCAGTTGGCTCAAATTCCATTGGTTACAGGTCTGTTGGCGTATCCTATTTGCAGTGGTGCATCTTTATTATCATATAATCACATTCTATCCTCAATTGCTACATGGTTCTTCCTGAATGGTCCTGCAAACTTTCATTTCAGGTATAACACAATACCTTCAATTGAAACACCACCTGTTCATATCTTATATTACTCACCTTTTTTTTCAATATTGTTTATCAATTATCATTGACCTTTCAACATCATACTTACACCCACCTGCCTAATTTTTCTTTAAATACTTTCTCAGCCTCAACTATTCAGATACCTTTTCTTCCTCTATATCTATGGCTTTGTTTTCATCTTCTCACAATGTCTGATTATATTAACAACATCTCACAGCATATGGAAGGTATTGATTTAACAAATCATCCTGAAAAGGCAAGGGTTGTAACTCACCCTACTACAACTCTCTCTCAAGGTATTAAAGATTGAAAAATGTGTTTAGCTGGTAAACTTTATGCTCCAGGCATCATATTGTGGCAAAATACAAAAAGGGATGCTAAATTTATATGGCCACACCTCAAAAGGGATAATCAGTGGCAGTTTATGGTGATATCTCTTGAACTAAATATCTTTGCTATTAGATTTTGTACAACATAGGATAAGGATGCTATCTTATTTGGTGGAGCTTGGAATTTTGATGGTTATCTTGTTGTACTTAGAGACATGCATCCCTCTTACCCATACCAATGAATATTTGATACATCCCTGTTTTGTCTAGAGTTCAAAATGTAAGCTGCCCCCGGACTTCATTGCTTGGACTGAGTTCGTTCTTACTTGACTACCAACAAGTCTATAAGAAAAATATTCGCGGTATTGACCTTATCCTGCGAAAGTCAATCGGAAAGTCAACCTAAGGCAACCCTAACCCTTATCAATTTCTCCTTCATCCTTTGCATTAATCATTCATTAGGTCATTAACCCTATTCTTTTTTATTGATCTTGTTGTTGTTTTCACTTCAATTTTCACCTATTTTCATCAATCATAACCCTAATTTCTTCATCCTTATCCTTTTGTGGTTTTTTGTTTATTTCTGATCTTTCCTTTCTTTTAATGTAGTTGAATCTTACAATTTTGGGGTTTCGTTCTTATCTCTCTAGTGTTTCTGATTTCTTGTGTTTTTTTATAGTTTATTTTCTTTTTTCTTTGATGTCTTATCCAGAGTTATGCAACTTTAAAAAAGCTTGGTTTTCGGCATCAGCGGTTACATCAATGTCTATCGTCTTCAGTTGGCTCAAACTCCATTGGTTACAGGTTTGTTGGCTTATCCTATTTGCAGTGGTTCATCTTTATTATCATATTAATCACATTCTTTCCTCAATTGCTACATGGTTCTTCCTGAATGGTCCTGCAAACTTTCATTTTAGGTATAACACAATACCTTCAATTGAAACACCTCTCGTTCATCTCTTGTATTACTCACCTTTTTGTTTTTCAATATTGTTTAACAATTATCATCGACCTTTCAATATCATACTTACACCCACATGCTCTAATTTTTCTTTAAATACTTTCTCAGCCTCAACTATTTAGTTACCTTTTCTTTCTCTATATCTATGGCTTTGTTTTCATCTTCTCACAATGTCTGTTTATATTAACAACATCTCACAGCATATGGAAGGTATTGATTTAACAGATCATCCTGAAAAGGCAAGAGTTGTAACTCACCCTACTACAACTCTCTCTCAAGGTATTAAAGATTGGAAAATATGTTTAGCTGGTAAACTTTATGCTCCAGTCATCATGTTGTGGCAAAATGCAGAAAGGGATGCTAAATTTAAATGGCCACACCTCAAAAGGGATAATCAGTGGCAGCTTATGGTGATATCTCTTGAACCAAATATCTCTGCTATTAGATTTTGTACAACATAGGGTAAGGATGCTATCTTATTTGGTGGAGCTTGAAATTTTGATGGTTATCTTGTTGTACTTAGAGACTGGCATCCCTCTTACCCATACCAGTGAATTTTTGATACATCCTCGTTTTTTCTAGATTTCAAATATCTTCTCCCTGAATTTACATATCCTTCGTCTTTTTGGTAATATTGTTGGAGAAACAATTGTTGTTGAACCTGATGGTACCCATCCCACTACTTCCAACAAATTTAGGGCTCTAGTTATGCTTAGAGTTACTACACCTATGATAAAATGTATTCATGCTTCCAATGCTGCGGGAGTTGCAAGATGGGTTGGATTATTCTTTGAAAAACAACCGTATAAGCTGTGTGACGAGTATAAAGTTCCATCTCATGATACTAGAATTTGTGGAGATCGAAAGACCAGAAGGTTTAATATGAAATGAACTGTTAGAAATTTTGGTCATGCGTTGGAACCTGTTATTTTTTCTGAAAGAAACCCTCGAGAATTGGATAATATGTACATGCAGCATGGACATCAGAGTAGATCTTTCTTACAAGAACCTACTACCTCTCAACCGGGTCATTTAGATAGAATGCATATCTCATACTTCACTGCTACAGATTCGCAATCTGATTCTTCAATTGCACCAGCATAAAGAGCTATGCCTCATTCTCATAATGCTTTAGTTTCAGCAAGTTCTAATTCTGCAGTTGGATGTCATACTTTCATTCATCGCAAAAGAAGTAGAAATATGAATATTGTTGTTCTCTCAGAGGATGATCAGAACAAGCTACGACTTTTAACCATGATTCTACTAGTCACCATGCTAATGCAACTGCTCAGGCTTCAATAATTCATCATCCTGATGGAAACCGTTACTGGGAAGCACAAGCTAATGTTAATTTTGAGCCATCTGCTTTAGACATTGATGAAAGGTCTCGATTTAATCGAAATCCCACTGATGCTGACCAACAGGTTTGCTCTATCTATTTTAGTCTTTCTTTCATTTACACTTTGGTTTTAATTCTCTTTACTATAATTATTGTTTTAATTTGTTTTGGATCCTTTTATATCATGAAACTACTCTCTTGGAATTGTCATGGTTTTGAAAATCCCTCCACTTGAGATTACCTTCACTTTTGTACCAACAAATATAATCCTGATATCTTCTTTTTGTCTGAAACTAAAACTCATGATTCTAAAATGCATTTTTACTTGCAACAATTCAAATATCCCAACTTCTGGCATGCGTCTTTTTGGATTAAATAAACTCCAAATCCTAGAAATTTATTCTTATTAAGGTTGGCACTAACCAATCTAAATGGATGGGAACATCTTGGTTGTAGGAGTTGAGGAACCAATCTGATTAGATGGAAACTTCTAAAGAGTCTATTCATAAAAGCACAGAGCTCAGGTGTTAGAATTAAAAAAAACACGGTAGTTTCGCCATATCTCGTTGAATCATAATCTTCTGTTTTTATTTTTTTAAGTGATTTGGTGGGGCACACGGTTCAAGTTGTTACCATTGCTAGGGTGAAATAGAGTGACTGAGATACAAAAAAAAAAAATTGAAACCAGACCAACCAGAATAAATTCAATAAAGTCGACCACCGGTGCCCTTGTATATGCCAGTTGTGTTGACCTAGAGTTAGGTTTATCGACCACTAGTCCCATTGTATATGCCAGTTGTGTTGATATTAGTCAGACCGGTATCTCAGTCCATTAGGATAGGTTCATCTTGGCAGAGGCCTTCAAACAGATATGGGAAACACTGTTCACTTTAAACCATCTATTTTTTCTCTTTATCCATATTCTTAATCTTTCCATGTAATTGGTTGACTCCGGTTATGATGTACAAAAACTATCTGAGTAGAGCTCTGTGACTTATATATGAATTTTAGTATGCTTGAGTGCAAACTCGTGTACAACAATTGGAATTTCGCATCAGGGTACTTCCTCCTGTAGTCAATGAGAGTATGTCAACCAAGGAGATTCTTTAGTGCCTTCCACGGTTCTGCGTAGATATCTAGGGTCTGGAGTAAAGGTTTTGTGGGTACACCTCTGGTAAACCCTCCCGAGACTATAATTCGGTCACTAGGGTCACCTAGTGAGTTTGGTTTTTATTTTCTAGATTTGATTTGCTCGAGGACTAGCAAATAATAAGTTTGGTGGTATTTGATAGACACATTTTTGTGTCTAATTTGATCTCAATACTATATATTGTTAGCACTCGATTTTGTACTAATTTTGGAATTTTATGTGTTTGTAGGCACTTTTGGGAAATAAACATTTTTGGAAAATTCGGCTCGAAAAGTTGATTTTGGCACCCGGAGGACACGTGCTATTCGGACTCCCAATTTTGGATAAGGGGTACCTCATTTGATACGGGGTACACTAATTACTATCGGCACCCAAGCACTCTGATAAGGGGCACCCTTCCTCTTCATTTGAAATTTCAGTTTTGGCGGGAAGTTTGTGCAGTCACCTGGGAGATTTTTCGATCGGATTTTGGAGGAGTTTTTGTCTGATTCAATCACTGAAACTTCATGGGTAGATGTGATTTGTCATAACAAAGCTGGTATGGGTGTTTGTTTCGATCAAATTTGGCTAGATAACCCAAGATATGAAATCAGAGCATCACGGGTTGGTTTTCCATTCCGAGTCCTGATTGAGTGACCAAGATATTTTCGCGTGGCTGCTGCATGTTAGAACACTTCTGGACAATCACTGGATGCGTTGAGAGCAATTTGGCGTGGGGAAACAACGTGAGAAGCTAAATTAGGGAAGAAAATATTCCCAAAATATTTTTCATCCAGGCCGAGTTAAGAGAGAATTATCCTGAATTATAGCGAGATTTCTTGGTGCTACTGGCTATATAAAGGGTGCTGGTGTTTCAGAGAAGGGGGATGGAGAGTTTGGGATAGTTTAGAACATCACAGAGTCGAAAAATTGAAGTTGCAGAGAAACCTGCTGTTGTTGCTGCCATTGAAGAACACGAAGAACATTGGACTTCAGAAGACAGCCTTATTTTTCTACAACAACAACGACACCTCCTAGGCAGTCGTAAATAAATAGTGACAGTGGCAGTTCATTTCTATCGTTCTTTGTAACAGCTCGGTTTGTAACAATTATAACTGTTACAAACCCGGTTTTAATCATTTTTCTCACATTTTCATCTTTGTAAACACTTTGAGCAATGAAATCAACTTTTGAGCGTATTTCCAACATGATGATGAGCTAAACCCAATCTTTGGGGCAATGGAGGAAGCTGTTGTTTCGGTAAAAGTGATATATCTTTATTTTAAATTAATTATAGCAATTCTATTATGATTTTTGCATTGAACTAAAATTGGATTATATGATTTTGATTAGGTAGGTGTATTTTCTCTTGATAGAATATGCTTTCTTTAGAGTTTTGATATTCTATGCTTGGATTAACATCTATTTTTTTAAAAGTCTACATGTCTAGGCAATATTATTAGAATCAAATTGAATGTTGAGTTGCGTAATTATTGTTTTATTAAATCACTAATATCGACCAATGGTGGAATCCTAGCCCCAGTCTCTCCATAATTCTCACAATACTTTTTATTTGAGTTTATTATTTTCTTTTATAAAATTTAAGTCTAAAAAATCTGCTTTCACAAGTCTTAGACGAACTTTTTACTACAACTCAATTGAAAATCACATCAATATCCAATGGTACTAGATTCATATCTAGACTATAGTTGGATTAATTTTCACTAATTAAAATTCATATTCGTGTTAATCGAGTCAATAGCGGCTAAATCGTCTCTTGACCGGTCTAATAGCATTGACAAGCTTACGAATCCTTAGAGTTCCCCTGGAACCCAATAGTTTGTTTCCGAATAACTGCGAGCTTGATAAGAAATGATTTGTTTCTTACCAACAGCCAGTAGATTCAAGCTCAAAAAGCCATGATTCGAAGAACCAATAAACCAAAGGGTAGCAAATTGCTTAATATTTTTCTTGTTATTATTAATAAACTGATAAGGTCTATTTAGAGGCTATATTACTTGGAAAAGAAAAAAAATATTCCTATAACAAATTGTAAAAATAAAATACCTAATTTTCCCAATTAAAAACTCATAATAAATTAATTAATTAAATACTAAAAACATCCATGTAAATCTCTTTTTGTGATGTTCCTCAATGACTATCCAAGATGGCTTCCATAATTTTGAGAGGCTTGCCCCATATAATTGGTCACGTAGGCCAAATATGCTTAAGCGACATACCGGCTCGACAATGTTGACATGGTCTTATCGTCCCATCCTCCTTAAACGGAACTTTGCCTTCAAAATCCGCTATATACATTGGCTTTGTATGTAATCGTATCAGAGCTCCTATAGATTCCATATCTTTTAATATTGTTATGACGGATGCCACTAGGCCACTAAGCCTACCCTCACCACGAACTAGGAAAATATTTGGGATTTGAGAACTCTAGCCTAAAGAGCTTCAATAATGCGAGTTCACAAAAAATAAAATTATTTCTCAAAGGGAAAACTTTAAAGACTGTGTGGAATGGAAAACTTGAGCCAAGGCCTAACTAGGATTTTTATTTACAGCTACTTACTGGACTAGGAATTTGTTATAATGGTACACGGGCAGTTAGTGCATAATCTAATTACTAGACTAGGAATATGTTATAATGGTACACGGGCAGTTAGTGCATAATCGTATACACACATAAACGCAAGACATGATCATATACTGCAACAATGTATCTTAAAAACCATAACTACAAATCTTACGAATACCGAAACAGTATTACAACGCAAAGAATAAACAGATAGGGAGTATAATAATGAATAACGATACCACTTACATATACAAATATTCCCATTATTATAGAGACATCATTTAGGAATTCCAAATTCCTAATTTACAATTTTTGGCAAGCAATATTATTTGTAATTGGCGTTGCAAAATCCTTGTTCCATCATAGAACTTGATGAAACCAATGAACGAATACCTGGAGCGAATGTAATTCAATATCGAGGGAAGATTGATTCAATTCTCCAACATCTCAAGAATAGTGAAAGCAAACGAATACCCACGGCAACGCTGAAATTTACCTATATTTATTATGGATTACGTTCATGCTCATGTGCTATCTATTTTGTTTGCTTCCCCCTTACAGTGAAGACTGATTCAATTCTCTCCGACATCTCAAGAACAATAAAAGCAAGCGGACATCTCAAGAATAGTGAAAGCAAGTGAATATCCATAGCATACTAAAATTCACCTCTATTTATTAGTCATGTTCATGTGTTATCCGTTTTGTTCGCGATATTCTATCCAACGTCGAAAATGAATGATTTCCGCTTCACATGATCCATGCATGGTCATTCAGACAATGTTTCCAGCACACAATTCACTTGAAGGCCCACTCATATGTAATTTGTTATATTTGTATAATGTAAAAAATGCTTACATTTAATTTGTCATATTTGTTTATGTTAAAAATGCTTTGCTATAGAAAGTTGATTTTTGGTAAAGTGGCTGGGGCACCAATTGACTGGCGAGATAAACTCGGAGGACAAATTTAGAACCTATCATTGGGGCTGCAAAAGGGGTGGGAATTTTGGGGCTTCACAAGGTCACGAAATAGGAAATGAAGTTATTCCCTATCATATTATATTTCCTAATGTCTAATTTACTCTTATGTGAATTAGTGTTAATTATGATATTTAACTAACCTAATTATTATTAGTGATTGGGTTAGACTAATCTAATGATTAATCTATTGAAAATCAAAAAATATTTGTTTTGTTTTCTTCCTTGATTTTGATGGAGAAGGATGATTTTGATGAACTTTTTTTGAAAAATTTTGAAGAAAAAATGATCAAACACTTCATCAAAATACTCAAGAAAACGTTATACTAAACTCCCAATAACAATTTGGTAGATTCAAATCCGTAAAAAATTAGGAAAAAATTATGGGTTTTTTGATTTGTTACGGCTGGAATAATTTATCGACCCAACCGTAGAATGCAAAAACGGTTGGGAAGTGATGGTTTCCAAGCCGTATTTGTTATTCACGATGGGGAAATAAAGAACTCCCTAGCTGGAATTGTTTTTCTGATTTTTTGTTTGTTTTCAGAACCAGTTACGGCTAGGTTTTTCCAGCCGTAACATCGCTTACGGATGGAAAACCCAGCGGTAACTGGTTCTGGAAACCAAAAAAAATCAGAAAAACAATTTCAGTTGGGAAAACCAATGTAGTTTCGTCTAGGAAACTTGGCCGAAAGTAGGCCTCTGTTTTTTTTCTAACTAGCCATAATTTTTTTCGGCGAGGAAAACAATCCGTAATTTTGATTCACGATTGAGAATCTAAGAACTCCCAACCGTAAACTCCTTCATAAACTGTTTTTTTAATCCGAAATTCATCGAATCAAATTTTTAAACCATTCAAAAGCAAAAATAAATGGTGGGTTTTCTTAGTTTTTTCTTTTTATGATGATCATCATCTTTATCATGATCTATGAAGGAGAAGGAGAAGGTAATAGTTTTGGGTTTTCTTTATGATCATCATCCTCATCATGATGAAATTATGATCATCACCTTCATCATGATTCATGAATGAGAAAAGAAGGATGAGGAGAAGATAATAATTTCTTTTTTATGATCTTCATCTTCGTCATAATGAAATCATGATCATCATGATTCGTCAATAAGAAGAGAAGTAGAAGGAGAAGGAGAAGATTATAGATTTAGATTTTTTTTTATGAATAGTGAAATTTAGATAAGGGTATTTTTGACTTTTTCCTATACCTTAGGTCCCTCTATCCACATCTTGACTACACATATCATATTAATCCCCCAAAATCCTATTGGGTTGAAGCCCCAATAATAGAGTTCCAAATTTAAAATAAGAAAAGTTATCACGGGACCGGGCCTACTAGCCGGCCGGGCATGCCCTAGCCGTGGCCGGTCCCACACCTTACGATTCCTTTTTTTTAATTATTATTATTATTATCTTCATCTCATGAAACTTCTCCGTTTGAGCAACAACCCTAGTTTTCCATATTTTCTCAAATATTGCTCAAACGATGAAAAGCCAAAGGGCCAAGTGGTCACATGTATTAAAATATCATTATTTTAATACTCTCAAAAATATTCATCGCACGAGCAAAGTTCTACTTGCTCATTCGATGAAAATCGAGAATTTCAGTCAAGACCAAACTCTTCTGAAAATTCAAAATCTTGCTCAAACACATATCAGAAAATACCAAAGCCCTCAGGACTGAGATGCGGACACTATGATGACACGGGCATGCCACCCTGACCGACCAGGGTCGGGCCTTTGGCTTGCAAGAAGCCGATCCCACATATATTCATAATCTTGACCTAATTAGCTTTCAACAGTTCATATTGGGTTCAAACTCTTTCCAACCAACTTGGAATTTCATCAAACGATCACTAACTGGTCCCACGACCACCAAGGACCGGTTTCATGCCCTCTTGATCAGTCCCTCATATCTCCATAATTAGGATTTATTTCCTAATGCTCCGACGAGCACTATTTTCAATCGATGATTAAACCAGCATTTAATCATCATTTCACCAACTGGTCAACAAAATACCTTGGTGCATGCTCGCTCGAGCACTAAGGCGCTACATGGTCGACCATCATCCCATGTAGTCGGTCCCTTCCTCACTCAGTGATTAATTTTCAGTGAATCATCAATTGATCATCAATCGATCAAAATTAGGGTTTCGAACTGAATGCTCTGCGAATCGTAATTCTGAGCAAGTCTAAACACTAATAATTTTATGTTGATCCAGCCATCAACATTCTAATTAATTATGTAATATTCGGTCCAGCTACCAATATTTTAATTAATATTTTATTTGGTCGCGTTACCAATAATTCATGAAACGAGCAATACTTGCTCAAACAGTGAATATAAATTCAACTATCACTATTCAGTGATTCATCGAACGAGCAATGTTTGCTCAAACGGTGAATATTGGTTCGACTATCAATATGCAGTAATTCATCAAACGAACAATATTTACTCGGACTAGGAATATTGGTTCAACTATCAATATTTATTCGAGAATTATGCATCTGTGTCAACAGACATGCTTAATTTATGAATCATAGAGCATGTTCGACTCAACAATATCAAGACTCATCATCTGATCAAGTCAACAAATGACTGACTAAATAATACGTCTATCATACAGACTCCACAATCACGAGACATCAATCGTGTCACATGGGGGATATTAACTAGGGTTTTGATTTGAGAATGTGATTAAGTCGTGCAAGCGGTTAAAGGAGTCAGCAAAGTAGTTGGTGGATAATCAACCAAGTCTCTGCATGATGAATAACTGGTTTTAACACGATTTCCCACTTTCCCACTCTTCCACTCCAGCAACCGTCACGACTTACTAGGATCAATGTGTCTAACACGATTTCCCACTTTGAATGTGTCTACAATTCCTGCAATATAAACGAGTCTCTGAATCCATGGTTGAAAAAAAACAACAAGAACGCTCGTCTAAACAAAGAATTCTCATCACACAAGAATTCTCATCGTTTGAGCAATCACTTTCAACAGAGAAAATTCAATCAATCAGAACTCATCTTATTTTCTTAACGCGGAATACACAACACATCAACAATCCTTGATCAACACTGATCTCATATATTTCTCAGCTTCCCTCCTACAGATCGACCCATCCTCTCTTGTGACCGAATTGACTCTGGAACGGTCATTGTCTTGGTTTAGGCCAGAGTCCTACAGATTGATCTCTCGAATTCAAGCACTCCCTTTACAGTGCATCTGTGTGAGGTTAAGCAGTTTGCTCGATTGAAGAGTCTCTTCCGTACGGTGATCTCTTCACTTCCTTAAAAACCAGCAAATCGTTTTTTCCCATCTACAATCTTATTCTATGGAAACTGCGGAGTTCAACAAGTGTTGTACCTAAAATGAACTGAAACTTAGAGCCACGGCCTCCTCGCTCACAAAGCCCTCAAAGAGACGGATCAAAGTGCTGTTGCCTTCTAAGGGGTAATTGGGTAATTTCAGTTCATCTGCCATCGTTTACATCTACGGCTACTTTACTCTCTTTCTGCTGTTGACTTATCCTCTTCTCTTCCTCAGGTTTTTCCCACCGCCGCCGTCTGAAATCGGAAACTAACTGAAATGCAAGGGAAGGAGCACTGGATCTTAAGTTACAACAAGTGCAGATCATTTGATTGGACATAGGAAGAATGCAATTGAATTTAGATCTGTGTCTACGAAGAAGATCCTGCGACTGTAATGAAATTGGTGATGCTTGATAGGAGGATTTATAGCTAAAGGATATTATTATTATTATTTTGCTGCTGATTTACGTAGACAGAAGATGGTTACTGCTATGAGATTTTAGTTTCTCAGTTTTAGGTATGATTCAATTTGTGGTTATTTTTGATGTGAATTTTGGTGTTGATGTTTCTGGTAGAGTTTTGTGATGCAATTTTATCATTAGTCGATGAGCTTATGTACTTGATTTGAATCGTGTAGAATGCGTGAAAAACAACGATTAGTTTTTTAATCTAAACAACTGAGCTTCTAGTATTGAAAAATGAGTTTTCTTTGTATTGTAATTTAAGTTTTGTTGCTTGGTTTGTATGATTTGTGCTAGAATAACACCCAGACGGCCTAGATTTGTATAATTTATGCAAAACTGTTTTACAGGAGATCTGTTAAGTAAATGAGATTTAGTCTACATTTCAGACACTTGTAGTAAATTCACATTAGACATTTGATGCCAAACTGACTAGAAACCAACAGGTCAGTCTACTCTTCTTCACACCTTAGGTCAAATTACAATCATTTATCCTAGGATCTCCATGGAATTGTGTTTTAAGCCTACCCGCCAAAGCTCCTAAAGGTTGTACATGTTATTATTACAAATCCCCTAGATTTCCCCTTTTTCTTCCCTAGCAGTGTGACTTATCTTATTTTTTGGGGTCCTTTTGTAGCTTCAACCCTCGCTCCACCACTAATCTTGGTAACATTGCCTAATAGAGTAAAATTTGGATGATATCATGTGGGGATATGTGCAGTTTTCTTATAACTCATTGCAGTTCAGTTTTCTTAATTTATCGGAATATTGTCTGGGTCTTATAGACTTCAATGCAATCCATACATTGAGCATAACACATATAAAGTGCCTATACCCATCCATTGGAATCTTTGATAGGGTATATGTACCTTTGATCAGGATTAACGATAGATTTTTTTTATTTTTTATTTTTTTGAATTTGTCTTTGGCGTGTGCATCAGTTTTCCCGTCCATGCCTCTAGGATGATGCTTTTTGAATTTCTTGAATATGTTAGTTTTTATTTGAATTCTGTAGCGAGCTTAAGAATGGCAATTGGTATTACGGAATAAAATATTCCACAACTCTAGGTCCGTCACTGGCGATACTAACTTTGATGATCATAAAATTTGGTGCAGGGGAAGTATTTAAAGACTTTGAATTGATGGTAGTGCATATTATGTGGCTCCTTAAGAATTTTGACGGCATTACGGAGCAGAAGCTGATATCTGGAGTGTTGATGTCACTTCGTAGTGGAGTCCCACCCACATGGCAGTGTCAAACTGGAAATCAACACAGTGATGTCTAGTTTTACGTACTAATGGATCAGGGAATAAAATAGTTAGCCTATTTGTGAAAAAGGTGCTCAAGTTGGTGCACATTTTATCTTCTCTGGGAATGTTTTTGAACCAAGAGCACTTGATGAACTTATTCCACACTGGAAACAACAACAGGTCAGTGTACTCTTCTTCATACCATGTTTTACTATATTGATTTTAAAAAATTTCCGTGATTTTTAGATGAAATTGTATAATATATGAATATAACCGTAGGTCAAATTGCAATCATTTATCCTAGCATCCCCATAGAACTTTCTTTTAAGCCTACTCGCCAAATAGCTCCTAAAGGTTGTAGATGTTATCAATCAAAATCCCCCTAGATTTGCTCTTTTTTTGCCTCCACCCAGTGAGACTTTTTTTGGGGGGATCCTTTTGTAGCTTCAATCCTGGCTCCACCACTGATCGTGGATGATATCATATGGGCATATGTGCAGCTGTCTTCTAAAAGTTCCATATGATGATATACACAAATAACAATGAGCAGCACTTCTGTTTTATTTTCTGTTGCAGTTCTAATGTCTGATACTGAAATTACCTTTTACTTTCTTTCTTCTAGGATTGTTGCTAAAGGAGCTGTTTGTAAGAAAAAGTTTCCAACCGCCGGATGATTTCAAAAATTGAGAAGCCCCGTTTTCTTATCCTTGGCGGAGATTTTGTGTATCAGCGGGTGTCTACATCAACTTTTGGTACTTTATTTCAGCAGGTTGTTACCGTTTACATTTTGCTATCCTTCATCAGTTTAACTTATGTATGGGATAATATAAAGATCTTTAATACACCTTCTAAAATGATTTTGTATTATTAGTTATCTTTTTCTTTCAGTTAGGTTTTGTTTTGATTGATCTTAATATAATCCAGATGATGTAACAGTATATGTAAAAGATAAAATTAAAATTAAACAAAACTATTCATGGAATAGTCATATGGGTATTCAGTATCTGCATATATTGTGTCAAACACTTCATGCCTGTGTTGAGTTTAGATAACGAGACACATGTTTAGATCAATATTTCATAGATATGGACAGTTTTTTTTTTCCTTGAATTTTTTATCGTATTTTCTCACTTTTTGTTTATGTAGGAAACGGATCATTTGAAGGTGGCAGTAGCAAAGATAGTTGCTCATCATCCCAATGTCTTATTGGTAGAAAATTCAGTTTCACGTTTCGCTCAAGAATACCTCTTTGAAAAAGACACATCTCTCGTTCTCAATATCAAGAGGCCTCTGTTAGAGCATATAGCACGGTGCATAGGTGCACAAATAGTTCCTTCGATTCATCATCTTTCGTCTCAAAAACCGGGTTATGGTGAAGCATTTCACGTGGAGAAGTTCCTTGAAGCACATGGGAGTGCTGGGCAGGGAGGAAAGAAAATGGTGAAGACAGTTATGTTATTTGAAGGGTGCCCCAAGCCATTGGGTTGCACTGTAAGTTTTGTAACTCATTTCAGTTCACTTTTCTTAGTTTGTCGGAATATTGTCCGAGTCTTGTAGATTTCAGTGCAATCCATACCTTGAGCGTAACACATCTAAAGTGCCTAGAACTGAGGTTCCATGCTTATACTTCAAATTCTTGTTGCTGAAGTAGGTACTCTCTGGATGCTGTCTGTGACAGGTGGTCGACAGGGCAGAACTTCTATTTACTGAAGTACTTAATGCTCTCCCGCAGATTCCAATAAAAAGAATAGGCACGTTATCAGTAAAGGTGGCATAATCAAGACGTGACATTGGAGATCTTGAAAAGTTGCTTCAGAAGGAGAAGGTAGAATTTGAGGTATGATAGTTTTTCTTATTTCTCAGGTCATGTTGGAGTTCGATTTCTTGCTGAAGTAAAAGTGATTTATTGCTAAACATGGAAAAAATGTGACCTTTCTCTCGTTACCCACTGTATTTTTCTGGCCTGATTGACATAGAATTATTTAGACCGTGAATATTCTCTTTCCTATCTTTTTGTTTCATTCACTGAACATTCTGTTTTTGCAATGACACGGGAATCTCTCCAGAAAGTTCTAAATAGAGGGGTAAGGAAAGGGGAGATAACGACGGGTATACTTGAATTAATCGATTGCCATTCATATGTGTGGGACCACCAACTGAAACGTACAGCAAAATCAGATAGCAGCAGCCTCCAGGAAGGGCTCAACAGCTTTATACAAAAGCGTACGGAGGAGTCTGTAAATACTACAGAGAAGCTTGTGTCAACAAACTCAACTTCCAAGCAAGGTGGTAAAGATTCTCCCAGTTTTGACTCCACACTTACAGATGCAAGATGTGATAAAAAATTATCTGGAAGGAACTGGTGAGCAGGTGGATTCCTTTCAAATCATAACACCACAGGGCCACATCTTTTATCAAGCTTAAGTTTAAATGCCCCAGCTGATCCTTTAGAAACTAAGATACATGTGGGGAGGGCAATCTCAGAAGGTCAGTTTCCGATTATAGCGAACCTCGATGCAGCATGGACTGGTGAAAACATGCCAGGGAGTACGATACTGGAAGTAAATGGTTCTGCACATACTGATTGGCAGCAGATTCATTGACCAAAGGCGGAATTAATATAATGAGGTTAAAAGCGCTTCGAAGACCTGGGTATCAGGTCATCGAATCTCATCATCCCGTATTGCCCGTGAAAGTCGCAGATAACTCAGACAACAACACAGGATGGACTGGGATGCCCTTCCTGAACCTCTACCGCTCTTACATCAAGAGTTCTTCAGAGAGCGACACTTCAAAGCTTGAGCCCCTCCATGATTATAATCCTGTTTATGTCTCATCATTTTATGAATTGGAATGCCAGGGCGTGTTTAGACTTATTCTTCCTATTGGTGCAAATGAAACTATTGTGCCAATTTATGACGAGGAGGCAACAAGTATCATAGCACACGCTCTAGTCTCAAAAGATTATTACGTTCAGATGTCTGATGAGTGGGAGAGGCCCAAGGATGGTACAAAATCTTCCGTTCTTTTGCCAGCTTTTATGATCCAGTGAATCTTCAGTCGTTTCGTTTAAAAGTCTTGGGTCTAGAGATAGTAGCATTTTATCCATGTCTGGTTCTCGGACGTCTGTGATTTCAGATCCACTCGTGTATACAAAGGCGGCGCATGTTTGAGTGGAATTCAGTGACGATGGTCCACTTGGGAAGGTGAAGTATGCTGTGACTTGTTACTATGCAAAGGGGTTTGAAGCCTCAAGGAGGACATGTTGCCCATCTGAGCTAGATTTCGTAAGATCCCTTTTAAGAATTGGGAGCAATGCCTACTTTGGTAACTCATTGGATGAATGGTTTATACCAAGACAGAAATAGTGTCATTTATCCAGAAGATTGTGGGGGTCTATCGGGTATCAGGTAACTCAAATACAACATGCTTACCTATGAACTTTATTTCGATTGACTTGATTCTTGTTGAAATTCAGTGTTTGAAGCCTAGAAATTCTTACATTCTACATTATAACGATCATAGTAAAAATTGTAAGAATATATGTAGAACACTGTACATGTAGAAAAGGAAGTAGATAACTACTAGAAACACTAGTGTCCAGCTGGAACTCATGCAATTCTATGCTTTCCATGGCTACGCAGATGGTAGAGGCATCATTCATAATCAGGAGGAACCTCGTGCGATTTCAATAATCCTAACTTCAACTTCCTGGCAAAGAGAGCACGCTTCTGTAAAGCGGCATGATGTAACTTGACGAAACCATAACAGATGTCAATAGCCTGAATATAGTTGAGCAAGGGATGAAGGTACTCGGGCTCGATGGTTTGGCAGTTTTCTGAGGGTATGGTGATCATACAGAGCCCTGGTACCTTGACAGTGTTTGCCAGAAAATCAGAAGTAAAATTGGCCTCTCTAGGCAGAGGTTTAAATTCTATATCTTTCCATCCCCATTGTCCATTGGAATGAATAATTTGTGCCTGAAGCAATTGCATTATCTTCTCATATAAAACCAAGTATTTTTCTTTATAAAGACCCGTGTTGACCAATCCTTCCAAATCATTTATGTAAGGTTCTAATCTATCATCATTCAGTATTTGCATGGCGAAAATGTTATCAGTAGAAATCTCTAAAGGAAACCAACCTGAACCGATGGATTTAACCGCCTTAACCAATGATAACATCTCGTAAAACTGAATATCTTCTGGAGGCTCATCCGTCACCATCCACTCGCCAGTGCACACAGGTTGCATTGAACAATTCCTCACCATGAAGCCACAGCCAGCCCTGGGAGATGCATATGCAGTTTTCTTTGTCACCAGCGATGCATCCGAAACCAATCTGTGCCAGCCCTTCTTAGATGGCCAATGTTTGACAATATACTTCTTGTTCCTTTCTGTTACGGGAGGGGGAATCCAATAGCACGTAGGGCTGAGCAGAAAAACCGTAACCGCGGATTTCATCCGTATCCGTCCGCAAAATTGCGAGTGAAAACCAATCCGCAAGAGTTATGGACCGGACACGGGTGCATTCTCAAATCCGCACGCGGTGCGGTTACGGTTGCGGTTGGGATTTGATAACCGCGGATTACCCGCACCGTAGGACATTTAGGAAATTTAGTAAATGTATTAAGGATAATATGGGAAGTTGGAGTTTTATACATAAACATCTTTATCTTTCGGTGAAACCTAATAGCATCCGTTTTTTTTTCGAGAGGAAGAGACCTTCGATTCTTCTTCTTCTCTGAGCAAATTAGTTGTTCTCTCATTCATCTTCTTCTCATCACAGTAAATATCCTTCTGATCTAAAGTCTCTCTTGCTACCAAATTAGTTGTTCTATCATTCTTCTTCTCTGAGCAGCATCAGTAACTGTAAGTAGTTCTCTCATTTTCATTTCTTTTGACTTTCAATGATTATTATATGTTCTAGTGATGTTGATTTCGTTTTAATTGGTTTGGAATTTTCTTAGATGTCAAAATGATTTTGAGTATGTTTGATTTAAGGGTTTTCTTAAATTAGTTTTTTTCTTCCAGTTTAGAGATTTTGGGTGATTTGGTCGGTAAAGACCATCATCTCTGGTTGAAGTTTGTATTATCAGTGATGAAAATTAAACCAGTATGTTTGATTATTAAACCAGTTGTGGGTGTGGATTGTCTAATTCATGTATATTATTTATGAAACAAGGCAGATCCACGGATTGGAGAGAAGAATCTTCAGGAGAACAATATTTAAAATCCTTGGGTAGGTGGTGAAGCTTGTATTATCAGTGCTACAATTGTTTGGGTATGATGTTGCTATCTCTGTATTCTGTAACATATCTTCATATTTGCATTTTGTAGCCATTCATCTGGATGCGGCAGAAATCTTGCAGGAAATTCCAGACATATCTATCATGGATTGAATATCCAAGGACTCTTTTTTCAGTTTTTGAATTGGTACTCTTTTGTGTTAACTGTTAACTACTGTCTATTGTTGCTTTTGAATTACTGAATTAGTACTCTTTTGTGTTAAGAATCGTCTGTACTCTGGATTTGAAATTCTAGTTTCTAACTTTCTATACTTAGTTTTTTTTTAAAGATTTTTGTGATTAAATCCGCGGTTAATCCGCACCCGGCCCGAAAAATCCGCAGATCCGCAAAGGGCAAATCCGCGGGTGATTGGGCCGGTCACGGTTCAATTTTCCAAATCCGCAACTTTGACGGTTTGGTTGCGGGTGACCCCTAATCCGCATCCGTCCGTCCGTTGCTCACCCCTAAGCTGCGCGTACCAGTAATACTATATGGTGATTCCGGTTAACAGATGAATCTATTCAGTAATAATATCACACGATGTCCCTGCAGATACAAGTGCGCGTACCAGTAAGCTGCGCGCGCAACAAATGGATCAAAATTGTAACAAGTAAAATAAAAATGGAATATATTCACTTATAGGCCTGTTTTCAAATCTAGGCTTTTTTTTTTATTTCTCACGAATCTAAGCTTATCAAACCATCAATTTATTGTCAATTACTCGTGCAACAATATTTCATTGATGTGGTTAGATTACTAAAATGTCCTTCCGTACGTGTGTCAGTCACACGTGTGTGGATCTGAAAGCCAAATCTAGAACGCTGAAATCTCGATGATTATTAAGCGGCCGGGATAGACGTACATTGTAGTTGTCGACACACGTGTCCTGCGCGGGAGAATGCATCTAATATCAGAAGAGAGAGATCGAGATTTCATTATCTTCCTTCTTCTTCTCTCCTGTTCTTTAGAGAGGGTTTTATTTTCAAATCAAGAGGGTTTCTATGGAATTTTGATTGCCATGGATGAGGATTACAGTGAAGAGATGGGTTCTGTGAACCGAGATATCCGAGAAGAACAAATGGGATCTACTGCTATGATTGATAGAGAATTCGAGAGTTATTACAAATCAGAGGAGATGGGTTGGTGGTTGATGCTTAATGGAAATGGGTAATGTGTTGGTAGTTAGGTCAAGAAATTGGAGATTAAGGTTTGGTGAAATTGAATTCACAGAGAGGAGATGATTAACTGAAATTGAAGTTGGGGTTCGATTTGAAATGGTTTTAGGTTCACAAACGAGATGGTGTTGTTGTTGTTGAGCAAAGAAGAAAGAGGAGAAGTTTCTGCTGCTGCAGGTGAAATTGGTGGAAGAAGGAGATGGATCTGGTGGCAGTGATGAGTATCTGAAACTGGTAGTGAGATGAGATTTGAGGTTGATGTTTCTAAGCAGAGAAGTGGTGTGACTGTTCATATGAGAAGAATTGGAGGCCCTTGTAACTACTTTTTCCAGGTTTCCGATCGGACCCAATTGCTTTCTCCTATCAGGTACTTATGAATTTCTCCCCAGACATTCTTAATAATTATAGTTTAACAAGAAGCAATTAGTTTTTAGCTTTGTTTACAGTGAATAGAGAAATTGAAGAAGAAATGTGAAGCCTCTAAATGACTACATGCATAAAACGAAGAATAGCTGCATAGATGAACCTATCTTATATCCATTAGTATGACCTAGTGACCTGTGTAAGGTCCAGCATGCTGGAAATGTTTCTGAGATAGTTAGATGCATATGTTCGTGTAGTATTTTGATGCTGATGGACTATATGATTTTCTGCAGGGTAATGATGTCTCATTGAAGATGGCACTTACTGCTGTTCAGATATGGTCATGGCTATGTAGCTTTAATCATTTACGCATCTTGGTGTCCTTTCTCTAGAAGTACTAGGACAACTTTTTCTGCCTTGTCTTCCTTGTATCCCTTCATCCAGCATCTTGAATTGAAGAACTGAGATTGTTGCAATTGCTAAACTGTAATAAACTAAGACAGTGGTCACTAGTTAAGCAATGGCTAGGTGCAGCTGAGGAATCAAGGTTGTTGCAGGTGCAGTGGTAGTATAATTGCGGATTGAAGTTGAGAACAAATGCAAGATTTGTTGTATGTGCTGGTCCTGCAAGCAAGGAAGTAATGGAATGTATGAGTTGAGTGTTAGAACTGAGATTTGAGTTGTGGTCAGCTGAGACATGGTTTTGAAGCTGAGTTTACAAAGTCAGGGAATGTGCAGAATGGTTTGTGTGGAAATGCAGGTGGTGATTGCAGTAGAAGATGTTTGTGGTTGATCTTGGTGGTGATTTAAGACAGGAAAATTGGTGGTTATATGCCTTGGTCTGGGGTTGTTCTTGCCATGGATGTGCATAATGGTTTGAGTATGGGTTTGCGAAGAAGTTGAATTCAAAAGATGAGCTCAGGGAAAGATTGATGTTGGAGGAAATTCAAGGGTTTGAGTATTCTGTGATGCAGTGGGAGTTGGCTGAGAAAGGAGGAAATTGTGGACAGAATTGCAGGCATGAATTGTTGTGGTGATGTTATTGATATCAAACAGGTGTTGGTGGTGGTTGCAAACAGTTCTCATGGCTATGATCAGTGAAGATTGAGCTGTGCCACAGTTGCTGATATGGATCTGGAATTGGTGACTGTACAAAGTCCGCCTGGCATACCCGAGTCCACGTGTACAGAGTAAACCCGTCTAGTTGGGTTCAAATTACCAATTCAAAGGACTAATAAGTCTTTTTACTTCCACTTAACGGTGCTAACTTTCCATCCATTGATTTTGGTCAAATGAGACCTAGTTTTGTAAACCATAAAAAAACAGGCCTAGATTTATAAAAAGCCCAATGAAAATTTACATTTGTGCTTCAGGCAATCACCAAATTTTCTTTCAACTGTCCCTTCTCCTCTTCTACAATTTTCTGCTTCCCTGTGGTTGCAAGTTGTTGTTGGGGTTTTGCTCCATGAAGATTCCGGAACTTACCGGAACATAACTTGTCCTAGTTTAGGATAGTTTAGGATTTCTTAATTAAGGTGTGAGTCTATTTTTAGGAGCTCTAAGACTTGGGGGCAAGGATTTATCTACTATATAAAACGGATTATATTGTGAGTAGAAATCCATTCTCTAGTAGAATCCTCTCTCAATAATGGGAGTGATTGAGTCACAACCGTTGTGTCCTACGATGGTTGGTGATGGTGTAAAATCAATGTGAGAAGAGAGACTTGTAGTGAGAATGGATATGGGAGAAATCTAGGGTTTCTAGGGTTCGTATGAGAGAAGCTAGAAGTCATGATGTTCTTCATGTTCTTGTCTAAATTCGAAGCAACCATGGTGGTGGAGGTTTATGGAAGAAGAAGAACAAAGGAAGACGTAAACTCTTTGTAATATATCTTCTTGTTTCTAACGTTTAGCGCTAGTGGGTTATATAACTAGTTGATTATATGATGCGTGACGATGTAATAACTTGTTATGATAATGAAAATTCTCGGGGTGGTTATGGTCGTGGATGTAGCCTACATAGGTGAACCACATAATCTTTGTTTCGTGTGTGATTGTCTATTATTGTATAGATTTGTAAAAAGCCCAATGAAAATTTACATTCGTGCTTCAGGCAATCAACAAATTTTCTTTCAACTGTCCCTTCTCCTCTTCTACAATTTTCTGCTTCCCTGTTGTTGCAAGTTGTTTTTGGGGTTT
This sequence comes from Papaver somniferum, assembly GCF_003573695.1. Lineage (NCBI taxonomy): Eukaryota > Viridiplantae > Streptophyta > Magnoliopsida > Ranunculales > Papaveraceae > Papaver > Papaver somniferum. The sequence goes on along the minus strand of NC_039360.1, from coordinate 7,109,174 downwards.
TGTTCCGTGAAGATTCCGGAACTTACCGGTAACTTGGGAAGTGGTTTTCTAGTTTAGGATTTTCTAATTAAGGTGTGAGTCTATTTTTAGGAGTTCTAAGACTTGGGGAGCAAGGATTTGTCTATTTTTGAAATAAAAGCAATATGGAGCTGAAATTTTTCTTTGACAATTTTCCCGTTCATGCCTCTAGGATGATGCTTTTTGAATTTCTTAAATATGTTAGCTTTTATTCACTTAATTTCTAAAGGGCACAAATGGCGATGAGCTGAAAAAAGTTAAACATGTTCTCCAGTTTGGGTCCTCGCAGCATATCACTTGGCATTGGAGATTTCTTTTCTTGCTGATGAAGGTGCCTCTCTTCCATTCAGTTCTCCCATAACTGGCGCCTTGCCCGATAAACCATCCCGTATTAATAGTTGAATATCTACTGTACCTGGATTCTCGGTTGTCTCTACCACATCCAAACCTCTGGGCTCTTTATCGAATATTGATCCACAATCTGCCAGGATAGTCTCATCAGCCGCTATCTGCAATAGAGACTTGGATATTGGCCAACCGTCCGGTTTGTCCAAGATCCCTCTTCTTCTTCATTGTTACCTACTCCAGCGAATTATGTCTCTTGAACATTGCAAACTGAGCCGCCATATTGACCATATGAGGTGAAACATTAAACAGAATTTCGACATTCTATGGAGGCCGATGCTTCTGCGTCAAACATTTGCCAGGGAATGGGTGGTGATCCTCTTGCTAAGAATGCTGAGTTGTTGGGGGAAAAAGGATGCATTATCTAATGATTCCCAAAGAAGCTAACGATTGTGCGTGATGCAACTGCTAATGCGAGGTAATCATATTGTACAAGCTATCAGCCAAATTTAAGTCTTAACATCTTTACAGCAAGACCGTAATCACCTTGACGAGTAAGGACCTTCCAAAAACGATTACAGCAAGACCACCGTGTAAGGACCTTCCAAAGACGATTTTCCTCCATCCCCATCGGACCAACAAAGCATCTTGGTTTCATCATCAATCTGGAGTAGTGTGGAAAGGAGCTGTTTTAACAAAGCATCTTGGTTACATAGCATCTTGGTTACATAGCTTGGCATCTTCATATTGATTTAACAAGTCGGGTTTCGAGAAAAACTTTAGGAAAATGAACCTATATTTTAGGTGGATTTAGACATTTATTTTCACGTACGTACATTGGACAAAAGTAGAAAAGAAAAATCTCACTTTTTTCTTTGGGAACTCAGGACCTAGTTAGCAATTTGTGATTATTCGGCCTTCTAACCAGAATATCGAACTGAATTCGTGTATCTTCTTAGCTTCCCGACTTATAATAGGCGGATTTCGGGTCTATGAGACCCAACCCACCTTTTTTCCTTAAAAACCTGTTTTGCCAAAAAAATGTGAACTCACATTATTAATTCTCTTTGATGAAAATGTATCGAATCTAAAAAAATATATATTCATTTATATTATAAAATAATGATATTACCCAAAACTTGTAACAGAAGGTATTTTTTTTACAATTTAATATGTACCCAATTTTCAATGCTGAGCTCATATTATTAATTACCGTTGAATCACGAATTAACCGAATTTAAATGTTACAAATCCGAATAAGCTATTTACTAGAAAAAATAAAACAGAAAGATGGGGCTAGGCCCGCCTGACCTCTCAAAAGGAAGAAAATGAGACAGCCAAATCAAAACCGATAATATATACAAATTCCATTTGCTTTCATCTATAGTGAATAAAATGATCACCGGACCGGTGTGTTGAACATGATACTTGGGAGACTCTTGAGCAAGCTGTTGGATTGAAGATGAATTTGACAATCTCTTTAGCTGCTTAAAAGTTTAATATTTTTTTTACCCAACTTCCAGTAAAACACATAAAATAAGAGTGAAACAAGATCTTGAAAAAAATAAAAGAGCAGAAACGATGATCCAATCTCAAATTTATGTACAATATGCTTGATATACTTCGCAATTTATATCACATGCAAATATAACAACATCAGGATCTCGATCAGGATGATACTTTATCTTATTCATCTCATCAAAGTATGGTCGTAGGGCAACATTACAACCTTTTTTAGGATCATTTGCATGTTTCAAATCAGGGTACAATATCTTATCCATCTCTTCGGATATAACAGGGGGGTCCCCCAATGCTTTGCGAGGCAAACATCTATAAGGATTCGCATCGTAAGCTTCCCCATCAAGGAAATCTTCCCCGCCGAAAGCTTCAATACAGTATTCTTCAATTTCACTGCCATTATAAGTAAAGACCAAACTAGTTAACTTGAGTTCTTATTAATGAACAACTAATCACAAAATAATATCATGAGAACGACTGTAATACTCTATCCATCCCATAAAAATTGAGCCTTTTTTCCCCCTTTATTTTTGCATAAACGAAAAAGGGAAAAGACGACATTTTTATGGGACTGAGGGAGTATGTTTTTTTCTTCTTCTAGTCCAAAACAAGTTGGGGTAGGCTAGAAAGAAAACACGACGACTTCCAAGCAGTCGCCCATCTTGGTACTGCTCTTGCTCTTTCCTATAGAAATAGTTGGTATTCAACCAGGTACATGAAAACCTCATTCATCTATCTTGGTACTGCTCTCACCCTCTATTGGTCTACGGTCTATGTTGGCTCGCCACGCCTATCACGAGCTATTTTTATGTGGAAATGGCGGTGTTTTTTACCGTTGGCTTGTCAGACCAATCACGAACCCTCCTCCTTTATCTTGGTGCAGAAAAACTACACATGTGGAGTTATAGAGGGAGTATATGTGTTGGAGTTATTAGTTTGGCATGTTTTTTTTTTTTTTTTGAAATAGCATGTGGTTGTTCTATGGAGACGGTCAGCGCAGAAACTCGAACTTCTAACCTTAAGTATGATAGTTTGTCCTCTGACCAACTAGGATATAAAAAGAACAAAAAGCGATGGTGATAATAATGGTACCTTTCAGTAGCATAGTGACCCTTGCTAGGAACTTCAATCCACAATAGCTTCTCACTACTGTTGGCACAAGCACAACATAATTTAATTGCTTCAGAACAACAACAGCAATACTGATAAAAATAACTACCATAAGTTTGCAACATTTTCTGGCTCACTCTTATGGATGATTCACAAAACCTTCAGACTAACTCTTATGAGGCACAGTTTGACTCGGCAATAAATCTTAATACAATTGAAACTCTATAAATCAATGCCTTTGGGACCAGAAAAAATTATTAATTAAACGAGATTATTAATTTAAGGAATTACAATTTAGCTTTTGTAAGCCTAGTTGGGATCAGAAAAGGTTATAAAATAATCGGGTATTAATTAATGAAGTTTCAACTGTAATGTCATAAACTATATCATTTTATGCTTTCGTCTTTATTCCTACACAACTATGAGAACCAATCCCACATTTATAGTGATGTGGTATAGGGCTGTGAATTCATTGCGTCTTATATGCACAAGCTAGCAATACCCATTCTTATTAATTAAACACACACGGATAACAATTAACAAGTCCAAGGGGTGCACATAATTAGAAAAATGATTGTACTCACATAACAAACACAAACAACACAATAAAAACAAGGTAGTAAATAATACCGATGATATGGATACGGAATCCAAATGAAGTCCTTGGGATGCTTTCCGCTATTGCGGATCTCCTTAGCACTGCCGTTAACAAAAACCAAAAAAAACACTAATGAATAACAATAAACAATTAGAGCATGAGCAATGAGCATCATTTAAATTTGTACTTTTTTTAAAACATGGAATGATAAGATTTTTTCACTTCAAGAAAGTACTCCCCAGCACATCCTATATTTGAGAGTTGCAAATAAAACATTTCTACTACAAATTTAAGTAGAAAGTAATATCAAGATTTCCTTCATGACTATGATCTGGACTAAATTATCTTGGAAATACATCCTTAGGCAAAGCACTATGGTCGGACATTTCGCTTGGCTGTAGCTTAAATATAGAAATCTGAGTGACATTGCACCTCACTATAGGAGAGGGGCTTGGCTTAGCCTATTGAGACAGAAACTCAGTTTTCGTCCAATAAGTAAATACGATAACTCGGGTAGTCAGGTTCCATATACTGATTTTTACATCCGATATTTCGGATAAATAAGGAAATCCCGAACATTTAGGCATTATCCATCCAAGACCATACATATTTTTCTAAACGGAAACTCCGTTTCTGTGACTCATTGCTTAGCTTAAACGAGGAATAGATCTGTTCCACTCTTTAGCGAAGCAAAACGAATTCGCCACATTAAAGCTAAGCGATGGTTCATAGTATGTCTTTCGCTATAATTAAGCTATAGCTACGCGAAACAGGCTACTATACAATTAAGCTATAGTGCTTGGCGTTACCTTTGAAGATGCATTTTTGCCAAATTCTATTTTAAGTTTGCTTATACTACATATTAATGACATGAAAAATTAGATAAAATTAGAGCTCCACAAAGGTTTTTCTTTTTATACTAGTGTTTTAATATTTCTAGCTTATACCACATACCATGTAACACTCTTTTGACCCTAGCATTGGAGATGCTTTTATGTGTGATGATCAATAAAAAAGATGATTACCATGAGTTGATAATAATACCTGACAAGTGGATGTCCTCTTCGTCGATATTGTTCTGTGTAAACCGTAATAAATTCAGTAAGAATCAAAACAGAATCAAAACATATGCCCGTCCAACAAATTGAAACATTAAACAATATTACCAATTGCAGGGTCCGCAGGAATCCCTTCATCATTCAAAAACGTTGTTAAGAGGGATTCAGGAGTAATCTGATCAGTAGTAGTAGTAGTAGGAGGAGGAGAATTGGATGAATCTGAAGAGTACATGTCTCTGTTAGCCATGTACTCGTGTAAGAAGTTAGTGGTGCTGGGTGTGATCCCTATGATCTTTAAACGTCTTTGATATTCTTTCTGCAAGTCATTATCCAATTTCCTTCATAAAAAAAAAGGTGCGCGATAAGAAACCAATGTTACAAGATATAGGGAATGAAACAACTGATAGAAATCGATTCTAGTAACTACTTACGCATAATCAAGTCCTTTGTAATATATATTTTCTTCATCTGGAGCATATGCATACTTGATACAGAAACTGTCTATGGAAAACCCATCTGGATAAGCAATGACTCCATACACCAAAGTAGTCCCGAGGTAATTCGTATTAGTTACAACTAAGCGTATGCTGGACTGCGGATCATTAACACTATCCTTGTCTTGGTCATTCTGCTTATCTGATTCATCACTGTTTTCCTCCTTGTTAACATCAGTAGAGAAATCAGGCATGTGAACAATAACTTTGATATAATTACCCATGTATTCTCTAGTCAATATTACAGTTTGCTCCCCTGGCTTATCTTCAATTTTAAAGGGGAATTCACTTGGTGTCTCCACCACCTACCAAAACATATAAAAACAGCGCATTTCATCACGGTCATCATAAAAATCTTGATACAGCATATCTACTATTGCAGAGCAGTTTGTGGTGTTGTATTTCTAATATCCTTAACTAGTGAAATAGCTAGGGCTAGGCGACATATTGTCGGCCAGAAAGCAGGATGTAGACACGTTATGAAATCAACAATATTTCCTACTAAAACCTATATATTATAAAAAGAAGATGCAGTTGTTTGTGTAAGGACCAAGGACAACCACTATCGGTCGAAAAAGACAAAAGACAAAGCAAAAGACAAATGATGATCAAGATCAATCTAACTGTGCAGTTTCCTAACAATAAATTGTTGCTAAACCCAAATTAATTGTGAATAAATAAGTATCTATATCGAAATCGAAGTGTCTGTGCTACAGAGATTGTAGCTGACATTTTTTATATCAGTGTTTAAGGACAATATGACAACTATCCAGAGGGCGTTTTTGATCTAAGATTTCTATTCTTATATCTTCCAGCAGGTCAAAAATAAAATAAAATCTGATTCAGTTAATGACACACTCTTTCCGGCTAAAGAATGGAAAATCTTTCAATTTGACGACCACAGTATATCAATAATGTAATTCGATAGATAGAATTTCATGAAAATAAACGTACCTTTTTAAGAAGATCTTTTTCAGCTTCCTCACCGGCAGATATGATTTTATCAGATTCAGGCGGTCTCTTCTTACCGATAGAAGAAGAGAAGTGACGAGTTGTAGTCCGAAATAATACATCTTGTCTATAAATTAAACTACTACTTCGGCTAATTGTATTGCTGCTGTTCTTCAATTGAGGGGTGATGAAGATGGAAGAAGATCTATGAGCGGTCCTCGGATACGCTAGTAGTACCGGGGTTAGCGAAGATGCAGCTTTCTTGATGATTCTCGCCATTTAAATAATTAATTTGCCTGATTAATCAGAAATCTCCACCTCCACGTTCGTTTTCTCTTTACAGGGTTAGGGTTTGATTTGATACAAAAAAGAAGAGGAATCAGGGTTTGGTTTTACCAGCTCCAATTCTGAAGATACGAGTGTTTATTTCTTGCTCGTCAAATGGGTCTGGATATGGATCTCCTTTGTTAAGTTCGTCCGGCCCAAAGGATTTTTTTTTACGGTATGGTCACTTTATTATATATGAAATGGCAGCCAACGATCAGATATAGTAAAAAATTTACGGACCTAAAAGGGCTCCCTCTTTTAACTTACCTCCACTCCCAACAAAAAAACATGCAGCCTTCCCTTTTATTACAAACCTTTGATCCTTCCGGACGAATCTCCGAGAGAATGTAATTCAATATTAAGTGAAAATTAATTCAATTTTCTCTCACGTGATAAAAATAGTAAAGACAAGCGAATATATATTCATGACAAAATAAAATATAATATCGAATAAAAATTGATTTAATTTTCTCCGATATCTCAAAAATAGCGAAAGAAAGCGAATACTCATTGCAGAACACTGAAATCCACCTCTACTTATTATAAAATTATGTTTATGTGTTATTTGTTTTGTTCACAATATTTTTTACTATCTAGCATTCCAAATACATGATTTCCTTTTTACATGATTCAAGCATGGTCATTCGGACAGTGTGTTTAACAAAAAATTGGAAAAATTAATGAAACTTCAATATTGCAGGCCCATCATATATCATTCGTCGCATTTTACCGGATTTTAACAAAAATGATTTGTTTTAATTTAATGTAAGAAACGCAATGAGGGGTGGCCGAAGGCAGGGCTAATGACTGGAGCGAAGTCGTAACAAGGTAGCGTAAATAGAAGCTCTAGAAGCTTCACCTAGTTCACTCGCCCAGTTTCTTTGCATCTACGGCACTAAAGGCGGCGTCATTTATAGCCTAGCCATGTATGACTCTGGGACAAAGGTATATCGGTATCCCTGATTTCGTGCCTCATTTCATTGGAAATAAAAAAAAATAGTTTGAATATTATTTTGATAATAGTTAAAACAATGTAATTGGCCCTTTCGATGTGAATAATATGTTTTTCGTCGTTTGATTATAAATCCGTCTTCACGGATATGGGTCGGTTTAAAGAAGGGAATATTAAGAAAATACTCATGTGAGGAAAGCCAATTAGGAATGATAGACAGCGTACATCCACTTCCGGAAAGATTTTGTTGAAAATCTTTGACCATGGTTTCGTATTTCTGACCAGGTGGAGGCATGTTTTTAATATGAGAATGAAGAACAACCAAATCTTAAGAAATAAGAAAAGTGAATTACAGCAGCAGAAGCGCAATATGAGGAAGAATAAAAAAAAATTGCAGAGAGACAAAGAAGAAGATAAAAAGAGAAAAGAGGAATGGTAAGTGGAGTATATATAGAGAAAAGGAAAAAGTAACAGCATTTAATGCGAAGAGACGTGTCGAGTAAAAAGGAGCGGTTGAAAGAGACGTGTCAGAATATAAAAGGAAGAGACAAATACGTGTCTGCATGAAATACGGAATCAAGTCAGTTGGAAAATAAGAGAAGAATGAACAATATATCGATATTTGGAAATACAACTTCTCATTCTCTTCTCAACTTCGTAGAGAAATCACGAGAAGAGGCAAGATGTACGGTTATAACCTCGCAAGTCACGGTATCTAGAATTGTAGGATTACAATCTCGCAAGTGACGAATATCAGCATAGAAATGATAAAAATCACAGAGTACGAGGCATAGAATGTGAGATAATAACTTCACATACTTAGTTCGCAATATTCCATATTCAAGAAAGGATAATTCATGTTTCTTATACTTTTTAAGATTTCGCAACTTTAACAAAATGAATTTTTCCTTAAAAATCGCTCTTCAAGCAATATTCAAGGAAAAAGAGGCAAGATGTAGGACCAGAATCTCGCGAGAACTAGAAGTCAGCGAGATTATAATCAGAAAGCGTTTGCGAAGACTTCGCAGAATTATCTGAAGAATAACGTAACCGATAGTGACAGTTGTATCACGAGGAAAGTGTGAAGATCTTGCGAAAATAAGAATTTTGCGAGATCAATCATTGTACATCTGCGAGAACATCACAAGCCAGATTCGAAAATAAAGGTTGTCTTAGCTGTCATCCACTATGTAATACCCTATATAAAGGGTTGAGTAACTTTGGAAGAAGGGGAGGTTTTTCTGGAGTGTCGAGTAAGCCAATAGGAGAGAAAGTCTAAATATTAGTCTGTAATCTTCTTGTTTTGTGTCTACTCTGTAAATTCATAAGAAAAACTTTAATAAAATCTTGATTCATAATTGTTGATTATAGTGAGGGGTGTATTGTAGGATTTCCTACGATTACATTAGCACTCTTATCATCATTTTTGTGTTTAGATCTAGAAATTATTATCAAGATATCATGAGGGGTGTGTTGTAGGGAAACCTGCAACTACATGTGCGGTACTACTTAATTGCATCCTGTCTTCATCATACAAATTAGCAACAACTTAATTTGAAATTCTTATATTCTGTTCAATTTTAGCCACCCTCTTTGGGCAGCTGTGGAGATTACAACATGTATCGCCTGAGAAGAAATCAATGTGGCAAAGAGAAATGGAATGTCTTCTATGTATCAGTGACCACATTGTCGAATTGACACCATCCTGACAAACATTTCCTTATGGAACCAAGCTTGAGGCATTCCTTCCCACTAGAATCTACAAATAAATTTATTGCCAACATATCATCTTGATTCACCAACAATTAGATCGCTGATTCTCATTACATCGTCTTAGTTATGTCTATGTTGTATGTATCAATCAGATTAGTAATCATCCCAGAAACTTTAGGTAGTGCTTGTTAGTATCAATGTCTGACTAACTCAAATTTAGGATGGGGATCGCCTGAATGAGCTTCATGACTTTCTTATCTAATCAAAGTTTTCCACCTTTATGACTTAGGTCATGACTTGCAGACCCCGGTCAGATATTTTTATCAATCTTCCAGCTCTCTGCAAAATGGACAACATGCTTCTTGTAAGGTTCATCAGCCTTTGTTATTTTCTTTTTCGTTTTAGGCAGGAACCGTTCGTTGAAATTTTTTATTATCTACGACAGGAAATACTAGATAGTTTTAGAGACACGAAATTCTAGTATGTTGACAAAAGCTCCAGATGCTGATGGCTCGGCCTCTTTCCGTAAACCCTTGCAGCGCCAAGAGGAGAAGTGGTGGCTACCTGTACCTCGAGTACCACTGGGAGGTCTCTAGGAAAGTTCCTTGGAAACACTTGCATCATAAGCGTGATTGTACGACCCAAATCCTTAAAGTTGTTATAGCCATTAACAACATTGCTTGAGATGAAATGGAAGTGCCTGAATCATTCTTATAAGCTCTTCCAAATGTAATACAGATCTCACCTGTAATCGGTTCCCACTGTTGTATGGGGCAATGCATAGTAAGTGACATTTTGATTTGTGTATATCAGAATGGGAGAGCCAGCTTAGGAGATGTAATATACTATTATATTACGTCAGATCAGTTCTCTCCAGAATGCTTTCTCAATTGTCTCGATCTAACATCGGAGCACCAGGCTCGATCTCTAGAGATTGCTAATCTGGATGAAGCCTCCATTTATGTGTGGTGACGAAGAACAAACGCGAGAACTGCAAACAATACTACCCGGTCCACACCAAAATCATCGTGGGAGAAGGTTAAAGACTTGATGGGCGACGGAGATAAGAGGGAATTGCTTGCAAACAGAGCTGAAAGCCTCTTGCTTTTCCTGAAGCAGTAGTTCCCTGGTCTCTCTCAGAATACCTTGGATATAAGCAAGATCCAATTTTTCAATGTTTGAAAACACTTATCATGCTAATTGCTTAAGTCTTAGTTTAACTAATCTGAAGAATCTGAAATTTTAGTTTAATTTCTTAAATTTCACTGCTCCAACGAATCTGAAACTTTTTACCTCTTACAGGATGTTGGAAAATCCATTCTGGAGAGCTACTCACGAGTTACTTCTCCCGTTTAACTTAATGTTTTATCTAGTACACTGTTATTTTGTTAATCACTATAGAATGATACGCCGATGTAAATAAAATGGTTAGGAATATGAGCACCGCATTGAATACGAATACTGTTAATTTTAATCAATTCGATTTTGTAATGTTTATATTCAGATTCAAGGGTCGGACCATGGCTGCATATGTTCTGCTGACCGCCTCAGAATCTTGGTAAGCGATTCTGTCTATGAAGTCTGAACATTAACAGCTACAACTAAAGATAATTGCACTCGAGGTAGTATATATTCCAGAATGATTTCTTATGAGTTTGATCTCTACCTGTCAAACATTAGCATTTGTATTAGACAAACACATCAATGACAACTATATCATGGTCTATATTTCTGTTGATTGAATTCCCATGAATATTACCTACTAACATTTGGAACGTCATCTGATGGAATATTCAAATTGAAAGCAGGATGTGGCGCATTATGATTTCTCCTTTCACCAGACGCAATCAAAACTGAGCTTTACGGTTTGGGCTATACTACTAGATGGAAATTTAAGTAGTTATTTTAGTGTAAAGGTTGATTTCATTTTCCGGAACCATGGAGTGAAATATGGGTACCTAATGACAGACTGCTGAACATAAAGGTAAGACTCACCTACACAACATGTTCATTTTATTACTCCCTCCGTCCCATTAATAAGTGACCTAGTTACTTTTAGATTTTGTCCCATCATTAAGTGACCTATATCACTAAACAAGGAGATATTCCTAAAATTATCATTTTGATTGATTATAAGAAATATAAGAAATATGCATAATTTCATAGTCATGTTTATATACGTTAAGTAAATGTTTTAAAATGCTTTACAATGGTATGAAATTTGCGAACATCCGTGGTGTAGTTTGAGAGATAAATCATTTCACAATTTCACTATTTATTATCTATAAGGGTAAAATTGTAAAAAATGCTTAAAAATACATTTTCCCTTGCTTGTCTTAAAAATTGTGCAAACTTGAACTAGGTCACTTAATAGAGAGGGGGAGTATAATTTGATGTATGCGCACCTGGAATGCATTTACATGGTTAACAGGCAAGTGCTCACCAGGTTCCAAAAATCCACCAACCAACTTATACGTTAATAGATGTGACAATACCAACTGTAAAATAGAATGTGACAATGCCAAATGTAAAATAATTTGAGTAGGAGACGGGTGTGAGGATTTTGCAAGACAAGACGGATAGAATGAAAACCTGGAGAACTTTGAGAAATGGTGTCATGATGGTCCAACAGAACCAGTTGAGCCTGCAAATGCACATATGTAACAGAAATGGAGAAATGGTTAGATGGTCTTGGTGTCAGGTAGCGAAAGAGCTCTAAAAAGTTTAAGGAGAAGAAATCAAGAATAAATTGAATCGACAGAGATATGATGGTAATCAGCTAAATGTGTAAAATTTGCAATGTAGTAGTGGCTTTGTTGTTTGGTTACATTTTGCAGTACTTGGAATTTAAAAAACAAGGGGCAATGTGAAATGAAATCTATAGAATCAACAAAGGGCATATGCTTACAAAACAGAAGTGTTTGTAATAATGTAATTTTTCACCAAAAGGAGTACGCTCTTCTGTGTTGTATTGTGTATTTATGTAGTTACAAACAAAAGAATTATGGTGAAGAGGTTGTCAAAAATGTAATTTAGCACCAGTTATCACATAACCCCTGTTCAGCAACGGAATTATCTATAAATGAACATGCCCGCCTGCAGTAGTCTAACCTGCACTACAGTTCCAGGCTAGGCAACTACGGTGTCATGCTGTGGGATAGGGTGTGTCAAATTAAGTTTCAGAACCAACAGAAAAATGTCTCTCTATCTTCGTCTACTTTCGTGCACAACAAAAAAACATGATAATGACACCCATTTCCAACATATATTATCAACATAAGTTGATTTGAATGATCCTGTAAATTAATGCCGAGTGCATAGTGTTTAATTTCTATGGCATGTACTGGGAGCTATTATTGAATTTGATTAAACTGGGTGTGTGCTCAAAGCTTAAGGGTCATACAATCAATCATTTCCGTTTGTGTATATATGTACCCTCAATTCTTACCCGGTATTCCACGATGTTTTACAACCCAGCTAACAACCCTGTGAAATAGCCCATGCCATTTGGCACGGGTTATTCCCTAGTTGTCTTCATATCTTACTTTCCAATGCTTACTTTGCAGCGGTAGTGTAAGTAGTGCTGAACTATCACAACGTGCTCGAAATGGCTAAGGTGCGTGTGATTGCAGAAGCCTTATTTTACCAACGTAAATGGTGCAAATTCACATCTAACCGAAACTGGCAGCGAAACTCGAAGCGCGTACGTGCCTAATCCTGTGCTTACTCATTCACATAAGGTTTGTGGTCATCTTTTATCAATCATATATGTCTTTTACACTAGTTATTATATATATTCTCGGTTTGCAGTAATAACCGTCGGGAAACCGAGGTTACGTTAATCTCGAACCGGCATGCTTTCATAGAAGTCAATTTCATAAAACATCCTACTTTAGATAACTAGCTCGACTCATTTTACTTCCATATTTAGATTAAATGATCGGATAATACTATCACGAATATATAATCAATACGATAATAGACAATCACACACGACATAAAGATTACGTGGTTCACCTATGTAGGCTACATCCACGACCATAACCACCCCGAGAATTTTCATTATCATAACAAGTTATTACATCGTCACGCATCATATAATCAACTAGTTATATAACCCACTAGCGCTAAACGTTAGAAACAACAAGACATATTACGAAGAGTTTACCTCTTCCTTTGTTCTTCTTCTTCCATAAACCTCCACCGCCATGGTTGCTTCGACTTTAGACAAGAACATGAAGAACATCATGAATTCTAGCTTCTCCCATACGAACCCTATAAACCCTATATTTCTCCCATACCCATTCTCACTACAAGTCTCTCTTCTCACATTGATTTTACCCCATCACCAACCATCGTAGGACACAACGGTTGTGACTCAATCACTCCCATTATTGAGAGAGGATTCTATTAGAGAATGGATTGGAACTTGTATTGATGGTGGCGTGAACTGTTTTGCACCCACAATGGTGGTTTCGTTTTCCATGGCTCAGAAACAAGCCCTGATACCAATTAATGGCAACTGCAAGATGAAACTTAGCTTATATAAAGACAACTCTCTTTATTGATGTTTATAAAATCTCTCAAAACTAAACACAAGCTCTAATCTTGCTCCTATGATCAACCACAACTTTGGTGATCATATATATATAGAACTATGAATTCCTTTTCCTAGTCCTATTACCTTATTACATGTCTGTCCTTTTCTTAGAACTAGATGACTTCTAATTCCCTTAGGATTACATAAATTTCCTAATCTTGTCCTAACCAACTTGTTAGTGACTTCTATGTTGAAGTTTAACCAACACTCCAGGTCAATTTAACGTTGTCTTACTAACGCCATTTCAAACAATATTCATTCCGCACCTAGCACTCAAAGGATTCCAGATTGGCATTTGGACATACCAAATTTTAGATTTCGACTAGAATACTAAAACCGCAATGCTTCGATTAATTAAGAATGTCCATCATTTGTTTTCACTATTACTATTGGCGTAGTAATATTTGGTCTCATGCATGCAGGTTGTTGCTATTCCAGTGGTTCCAACTATTTGAGTGTCGCTTACTTTTATAAAATTTGAATAGCTAGAACTATCAGGTCACAGGAGTTCAAGAAAAACCTGGAGTGGTGCATCCCTCTATTGGTTCTTCATGGGTTCAGTGGATGAAATCTCCATATATATATATATAACCATTAAATTACATCAGTTGCTGTCCCTAGAATCCGTGCGAAGGAGATCCACGGGAACCCCTTTGCAATACCATCAGATTGTACTTACTTGGATAAAAAGCACAATCTGGTATGCAATTATGGCCAAATAAGACCTTAAACTATAGGCTAAATGATAATCTATCAAATGATTGTGTAGTGTATGATGGTGCAATTTGATAACCCGTATGGTCTTCTGCTTCCGTTTGTTTCTTCATCTCCATAGTCTAGTTTTATGTAAAATTATCATGTGGTGGAGAAGTTCTGTCATTGCTAGTTCTTCTTTTCTTTTTTTTTGATTTTTTGGTCGTGAAATGTAATCTGGATGCAGTTAAAGCATACCTAGCTAAATCTCTTAGGGCCTGTTTTCATCTCCTTGTGGTTTAATGAAGGGTCTTTGATATAGATGCATAAAGAAAATTTATAGTGAGAGATTAAAACTCGGACAGAACATTGATCCTTACCAAAAGAAAAAGGATATGATCATACTAATAAGAATCCTTGATATCTCCACAATAATAGTAATAACATAACAAAATTTAATCCTTAAAACCAGTTTTCTGCCAAATCGCATCACCAACTCTGCTTAAATCTCTTCCTTACAAAGTTCGTCCTATTCCTTGGTGAACATATAATGAAGAAATTTGAGTTCTCCTAGCTAGAAATTCATGAGGAGGAATTCGAATCCTACCATTTCAGTCACCTACTATGCCTGGACCCTGAAGGTTACATATGGCGCCTATGGGGACTTGAAAACCACACCAGTCCTAGCATCAACACCCAAAATTGTCGTGTGTCAAGTGCTGGGCCTTGGGGTACAAACCTAAGGGTGTTTTGGTAAATTGTGTAATATCCTTCCATAGAACCCTAATAGGGACCACCAACGCTTTTTTTCATTTTAAATCGATTCAATTGAATGGGAATTGATTTTTTTTTCTCGAAATTGAGTCAACAATCGGAGAGTTATCGTCCCCAACTACGGTTAGGAGCGATGAAAACGAATGGAAGCCGACCCAATTGACGGCTAATGCGGCATGATAATGGTCAAAAAACCTTCACCTAAACTTTTAATTTTAATCTTGATCGTTGATTGCCAACAAAATTCAGCCATCAGATCTAAAACTGTTACAGAAATGTTACAATTGTTACAATATAAGTGTTACACGAATATAACATTCATATATGTTATAAAATCACTGTTTACAGATATTGTTGCAAAAGCTGTTACAAATTGCGTCACAAAAATCAAGTCCCCCTGCTTTGGTCATCCCAGCACCGCTGAAGCAGTCATCTAGTTTTACATCCACACAACACAATTTAGAGTTTCTTTTTAGTTTTCACTGAGCAGTAGAGCTCCAAGAGGCGAATCCTAGATCCCTCTAATTGGTTTTACCTCTGTTTTGATTCTCAATTGTTCTTATATTTTGTTCAATTGATTTCTTTATTTTTGTTTTTCGAAATTAAAATTTAGGTTTTGGATTATAGAGAGATTGGGTGTATCGAAATTAACCCGAAGGATTTCTGTTCGAGATTGGTTGCTCGGTGAAGGTGGCAGTTCGTACTCTCCATATTTGTTATCCTCCTTTCCTGATTTGATTTATTTTGTTCATCATGCAAATGATATTTAGGTCTTGTTCTTTGTGTTTTTCTTAAACTGGATCTCTTTTACATAACTTTACTTGCCGGAGTTCTCTAATCTGAAAGTACGTCAGCGGCGGAATCAAAAATACGTCAATGGTGGAATCTGAGAGTTAAAATGATAGCATGGATGCAAGTTTTTCTGGTTATAATATATGATCACTTAACATATGCCTTTAAAGAAACTTAGGTTAAGAGTTAACATTTGACATTGTATCATCTGATTACATTCTTTTTCTGGTAGATACTTTGTTTCCAGTGGTTTTAATTGAGAACTGTTACATTAGGCAAATATGATTAGGGTACAGATTAGGTTTAGGAAATTAGAGTGAAAATGATATGTAGGAGTGGAAAAAGATTAGCTAATCTAAATCATCTTACTCGGCTACATCATACTTATTGTGAATTCTCATTGATGCAGTCACACCAATCTTTGCTTTATTATTTGTACTCATTAATAGATTGCTAATCTCCATTGCTTGATAGAAAAATGTTGAATATGTAGCCAGTAATGGTATTATCTAAAGAGGACTAGGAATCATTTGGTCATACTTAAGTTGGAACATGTTTAGGCATAGGCAGCGAAAATGTTTGATTGAAAACTGAGAAAGCCAAAGTAGAATTGCTTATTGGCCGAGCAGACTAGACTAGTTATAAGTTTATGAATAAATTAATTAAGATATGAAATTCTCATTTTAAAATAGCTTATGAATCTTTTACTTCCTTGGATGCGAATTTTGTTTGTGAATTGAATATCTGATTTTTTATGTAGCTCTTTGGGAATATAATCTGTTTTCCGGAAAAATAAGTAATGTTAGGACATTCATTTTGTCCGGAAAAAAAATTCAAGTTCAAATTTTAAGATTTATGATGGAAATGAGATGAACGTGCAATGTGGTGACATATGTGGTTTTTGTTTCTCAATGATGGCATGTACAAAAAGAGTTTGAGCAAAGTCGTTGGTATGTCTGAAACAATTATAGACAGACAAACACTGATCTGTCTTTGCTGAGTTCTACTATGATTTGTGTATACACAGATTTCTGTTTCAAACAATCTGTTTATGATTTCTGTTTAAAGCTTTAAATAGGTTCAAAAGTGGGTTTAAAGGTTTAAAGATTAAATTGGGTTTATAGGTTTTATCACCAATATTTTTTTCACGATTTTACGGATTTTTCTTGTTTCTTTTTAGTATGTGTTATGTGAGTATGATGTATCTTTATAATAATTATCCAATTTTGTTTATTTTGGGTCGGATAAGCTAAGTCGTCTTATATGGTGAGGTTATTTGAAGATATCCTATTCTTATTTGACTGAATTTGAAAATGTTCAAATATCTATTTTTGTTGATTTTAAAATAATTTGGGAATCATATTCTGACCGATTTTAAGACATCCATTATCTTGTTGTCATCTTGATTGGTGTTTTACTTGTGGTGTATTTGGTATTTCACTTACGTTATAGTTGTGTTATTTTGGCCTCTAAATGTCAACAAACTTTTTCTATTAGACGGTGTCATTTTTATAATGTCATTAGAATATATTCTACATTTTTATTTTTACGAATAATGGCCACTAATAAGTGATGACTAATCATGTTTACCTCTAGTTTTTACTGTTTGTTTTTCTTGTGGAATTTTTGAAGTCTCAAAATACTAGAACATTGTGGATACCAAAACATTTTTAAAATTAGCATAAAAATGGAAGAACCTTTCCGGACAAACTCTATACCAAACAGCATGATACGATGCATTACTAATTTTTTGTTGGTGTGGCATGTGAGCCCAATTAAAATTTATTAACATTCTATAACACCTACCCGAGGCCATAACAAGGTCACAAAACCAAAACAGTCTAGTCTGCTCGTAGAATACTGATATCTTCAATCTTGGCTAATAGGACCATAATAATATCATAGTAATCCTATCAATCCGATCCCTTACCTGCAAACATTGTAGGAATGTATTTGAAGTTCCAGGAATGTTGAACATTGTGTGCAGCGAAGTGAAACGTTATAGACATTTACATTACCTTCTCAGGAACTTGGAGGGATCAAATGGGTATAAGAATTTGCCTCCCAATTACTTGTCTGATCGGATGTGCACACCACCAGTGGGTTGAAATGTTGTCACCAGTGACGGTCTATTAGTAAACTGATATAGTCATCTGCTTCTAGTTTTCCTGGTTTGGATCTATACTGGTAGCTGTACCTGGTAATTACATCTTATGTTGCGGGGCGTTTAGCTATATTTTTCCCCTAGTCGCCTTAGGCGCGCCTAGACCCTAGGCGAGGGGAAGGGCTTGGCGTCGAGCATCTCACACTACAAAGATTAAATGAATGTTTAGTCCAGTCTTTTAATTATCTCAATCACCGTCTTAATTTACTAGCACAAACACTTCAATTAAAACACAGGACTTCTAGATCAGACAATCTTGTACTGCTTCATTATGTGATTTTTCTGGAGATTCACTTTTAACTTGTTTTCTGCTTCTTTTTTATCATGTCTTGCACACTTCAGTTCTACATAAACTTCCAATGGCAGTTGTATTGGAAAATCCCCGAATAACTCCATCTGTCGGAACATTTTCGGAGGATGAAAGGGAGAAGATGCGTATGAAAAAGCAGGAAATACTTGCTCTCTGGTTGAAGATGGATGATGAAGCAAGATTGTTGGGTCCTACTACTCAGTGCAGGAAAGCAGATAGTTCTGAGATAACTTATCCGTTGGGATATACCAAGAAACCATGGGTTGAAAATGTTCCGCTGGTTGGAACTAATTCATTGCTGCAAGAAAAAAAGAACCGGGTAATAAGGCTAACTGATGTCATGATCTTTCCCAAGGTAGGAGGCCAAGGTGGAAAACAAGAGACCAGTACCGGTACCCTTGAAGTCCATGTAAACGGGTTCGTATACACTGCCTCTGGTTTCCGTAAGCATTTTTATTTTGACGATATCAAAAGTTGTTTCTTCCATCTTGGGGGCAAGTTTGGGACGCCTCTCTTACACTTTCACTTGCACCCCTCCTTGAAGAAGCGGGCAGAGAGGACAAAAGATATCGAATTCCATTTGGTGAAATGCCCTCGGGGACAGAATAGACAGAAGAGGTCTGATCATGATTCAAATAAGATTGAGAAAGGGAAGCAAAACAGCTTGGATGATAAACGTTTAAAAAAGTTTGTCGATGAAGTTCATGCTCGATGGATTTCCCTGCCTATATCACCTAATCTGTTTGATGAGATAGAGAAGAAGTACTAACACTACAAAACAGGTGGCTTTTAGGGATGGCCATTTTTTCAAAACCGTCCCTAGAGATGGTTATTTGGGACGTTCATGGTCTGACCGACCCTATAGGTCACGTGATAATTAATTTAAGGCTATTTTTAGGCCGTCCCTAAAAGAAAGTATGACAAAAAAGTATTAGTGACGGTAGAATAGGGGACGGACACAAAACCGTCACAAATGCTTTTTGGGACGGTTTTAGGACTTCTTGGGACGCTTTTTAGCCGTCCCAAGAGGCCTTCTATTTTGTAGTGTAATGGGTTATTCACTGGAAGGAATCAACAGTCAGCTCAGACACCGCCTTTGCCTTGACTTCATATGACCTAATTTTTCTTGTAGGGCCTTCGCCTGAACAGCCTACGCCTTTCACTGTGTTCCCACTAAGGGACATTGAGATTGTTAATCTTGGGCTGCTCGAACCTGGGAAAATTGATATGACAGTCATATTTCGGGACTTCGAGGAGGAAAATGTGCTTGAAGTCAAATCAATAGCCTTAGAGTCACTTGCTGATATAAAAGATCGTCTTAACTATGGTAACGTTAAGTACTATGTGAACACTAAACAACTAGACTGGAAGGCCACGGTAAAAGACATAGCAGCTTTCCCGGAGAAATTCATAAGGAGGGGTGGGTGGGATCAATTTGAACTCGAGGATCGTCATACTTCGTCCGACTACGGCTATCCCATAACGATGAGGAAGTTGGTGGGATGAAGGGAGTGACGGGTCAGATGGGGAGAGAAATGGTAATAAAGCAGGATGAAGGCTGATTTAGACGTATCTCTTTTGAATGTGCATGCAGGTATCAACTATAATGCCAGTGTTATAGTAATGAAGATATTTTGACTATCTGCAGTTTGAATGAGCTTGTTCGTCAGCATTTACTACTGAACTTGAATGTTACTCTTGTTTTTGTTTCAGTGATTGTTATTTTCTTTAAATGATTTTAGACGGAGAAGTGTCGCGTCTTTTTTGAATGTGCTTGCAGATACTCAGTAGTATTGAGATGCAAATGAGTCATCTAGCAGATGCAATGAAAAGGGTCGCCTTTTTTTTTTTTTTTTTACTTTTTTTGAAAATCAATTGAAGGAGGTAATTCATACTTAAGGTTGCTAGAATTGAGTGTGGGGAGTTCTAATTTCTGTTTGGATACTATTGCTCCTTGTATGTTTGTTCTCAAGGGGTCAATTTTGATGGGTGACTACAGTGGAAGCTAATTCTAGAACATGGGGACTGTTTAGAGTTGTGTATTTGAATGTGTTTTTTGTTGGTAGAAGTGGTGATTGCAAGTGGTTTTGTAAATTGCTGCAGAAGGTTATTCTCCCATGGACAACAACTGTTTGAGCAAATGTTTGTGAGAGATTTCAGACTGCCTTACACATATGAAAGTAGTTTGGAAGGGGATAAATGAGGTAGAGATAGGTGCTGCAACGAAATTGTTAGGTAGGGAGGTTTAACAGAGCTACAATCTGTTGTGGATTCTCTACAGGGAAACCTAAAGGTTTAATTTCTTCATTATTTTATGTACCAGCTGGTAATTCGAAATTGTTCTCTAAAAAGTGGCTTGGAGTGTTAACTTCAGAAGATGATATTGTTAGATTCCATGCCTATTCTGGTGAGAAAGGTTAAGATTGTTGTTTGTAGTGATATATTTGGTACAAGCAGGGTACATTGATGGCTACTACTCTATCCGAATATGTGCACATTATTACAAGTGTTTTCTCTGCCTTGGGATTGACAGGATCAACTTTCTTATCTTCAAGTATTTATTCATTGGGGAAATTGAAACTGGTGTTAAAGCTCAACCTAACAAAGCTGTTCTTTCACTTAAAAGAGCATAAATGAAGAACTTAATGACATTGGTATATTATCTTCTCCATTTACTATTCCGCGTGCATCACAAACTGCGGACAATGGAGTACTGCCACATGATTTTGATAGTGCGTTTGGGATGCTTGAATGCTTCCTTGCCTCCTACTGGTAATGTAAACCCACACAGTAGCATTGATAGTACAGAGGTTGTCACAGCTATGAGCATCGTCATTACTCGAACTAGCACTTATCATAGTGATGAAATGATGAGTATTTACAGAAATTGGAAGATCGAGAAAACTAGCGTAAGTTGGGCAACTGATAGCAGTAGGGCTGCACATGGGATGGTACAGTCCGGGTTTCTTATGAACCCGGTACCTGTACCTGGAGTTGAATGGGTCTTCATTTTGAGGACCGATACCTTTACATGTACCTGTACCTATAAGACCAGTCCGATACTGACTGGGACCGGGTTTTTACCTTCAATATTTATTGCACAACATAATCAATGACACTGAAAGTAGAAATTGAGTAATACCAATATCAGACAACACCCAAATTTTGTTTACGACGTTAACACAAACAGGTTGTGTGCAGAAACTCGCTTCACATACAATTGATTGTTTAGATTACAAATTAAACAAGTAAAAATAGAAAACATCAAACGCTCTGCAATAAAATTCACAAGGATTTTTCATTAACACAAATTAGAGAGTATTCGAACCATGCAAAATCAAATATGGTAAGTACCCAACTCAACATTCTAAACCCAGACCAATTCTTTCTCTAAGATTGATTCACTTCAACACCAACTCCACCATTATATCACCATTATCAGTCAACTCCCAGAAACATCAACCCTAATTCTTGAATCAACCTAATACCCATCACAGAATCAATTAATCTATGCAATCAACCAGAAACCTTTCTTCAATTTCAGATTCTGATACAAACCCTACTTCTCATTTCCACTCAATTTATTCTCCACTCAAACCCTAATATATCAATTTATTCATTTATTCACTGCCAACTTCGAATTTAAAACGAGATCCATCTTCTGATTACTAACACGCATAAAAAAAGCAAAAACCCTAACTCAATCTAACATTAAGAATTGTGCAGTTGTTTTTCTTTTAGTTGAGAGAAAAGGAGACGAGTTACAACTTACAAAAGATTGAAATAAATCTCACAAGAAGAAGAACAAATCTCAATCAGAGATGGTAAAGAAGAAGAAGAAGTGAATCCTTAAAAAATCGAACCAGAGTGGCTGCTGCTCTTCACTTCAGAGAAAACGAAGAAGAAGTAAACTGAAACGAATGGTCTCGACTCTCGATAGATGGGATTCATATACCTAGGAGGGACGGATAAGATCTAAAAATAACAAAGATATCAACGGCTCTAATTAACCGGGACATTTGGTCCGGTTACAGGCCGGGACTCCCCCGAGAACCAATACTTGTACCGGCCTACTCCGGGTCTCAACTTTCAAAACCGATACATGTACCGGTAACTCCGGGTCCGGTTCGGTTCAAGTCCGTTTTTTTCGGTTCCGGACCGGTATAGGTAAAATGGACCGGGTCTTGTGCAGCTCTGAATAGCAGTTGTTTTAGTGATGATAGCAATTGGAGTAACAATACTGGGAACGCCAATAAACCTCAGAAAGGAAATGATCCTCGATGGAAGGCTATCTTAGCCGTCTGATCACGAGATGGAATGTTGGGAATGAGTCATTTTAGATTGCTCAACCAGCTTGGTTGTGGAGATATCTTAGCCTAAATGATGCGATTCCTGGCTAGTTGTTGCTGGTTGATTATCAAATGCCAGTAATATTGAACTTGCTTTTAACCGAAGGCCACTTTGCCATTAGCAGTGATCCATGTAAAAGAGAAAATGCTAAGTATACTTGTGAATTTTGGGTTGATTTTTTTAAGTCACAAGAAAAAGAAACCCAAAATCCGATTTTACATATGTACACAAGAAACCTATTATTGGAAAAAAAAACAATCATAATTTAACATACTCGATTTCAGTTTGCGTATGAATTTCATACTCATTTTGAGATCGAGTATGAAATCATACTCGTTATGAAACTGTGTAAAACCTTACTGATACTCATTTTTAATTCAGGTATAACCAGAATCGGTTTATACGATGCACACATAAAAACCGATTATTGATATTGCAAATACAGGAATCGGTTTATAAAAGTGCTCATGTAATCCCGATACAGAAAAATTGGGAATTTTTTCTTACAACAATCGGTTTACTCGATACACATATAAAATCCGATACTAGCATTATACATCAACAATCGGTTTTTATAAGTGCTAATGTAATCCGACTATGGGCGGAGCAGTTATGAATTCAAATGGTGTATAATCGGTTTTTGTGGACGCACAACAAAAAATAGTTACAGAAAAATGGTTATATCCCTACCGTAACTGAGTCTGGCTATATGGACATTAACATTGACCGATTCTGGTTCAAATTTCTCGAACCAAAAAACATATCAAGGACAATCGCTCTTTGTGGGAATGAACATAAACCGTTTCTATTTGCAATCGGATCACATATACATTAACGTTAATCGATTCTAGTAAATCCGAAAAAAATTGATTTCACAATTTTCAATTTTTGAGCGACTGCATGTTACTAAAACCTAGTTTAGAAGATTGGGTCGAGAAGAAAAGAAGAATAATCAGTTGAAGTGGAGATGAAAATGAATTTGATTTTGATTTATATTTTTCTAGTTTTTAATTTTATGATTTTGAATTTGATTTTAGTTTTTAATTTTATGATTATGATTTTAGTTTTTAATTTTATGATTTTAATTTTAAATTTTATTTTATGATTAGGATTTGATGGAGACAAATTAGTAGTATCCCTATCTGATAGAGGATAAATTGGTAGTTTCACCTCTTAATAAAAAATTTTGTCCCGTAGTCATAGGCCCAAATTTAGCCTGGTTAAAGAAGGGGGAGAGGCGTAGAAAAATTTCTATTTTTTTTTTTACAATTTAAGCTTATTATAAAGGCGACATGGTTTATTAGAGGGGCAACATTCTAATAGGACAAAAAGGGTCAATACGTGATCAATCAAGGTGTCCCTTATCAAAAAAACTGGAAATGACAAATTAACCCTCATTATTGATAACCTAGTTTAGTGATAATAATCAAGTTTAGTGTTAATGATTAACTTCACTTATATTAACTTAAAATCATATTTTTAGAGTTAAAAAAAAAGTTCAGATAAGAAGAAAAGGAAAAGCTTTTATGATATTTGTGAAACCCTAGATTTTGATTCACTCAACCTAAATGAGTGATTCCAGTGACCCCGTATACTTCTAAATTAGTTCCCATTAGTTTTTTCTCGCTCAAAATTATCTAAAGTACGTAAAAAAATCAAAACTTTTTAGTTTTCAGGAAAACTTATGGTTGCAATTTTGCTCGTGACGAACCGTAACTCTTAGTTACGGTTCGTAAGTTATCGAATACCAACCGCAACTGGTTAAATTTGGGGAAGATCCAATTGTAAAACTAGTTACGGTTGGTAATTAAATTTGGACAACAACCGTAACTAAATTACGGTTGGTAACTAATGAATCGAGACCAACCGTAACTACCCTACGGTTGGTGCATCAACTTAACTTTTGAACCGTAAATCATTATTTGATAAATTCTTAAGACAAAGGATTATTTACGGTTGGTATGGTTGTTTGAGTTACAACCGTAACTCAATTACGTTTGATAAATATGATGCAAATACAAACCGTAACTGAACATATTTCTCACAACTAAGAACTTACGGTTGGTATTTGAGTTAAAACCAACCGTAACATCAACCAATCTACAGTTACGGTTCGTATTTGAGTTATTACCAACCGTAACTACCAGAAATTTCAATTTCAATTTTAATACAAAACCCTAATTTTTGATACAAAACTAACTTAAATCCAACATAATAAACTAAACCTAACTGGGTTTTTCCAAACGTTTTTCAAATCGCCGGTTAATCGAAGTCAATGAAATTTTCAGTTTTGATGGAGGTTACGGTTGATGGAGGAGAAGAGAAGATGAAGAAGAAGATGAAAAAGAAAACTGATTTGATTTTTTCTGATTCATTAAGTTTTAGAAAAACTGATTTGATTTTGGTTGTTTAAGGTGAAAAGAGTAATCTAGTCAATTTACATTCCCTTTAGGACATCCCCTAACCAATTAGAGAGACATTACTATCACACTACCACCCCTCAAATAAACCATGAGGCCCCTATAATAAGCTTGTTTTTTTTTGCCCCGCAACCCGAGGCCCAGTACCGTCCGCTCTGTCCCATGACAGCCCATGGGTGACCGTGGCCCTTTACGGGCTGGCCCGACCTAGCCCATTTAAATAAGAGGGCGGGCACAGGTCACAATTCAAACCAATATCCTCCCTATTATCCCGTCAATGCTACCCGCCATGTTAGCCCGCCAGTGTTATCCATTTACCTAGCCTAAGTGACTGTTCTCATTTGTTTTTCCTAGAATATACTTGGTACATATACTTAATACAGTCAACCCTCATAGTTTTCATATGTATTTCTTAACTTTTATTCCATTGGAGTCTAATTTTGTTAACCATATAGAGAAAATATTGAGCAAAATCTAAGGAAGTTTCCTTTCCTGATGATTCAATTCAGGAAAAATTATAGGAAGTTTGGTTTATCTTATTCCCATCTCAATTCTCGTATTTGATTATTAATTTTAAGTAAAACTTGTGTATTATTACTACTTTCTTTTTATTTTTAACAATATATATGTATAATATATATATTTGTTTGTAATATTCAAGGCCCTCCCGGCCCTACCCGCCCGAGCCCAAATTACAAAACAGGCTTGGGTAGGCCATGGGTACTAACTGTAGATAAATAACCCTGCCCGTCCGGCCCTTTTAATTTCATGGATAAGAAATGTTCCGGCCCGCCCTATACCGTCCCATTTAATAAATAGGTCGGGCTGCTCAGCCCGGCCCAATTTATACCCCTACCCACAATCTTTCTAGGGGTATATAATGGAAGAGCTTTTATTTGTGTGTCCGTTGTGCTCATAAAAAAGAAAAAAAGCAGAAGAAAGAAGAAAGAAGAGTTTTAAGGCTCTACTGATAGGGAGACGAGATCACAAAAATCAGATTTTTCTTCTTCTGATTAACGTTTTAGGTATGTACGATTCGAATTCTGCAGATGGTATTTCTTTAGATCTTAACTTTTTAGCTCCCTTTGATTTCCCCTAATTTTTGATCTAGGGTTTCGAATTTCTGTTCAAAATAATATTCTGCAACGCGGTTAGCTAATAGATAGAAGGAAACTGGTATAATTGTTAGTGATCATCTTCTTCCTTTAGTTTTCCTGGTTTAGATCTATACTGGTTGCCGTATCTGGTAATTTGCCGTATTCTCTTTCCTAGTCGCCTAAGGGCGCCTAGACCCTAGGCGAGGCGAAGGGCTTGGCATTGCCTAGCGTCTCACACTACATAGATTACATGAATGTTTACTCCAGTCTTTAATTATCTCAATCACCATCTTAATCAATTAAAACACAAGACTTCTAGATCAGACAACTGTTTCTGTACTAGCATACAGAGTTTGTTTATCTCTTGGTACATTAGTTAACTCTCATGATACGTATTGATTCTAATAGTATCTCATCCAATTACTAGTTTTATTTTTTGTCATCTCCTGGCAATCAGATAGATGTTTCCTGTGTTTGATGCAACATTATGTGATGTTTCTGGAGTTTTAATTTTTTCCCAAGGAATAAGTTGTTTTCTGTTTCTTTCTATCATGTCTTGCAGATATCAGTTCTACATATCCTTCCAATGGCAGTTTTATTGGAAAATTCTCAAAGAATTCCATTTGTTGGAGAACTTTCGGAGGATAAAAGGGAGAAGATGCGTATGAAAAAGCAAGCATTACTTGCTCACTGGTTGAGGATTGATGATCAAGAAAGATTGTTGGGTACTACTCCTCCTTGTAGCGAAGAAGATAGTTCTGAGTTGGGATATCAACATAAACCGTGGTTTGATGATGTTCCGCTGGTTGCAATTGGAGGAAGACAATCCGAGTCTGCCAATCGTTCGTTGGTGCATGCCAAAAAAGACAAGGTAATAAGATTAACTGATGTTGTTGTGATCCTTCCCAAGGTAGGAGGCCAAGGTGGAAAAGGAGAGTCCATTACTGTTACCCTTGAAGTCCATGTAAACGGGTTCATATACACGGCCTCCTGTTTCCGTAAGCATTTTTATTTTGAAGATATCAGAAGTTGTTTCTTCCGACTTGGGGGCTAGAGGAGGACGCCTCTGTTACACTTTCACTTGCACCCCTCCTTGAAGAAGCGGACAGAAAATACAAAAGATATCGAATTTCATTTGGTGAAATGCCCTCCGGGACAGAATAGGCAGAGAAGACTGAAGAAGTCTGATCAGGATTCAAATAAGACTGAGAAAGGGAAGCAAAACAGCTCAGATGACGAACGTATAAAGAAGTTTGTCGAAGAAGTTCATGCTCTATGGTTTTCCCTGCCTGTACGACCTTTTCTGTTTGGTGAGATATTAGAGGAGTACGAATTTCAGGGGGTTATTCACTGGAAGGGAGCAACAGTCAAATCAGCCACCTCCTTTGCGCTGACTTCAAATGAGCTAATTCTGCTAGTAGAAACACCTTTCACGGTGTTCCCACTAGAGGACATTGAGATTGTTAATCTTGCGCTGCTCAGATCTGAGGAAATTGATATGACAGTCATATTTCGGGACTTTAACAAGGAGGAAAATGTGCTTGAAGTCAAATCAATTCCCTTAAACTCACTTGCTGACATAAAAGATCGCCTTAACTATGGTAACGTGAAGTACTATGTGAACACTAAAGAACTAGACTGGAAGGCCACGGTTAAAGATATAACAGCTTTCCCAGGAGAATTCATAAGGATGGGTGGATGGGATCAATATGAACTCGAGGATATTCATACTTCGTCCGACTACTGCTATCCGTTGATGAGGAGGTTGGCTTGATGAAGGGAGCGACGGGTCAGATGGGGAGAAAAATGGTAGTAAAGCTGGATGAAGGCTGATTTAGACAAAAAGGTCTCTCTTTTGAATGTGCATGCAGGTGTCAACTATAATGCTAATATTACAGTAATGAAGTGTGTTATTAGATGAGTAGTCTGTTATTACTAAACATATATTGCATTTGCTACGTACTAAACTTGAATGTTATCCAGTAACTTGGTTGTTTCTTTAAATGAGCTTTTTCATTAGCATTTACTACTGAACTTGAATGTTACTCTTGTTTTTGTTTCAGTGATTATTATTTTCATTTAATTGTTTTTGGCAGAGAAGCATTGGCCTTTTCTGAATGTGCAAGCAGTTACTCGTAGTATTGAAATGCAATGAAAAGAGTCACCTTTATTTTATTTTATTTTGAGAGTCGTTATGTGTGGTTTCTATCTTCTTGGAGAGTTTAGTTACCCTTTGGCTAAAAGATCTGGTTGCAACCCTTAGGACCTTGTTGGTGGTAAGGCAATAGATGCAAGGAACAAATAGTGAAATCTGGTTTAAGTGAAACAACCAACAAGAATAATGGGCAGTAGCCGCTTGCTGTACGTAGATACCATATATTGTTCAAAGGTGTAAAGAATCACTACAAGGAATCCATCATACGGTTTTTGTTTTAGGTGATTTTGAGTTATAGAGGGGCCTAGCCCTTGCACACTCCTTAACATAAGCTTGATACTACTATTCTGAATATACTACTTCATTTGAGTAGAATTGAACTGCTTCTTTTACTAGTTTGCTAGATTCTGGGGACAGCACAAAACAAAGAAAGATCTTAAATTTGCTTTTATTCATTTTGAGTTGATTGGTTTTGCATTTTGAAAGCAATTTCAAAACATGCACACAGTCCGTTGCATAAGGCTGTGGTCACAAGAGATTATACAAGGTTAATTGACTGTCAGGATGTCCCTGGTCAGAGAACACCACTTGGCTGTCAAATTGCCGATACAACTTCGAATGAGATGTTAAAGGCTGCAGGGGCAGACTGGAGCTTGCAGAATGAAAATGGTTGGAGCTTTCCAGGATGCGACAAGATTCTATTGCTGTCATAATAGGCCAGCATTGGCTAAATGGTGCCTTCGCTTGCCTCGAATATTAGTAAGTGCTATGAAGAGAATGACGGATTTCTACATGGATATTATTTTCCATTTCGAGGCAAGCGAAGGCACCACTTCAAATTGAGCAAAAAAAATTACTTTCCATTTCGATAGCTCTGTCATTCCACTGATATCATGAATTGCACCCTCAGACACGTACAAGATTTGGAAAAGGGGGAGGATAAGACCAAGTAAGTAATGTATTCTTCTGTTTAATGTCTTTTGGGTTTCTTTTTATGTCCCGTACCAATTCAATGAATACCAGAATCTCATAATTCTAACTTTGTTTGTACCTAATGTGAAGCCATGTAACAATCAATCTATATCCATCAGTAACTCACTACTTAGATCTAAACTGCTAAATTTTGGCAAATTATATTATCTTATATCTAATTTGCCAAATTCATTTCCAGCTACTTTTACTGTATATAAGGAATTTAGTAGACTACTTCGACTACCTTCTACTATAAATTCAGGAACCTGCTATATATAAGGAATTAATCCTATACATAACTCACTACTTAGATCATTTGGTGACGACTTTTTAAAAGTTTCAAATAATGAGGTTCCTTCTGATGAGCAGCCTAGTTGTTTTCCATATGCAACCCCATTAGCAGGAATCATGCAAGGCCGAGAAACAGCACCTGTAAATCTGAGTGGGAACTGGAAAGAATGTTCAGGCTGGAAAGGAATTTTGATGATCCCAGAGAAAGGAAAGATTCTAGGAATCAATAAGACTAGCGAAATTGTCAAAGGTAATTACTGATGGGAGTTTAGTCTATTTAGCTTATGGTAGAAGCCACCATCTGAAGGGGACTCATTCATCAAAAGTTTGAAACCCATACAAGTTAGAAACCCAATAGAGCTGACGACCAGGTTTCAGCAAGTTGCTGGTATAGCAATGTAAATTTATTATGAGTTTTTTGTATGCCATTGCTTACCAATACTTTTTTTATCGAATCTAATTACCCAATCTTAGTCCTTTTTATTGAATGCTAATCTGTTGTATTCTGCCAAATCGTCATACAAATATTCAGTTTGTAGATTTTTTTTCTCAAAAAAATTAATTTCGTTTCTACCATGGCAACCCAATGCCAGGGTAGCTAACTGCTATTCTCTATGGCTTTTTAGAGAACACCTAAGAAATCCAAATGCCAGTCCTGTTTTTTTCGCCGTAATCAACTGTAAAAAAGGGGTGCAATTTTCAATTTGAAATTACATCTTGCCAGCTTCTCGCTGGCTGATAGCTCATATGATGCAATTTTTTGTTTAGCCAACATAGATACAACACAGACTTTCCCGAGGTGAAGTTTTAAAATAACAAAAGACATCTACAACTGTGGGCACAAAATACCGCACACCAGTTTCATATGAGAAATAACTCTACTAATAGCAAGCGAATACCAAAGCGTACAACATATCCAGAATGACGAACCAGATGACGTCACTTAAACACGAGTAAAGTGTGAAGATCTGTGCGACATTAGAGAAGCCGTGCGACAATGTTGATCGCTCCTATGCGACATTGACGCGCGTCAGAATCCGAATTAAGGGGCTTTATTCGCCGTCCTCCACTATGTAAACTCCTATATAAGGAGCGGAGGGTCTTTGTAAGAGGGGAGATTTTTTGGAGAGCCTAGACAAGATATTTAGGAGAGAGAAAGATTGTTTGTTCACCAAGTAGAGTTTTCATATCACATTGTATTTGATTGAAAGATTTGATAAAAGTTCTTGAGATTCTTATAATGATTTCTTAGAGTGTTCCATAGATTTTACTAGGGATGTGGTTGTCAGATTTCTCACAACTACAATAACAGGCAAAGGACGACCCCTTTTTACTTTCTTCTCATCTGAACATACAACCTGAATGGCAGGACACAGGACAACAGTTCGCAAACAAATTATACAGGGGCTCAATCTGTAAACTTTTAATCAAAAGAAGAATACAACTTCTCAGGAGAGAAGGCCAAAGGAGGCCATTAAGTTCTTTTATAAGATGGTAACGAACACACAAGCAGAGATGACTCCCGGAGAGCAGCCACCACCAATTCATTGTTTTGTGTAAGATTTTTCATTTTCCTAAATGACGCAATAACAGGGACTGCAAGAGTCATATGGCCATAAGTATCATGAGCACACCGTATAGATCCATTAAGATGAAACGTACCGGTGTGCTCTAGTTTTTAACTGGCCATTCAGCCATGTTGCTTCTCAAACCTCTTCGTTTGTAGTTTTTTTTTTGTTTTGTTTTGTTTTTTTTTTATTACTGATTACAGGTGAGACTATAGAAGAGTAGTTTGTTCCCAGTGTCATCCTGTGCATTGTTTCTCCAGCTGCTGTCTTAGCAATTTTGGCTGATGAACACTTCTTTGCCTGCTCAGAGCTTTGTTGCTCAGGAACTTTTGCTAAATAGGCGACCAGGCGAAAGGTTGCGGGGAAAGATGCATCAACTTAGGCGTTAAATCTGCTAGAAGCTGCACTTCAATGTTATTTCAGTCTGTAAAATTATCAGGTGAAGCTTCCAGTGTTTGGACTCGTGCCAAAAATTTCTCATTGAGTTTCCTAAAAATTGAGGTATTGCATTGTTGTTATCCCTCCGTTCTAAAATTGATTGAAAATGTACTATGGCTTCATTTGTTACCTCTCCAACTACTTTCAACTTTTGCGCGACCATTGTGATGCTTGTAATATCTAACAGAAGTAACATGGACTGCAATCAAATGTTAATTGCCTGTCTCTTCATACATGCACAAGGTGAACCAGAAAATAGATAAGGCAAGAAAGCACATAAACGCAAAGGCACAGATTTAAAGTTATTAAGTAGAGACAATATGGAGTATCAAGTGGAGACTTAAGAGTTAAGAGTAACCATTGCGAATTCAGATTTAAACGGACAACCAAGTTTATCACAAGATATTACAGACAACCAAATTATCTCTTTTTGTTGCCACGACCTTTATCTTTCCCTTTAGCACTAATTTAAATCGAAGATGGTACAGATACAAGAAACCCAAGATTGAAACACAACACACATGTAAACAAAATGGATTTTTAACAGATACAGCCTCCTTTTCAACTACAAGTTCTGATGCAGTCATATATATATATCTAGAATTGAAGCAAGCCATCATCTCTGCTCCAGATAATCTCACCTTGTTGTAGCAGCAATACTGAATGATCCTCCATAACAAGTGTTTCCTTTACAAGATTGCCACTATTCCAGTCATTAGCTTGTTTTACGGTGGTAGTAATATTACTTCCACCATTTTGAACAACGGAAAAAGCTTTTTACCCTTCTGAGACAGAGAGAGGATCACTAATAGCAGCTGGGCAATCAATTGCTGCTACCACCACCTCTAATTTTCCGAAACCTGTCACTCTAACAAACACTAGAACTCAAAATTGATGCAATTCCAGAAATATAATTATCAATTGGATTTGAGATGGCACCCTGCAGAAAGCTAATCTGATCATCCTCAAAGCGTAACAAGCCTTTGCCGGCCTGTAACTAACTGGGAGTTGTCTTTTGAAGAATCGGATATGATGATTTGAATTTTAGGGTTTTGAATCTCTATTTCTCTTCTACACGGATCTGGGAGGAGTGAACAGAAATGAGCGGCGGGCGGGGGGACAACTATTCCTTTTATAAGGTTTACAATTTTAATTTAGGGTATGGCTTTCAACTCTTTTTCGACCATTGGATTAGTCTTTAGAAAATGGACGGTCTTTACAAGTTTCGAGCCCTAGTTTTACAACTTTGTAGAATTTCCTAAATTGGTTTCTTCACTGTCTTAAAATTTCAAATCAAAATCTATCCAAATAAGAGAACATATAACTGAATCGAAATCGTTTGGATCTTCAACTTCAAGAACGAACAAAAATGAAAATAGATCTTGAACTACAGATTAATGAACAATAACCACATTGATCTTTGTTTGTGTTTGGGATTTTGATTTTGAAATCAAATGTATTGAGTATTCCCGGTTCTCCCAGATTTAAAATAAAGGTTCTCCTGGCTTGATTGAGATGTAAAAATAACTACACCGCCAACCCAGGTGCAAATAATGGTTGGAAGATTCAATTTTACTGTAAATTATGGTGGACAAAGGAGCGGTGATATTTTCAATTTAGAATTTCGATTTCCTGAAAATTATTATGGTATAAAGAGAGGCGGGAATAGGTAAAAAAAAATAGTCTTATGGAAGTTATGTGGACGGAAAAAGGAGCGGGAACCGGTGAGATTTTGTTTTGAAGACAGTGAAAATGTTTTCTTTTGACTTGAAAGAAAAGTCCCACGTTCACCTGGTCTTGCAAATAACTTTTGCCATTGGAAATCAAGGAACACCAGAAATTTTAATCTGGTGCTTCTGAATGGCCTGCATATGATCTTACGTGGTATTTTCAATTTAGAATTTCGATTTGCTGAAATTATGGGTTAAAAGAATAGGTAAATTCTTTTGATCTTATGTGGAGGGAAAAAGGAGCGGGAATCGGTGTTTTGTTTTGAAGACAGTATAGGACGGTACAGAAGCTGCAGCGCCAATGATGGTTGACCTCGTCTCCTCCAATAAATCCTTCCGCCTTTCACTTGGTCTTGATAAAATACCCGACAGATTTTTCTGTGGAATTTTATAGGGTATATAGGTTAACAAAGAAACGATATGCTCAACAAACTAATGCCTGTCGCAGACAGAAGTTTACGTAAGAGAATCATATACCAGATGTATCATGATTTGGCAGAGTATATATCCAACCTCGTACATTTTATAGGCCGAATAACACATACTTAGAATCATATATATACCAGATAGATACTTACAGCCAATGAAATTCCCAGATGAAGTCTTGATAACACCCAAGCAATATTTGGTAGCCGTCTGCAGGTTAAGAGATGACTGGTAAGTATTTGTGATAACTTAAAAAGGTTCTCAAATATAACATGAACCTGATCAACAACAGTAATCAACAAATAAGACTATTCGGAATCAAAACTTTTTTAAATCCAAGAACACGTACTTATGAGAGATGAGCGAACGCCAGCACAGGCAGGAGTATTTACTTTCTACCAAAACGAGAGCTAAGAATAATATACTACCGAAGTCACTACTCGCCGTCACTAACACTGCCAAAATAAGAACTCTAGTTTCAAAATAAAAGTAAGCTATCGATCTAGACCAATTCAAGTTAAACAGAACGCACGACCACTACAACATTTATTGGACGTGTACATACAATGTGCCACTGCTGCGGCACAATAACCAAGTGCAGGTCACTGCAGTCATATCAACGGGAAAGTCTTTAGCAAAGTGCAGGTCGCTGCAGTCATAACAACGGGAAAGTCTTCAGCAAAGTCCGAGTCATGTGCAGTCATTGTTGTTGTATCTAGTTGTAACTTACCTGTATTCTCGTCATAAGTTGTTTAGATTAGGAATGATTCTTTGAGCTATTCTCTATACTTGTATTCATATAAATACCTAATGAAAAGATACAGTCGACATTATTGTGAGACTATTCCACATATAAATCTAGAAATCTAAGATGGTATCCTTGTAGATCCTAGGAACCTTAATTCAACTCTTCCGCTTCATCTCTGTATCACTATCAATTTTTTTCCCTAGCTTATTCTTAAAACCATGCCTGAAACAGATCAATCCTCGCCTTGTTCCCCAACTCATCAATCAAATCCACCTCCTCCTAACTCTAGGGTTCTTGACCCATATGTTATTCACCCCTCTGATAATCCCGCTACAGTTCTTTCTTCACCTTTACTGCAAGGAGATAATTATGGTGCCTGGGTTAGAGGGATTACCAAATCTTTGAACGCCAAGGGCAAACTAGGCTTTGTCGATGGGTCTTTACCACCACCGGAGGACGATCTCACTCATCGCTACTGGAAACGCTGTGATGATCTAGTAGGAAGTTGGCTCCTCAATTCCGTCCACCCAGACATTCATGCAAGCTGTTTATATGCAGCCTCTTCATATGCAATCTGGAAGGACTTGCAGGCAAGGTTTTGTATATTCAAGAAGAAGCAATCAAGTTTTATTCTATTTTATACACTGAGGACCAAGAGTGGAGACCTAAAGCAGATATGTTAGAATTTCCTTCACTCTCAACTGAAGAGAAAAAAGCTTTAGAACTTCCAATTCTTCAAGATGAGGTGCTGCAAGTCATCAACAAACTTCCATCCGATAAGTCTCCAGGTCCAGATGGGATGACAAATGAATTTTTCAAATCTACTTGGAGTATCATTAAAGAAGATTTTATGAAGGTGGTTAAAGAATTTCAAAATGGCGGGAAGATTGATTGGCGATTAAACTGCACGTTTTTATTTTTAATACCCAAAAAAGATGGATCATCTACTTTCAAAGACTTTAGGCCTATAAGTCTGATAGGGGGGGTTTACAAGATAATTACCAAGATACTTGCTAATCGAGTTAAGGAGGTACTTCCTACACTCATCTCCAACTGTCAAGGGGCTTTCGTTAAGGAGATACTTGCTAATTGATTCTAGACTCAATCAACAACGGGCGGGTTTTATATGCAAAATCGATATTGAAAAAGCTTATGATAGGGTGAATTGGAACTGCTTGGACTATATGCTGGGAAGATTTGGTTTCGGAGATATTTGGAGGAAATGGATTAGAGGATGCTTGAAAACAACTCATTTTTCGGTTCTTATTAATGGTGTGTCAACAGAGAAATTCCGAAGCTCTAGGGGATTGAGACAGGGTGATCCCCTGTCACCTTTCCTCTTTTTGTTAGTAGCGGAAATCTTGGCAAAAATGTTACAACAAGCTAGAGAAGCAGGCCTTATTTCAGGATTTCAGGTTAGCCATGATAGTGAGAGTATAACACACTTACAATTTGGGGACGATACTCTCTTATTTGTGGATGCAAGTATAGAGGAGATACAACATGTTAAAACTATTCTGTTTTGTTCGAAGCCATTACTGGGCTAAAAGTAAACTTGGCTAAGAGTAGTCTTATGGTGATTAGCAACAATGAACAAGACAAGGCATTGGGTTTACAAGCAGCAGAACTTCTTGGTTGTGCCAGCGGAGAGGTCCCGTTCACGTATCTTGGACTACCTTTTGGCACGAAAGCTAGGAAAATTCTTATTTGGGAACCAGTAATTGAGAAGATTCAAAAAAGATTAGTACCATGGAAAAAGAAGTATATCTCAAGGGGCGGAAGGCTGACGCTAATAAAGAGTACCTTGGCTAGTATTCCCATCTATTATATGTCTGTTATTTTCTATACCGGTGTCTGTAGCCAATAGAATTGAGAAAATATCAAAAGACTTTTTATGAGGGGATACAGCTGAAAAGAAGACAATGCATTGGGTTGGCTGGAAGAGAGTTTTCAAACCTAAAGAAAAGGGGGGTTTGGGTATTCGGAGGATAAAAAAAACCAACAAAGCTCTGCTGGGAAAGTGGGTTTGGCGATATGGGGGTGAAAATAATCAGCTGTGGAGAAAGCTTATCGAAAAAAAAGCATGGGGGCTACTCAGAAACGTGGTTACCAAACGAGGTCTCCACGACACATGGTTATGGGCTGTGGAAGGGGATTATGCAATCCAGGCAGTTAATTCAAGACAACTCTCGCATCACGGTTAATGATGGCAAAAAAACAAGCTTTTGGAAGGATAGATGGTGCAATACTCTCCCTTTGAAAGAAAAGTATCCTCTTCAATGGAGGCTGAGTAGAGCTAAGGAGGCAACAGTGAATCAAGCTGTAACATGGGCGCATTCGAATTCAGCATGGAATCTTCACTTCAGTCGGGACTTGAGGCTTTCGGAAATACAAGAAGCAATTAACTTGGTGGATGATATAGGAAATCCCGAGCTCATCACGTCACAAGAAGACAGTAGAAATTGGCTCCCTTCAGATTCAGGTAACTTCTCGACGAAATCTTTCTATGATGTCCAACTGGTGTCCAAATACTGATAAACTCATAGATGCAAAATTGATTTGGAATGCTACAGAACCTCCCAAGGTTTCATTTTTCATTTGGTCTACTCTTTGGAATGCCGCACCAACCTTAGATAACTTATCTCGAAGAGGTATGCGAGTGAGGTCTCTGCAATGCGTCTTGTGTAGAGTCAACGACGAAACAATCCATCATGTGCTACTTCACTGTGCATTCTCTTATAAGGTGTGGTCATATTTTCTTGAATACTGTAAAGTTGGCTTCGCGATGAATGAGACAACGGAAGGTTGCATTAAGTCATGGAAAAAGAAATTTCCAAATGCAATTCATAACTTCATATGGAACAACCTTCCTTATGCAATATGGTGGGCTCTATGGATCGAAAGAAATAGAAGGACTTTTCACAACAAGGATTCCGAACCAACTGATGTAATTATAGCTGTTAAATCACTTCTGTTTCAATGGGGACTCCCCTCTCAAGCTTTTAAAGGTTTGTATTTTGATGATTTGGTACATAATTGGGCAGCAAAGATTTATATGTAATTTTGCACCCAGCTAGGTTCTTTTAGCACTGCCAGTCTCTTTGATGACGGAGTGTTTTACTCTATGTTCCCCTTGTGCCTCCTTGGCACTTTGAAACAATTTTAACTTTTATCAAAAAAATAAAAATAACGTATGATATTATAGTGGACAAGTTAACATGACTTGTGACTGCAGAGGAAGAGAACTTAGTATCTTGTAACTATTGCTAATGCTAGACCGCAATGGTGAGACTTCAGCAACCTAGTATCTTCAAATTCCAACAAACAAGACAATAGTTCAACCTTATAAAAGAAATGACAGTCAGAAATTTTTACCTTTCCAGTAAGTTCTTCGTGTACAGTAAGCCCCACACATCCAATTCTTTGCAAATTTGCACTTAACTCTTTTAGTTCATCATTTTGTTGCCTAGAAAAGTCAGTTGGCCAAAAAGCAATTGGTAAGAATCTATGTACATATAATTATTAAAAACCACTTATTAAGATCTACGTACATACTCAGACATATTAAGCAAGTCGAACTACTCAAACCAATCTCTCAAGAATCAAGTAAAATTCAGACAAAATCAATGAAAACGAGAAACACCTGACTTACTAATGAGAGGAGATGCCATTGTGGAACCTTTAATTTTTTTTGTTACTATGCAAATTTATCGAAACTTGAAACAAACTCGGGAGATGAGCAGAAATCGCATATACTTCAACCCGCCTCTATATATTGGCTTAGAGGTTTTTTTATAAGAGTATTCATGTTTAGGTCCTCAGCTTGACAAGCACTGTCTTTAAGCCTTTCCAACTGAAGTTTGATCTCAATATGTCACTTGTTCAGCCTCGCAATTTTAGGGGGAATCATCTGTAAGGTATTTCGAAGCTATTGTGTTCCGCATTTCTGCACATAATAAAGTCATGATATCAATTTTGTTTGCAGAACAATTTGAAGAAGACAAATAATTGGGTAACCAGAGCAAGCAAATTTAGTTGGAAATCCAGTACATTTTGGTTGCAAAAATTCGGGCAGTTCTTTAACTGAAGTCTTGATCATCCATTACTAGAACACCACATCGCAAACGTTCTCATGTACACAAAAGTATCAAGGGAAAATGTTGGGGAAGATTTCCAACATTGCACCTCATATTTGGGCATTTTCCCAATTTTCCCAAGTATCAACTTTTTAATAACCTTAATGTAACAATTCAGGGCTTCAGTCAGGCACATTCCTTTGACAATTGAAAATATTAGTTTTGGAAAGTCATTGATAAAACTCCTCTAATCTCGAACTACACCTAAAAGACATGTTTTCATGTTTATTCTCTATACCTAGATGTTCTAGTTCTCTTGATGATGATGTCAGTAACATTTAGCTTCACAAAAGGAATTACTATTAAATCGATATTATTTCCCTAGTTAACGCTTCCAAGAGCTTGTGCAAGTGTTGAAGACACTTCCCCAAACATAATCCGCCATTCAATTGTGTAGATTCGAGTCATTAACTAGGTGAGACAGATAGGACTTCTCCATACGACAATGCGTGCACCTTGGATGCCGAATCCATCCAGCTTGCATTCCATACGACAATGTTAAATGCCATAAAAAGCTAAATTGCTTATAACTTGATTCTCTTACTCAAACTTTCTTCCAACATTGAACCACTTTTATCCTACTCTACTATACACTTCTACTCTCCCCTATCCACAACAACAGTTCTTTTTCATGGTTATTCTCTAAACCTGGATGTCAAATAACAAATATTGAAACCCAAAGCACAAATAACTTACTCATTTGGTGGTGCAGGACATTCACATACTAACAAGACTAATTTTCCACAAAGAGAGTGAATCTATTGATACTGTTCGATAAACTATAAAATAGTCCCACATAGCTAACTTCTTAGTCTAGATCTTAATATATAAGGTGTGGAGCTACTCCACTCAAAGGCAATTGGTTTTGAGTTGGAAGTCCACACATTTCAAACATGGTATCAGAGCTAGGCCCGTATGAGAGTGGAATGAGAAGTACACCCAAAGAGCTGCCCGTTCACCCGTACAGAGGTCCACGTTGTAGTGGCTTAATCTCCGCCCTAGACGTGGAGGGGGAGCATGTTGGAGAAACTATAAGATAGTCTCACATAACTAACTCCTTAGCCTAGATCTTAATATATAAGGTGGTGAGCCACTCCACTC
Organism: Papaver somniferum; assembly: GCF_003573695.1. Taxonomy (NCBI): domain Eukaryota; kingdom Viridiplantae; phylum Streptophyta; class Magnoliopsida; order Ranunculales; family Papaveraceae; genus Papaver; species Papaver somniferum. The sequence goes on along the minus strand of NC_039360.1, from coordinate 7,069,325 downwards.
ATTGCCAATTGGTTTTGAGTTGGAAGCCCACACACTTCAAACATGGTATCAGAGCTAGGACCGTATAAGAGTGGAATGAGAAGTAGATCCAAAGGACTGCCCATCCTCCCGTACAGAGTCCACGTTGTAGTGGCTTAATCTCCGCCCTACACGTGGAGGGAGAGCATGAACTATAAGATAGTCCCACATAGCTAACTCCTTAACCTAGATCTTAATATATAAGGTATGGAGTCACTCCACTCATAGCCAATTGGTTTTGAGTTACAAATGATTTTCTTCTTATACTGTCACGATGAAGGTTAAGTGCATTAACGATTTGAAAACCCTAATGAGTAACGTTACTGGAAGCGAGAGGAATTATAAAGGCCTCTAAAGAGATAGGAAAATTACAAAAGAAAATTTCTGACTCCGCACGTACCAATTATTATCCAAATCAATCATTTTACCTCCATCCTTTCATGGTATATGAGACACAAAACCCCCCATTCATTAAGTGGTGGTGGTGGTTGTGCTAATAAGGAAGAAGATGCAGGCAAGATCAATGCGCCGCGGTAACAAGTAAGGAACTGTTTGTTGTGGTTTTTATGAGGTGGATTTGGTGAACCCTAACGCCTTATATTGGAAGGATACTAAATGGCCCATGAGACGAGGCACGGGAGAAGCTCCACTAGGGCTCGCTACAGGATGTCAGCACGAGCCAAATCAAATTTACCACCGTGATTTAGAATCTTAGATTGCACTATGACCCAAAAATGCAACTCAGTTTGTGTTTCGACTTAAACTCCAATACTTGAAATTAGCTTCCATCACTTTCATTGATTGATTTTTTATTTATGAGTCTCGTATTTCTATCTCATTTTGAATTGGATTTGAGACGTTTGGTGTTTATTTTCTTGTTTTTCTCGCTTGGCATTTTATTCTTTGTATTTTTCTTTGAGTGATTGATTCCACAGTCGGTTTCCTTTTTTATGTCGGTTGTATTTATTGGGTTGAGGTGCCCCTAAGTACCTCTTTTACAATGAATCCTTTAGTCAACAAAAAAATGAAAAAATAAAAAATATTTTGCTTCTGGTTACTATAAATTTTTTCTGTATTTGTTCGGGACAAGTTAAAAATTGTAGTTAATAAGTGGATTGATTATGAGAATATTGGGTTAAGTAAGTTTTGTAGTTTTGCCACGACTCATTGCTGTTCTCATCTTTTGTGCATACCAAGCGAGTACAACATTGAAAGTTGCTTTTTATGAATTCCTTCTCTTATCCTTTGTGGGTGGTGTTCAGTGGTTAACAACGTTGATTGATCCAATGAACAACTAGAGACTAGTGTCACGGTGTGTTTATATAATTATATGTATGTTGGATTAGATAGGGATAAGACTAAATGTAACTTTCTATAACTGTGCGAATACTAGAAACAACAGTACATAGGTTGATGTTCGGACCCTTATACGCAGTCGAGCTTCGAATCCTTGTGCTATGACAACTCTAGCAAGGGCTCATGTGCTTAACTTTACATGATATCTTAGTAACCACCAATTTCCATCCAGCAATACATGAAAGTGATAACAATGAACATAAAACAAAAAAAAAAGATATTTTATAAAAGGATTATGTATTTTGGAGCTAATTAGGGTCCGGATCATAGAAGATGCAGTTGATGCAGTGGGGTCGTAGACTAACCATACTCTACATTGTGAATGAAATTAATTACAGTTTCAATAAAGCATTATTAAGATCACCCTGTGGTTTTCGTTTCATCGTGTAAATTTATTTTTTGACATTTAATGTAATTCAGAAGCTAATAAAAATATATAAAAAAACTCAATTGAAATAAGATGAGAAGACTTCCCAATTAACACTAGACAGTGTAAAAGTTTTCTTATGTATATTAAGTATATGGCTTCACGATTACACATGTATGTGTGCATCCCTGGATGAACGGGAAATTAGGGGGAAGATAAGGACGACAACCTCCATTAGGGAGCTGAATTGTGTCGAAAGACGCCAATATCATGGCACTGTAACTCAAACAAGAGTATACGCCTGTTGTTTTGGCGCATAAAAGCATCCTACATAGGCAATAATACGAAAGATGATAAGACGAGATCAATGGGTCATTGTGCGAAAGCGTAAAGACTTCCTGCAATTTCGTCGCACGACCAAAGTGAATACCCTGCGACAAGAATAAGTCCTATTAATAGGGGAGGATGATTAAGACCTCTACTTAGGGAGGCTCAATAAGACCTCATGAAAAAACACAAAAGACCGCACTAATATTATTTTAGCAGGATGGAATAAAGGCAGATGCGAAGGTATGATTAAAACATAAAATACAACGTTACATGATTTTGAATTACAAAGGTATTATACCTGATTAAGGACTTAACAGAGGAAATCGTACCCGTGCAAATAACAGAGGCAAGAATGGGATTATAAACACAACAAATTTATGTTAATCGCGCTTGCACGATAGCCTCATGTATGACGGACTCATACGTAAGTAAGCAGATAATTCGCATACGTAAGTAGATAATTCGCATATGTATGACGGACTCACGAAAATGCTGTTATATTCGTGCTAGTAAGTTGTTTTTAGACTAACATACATAAATTATTAGAAAGGGAAACATTATGCTTTTGATAAATAGCCAGGAGAAGATAAAGAAGCACAAATAAGGAAGGAAGATGATATTTATTAAAAGGCTGAAGAATAACCAGCGTATGTACAATAGAGAAAATATAAAAGAAAGATAAAAAGTGGACGGCTACTTCTTGCCAGCGTCATCTTCATCAACATCAGAATCACGATCTTCTTTGTCAGAATCTCCATATTCAACATCACTATCGGAAATCTCGGAGGTTTCTTCATTATCAGAAGGATCCTTAAACTCATAGTGCGATGGAAAGGGAATGTCATGTTCAGCACATAGATCGCCCACTTCCCCTTTAATAGCTTCGTCATGTATGCGAATTGCATCTTTGGTAAAATTGGAAACGGTGACCTTGAGATTTTTCTTGAGACGAAACACTTGGTATCACGAGCTTCAAAATTCTCTTACAGCCTTTGAATTTCAGCATTGAACTTCGCTTGTAGACTTTCAATATCTCTCTGATACTTCTTCTCCTTCTCAAGAAATTCATTTTCAGCGGCTGCGAAGATATAAGAATAAGGGTCAAAATCGCACATGCATAGTTCAAAAGATAAAACTGAGGCAGGGTTATAAAACAAGGATAATGGGAAACCTTCTTTTTCGGAAATGATGGTTTCGAGTAGGGATTCATGGTCAGATTTTAAACTAACATTTGTAGCCAACCCCATCCTAGCATTATCAAGGACTTTAGCAGCCCACTCAAACTCAACATCATTCTCTATTAGAAGACGAGAGCGAAGCTCACTCTCACGAGCAAGAAGAATATTCTTCTCAATTATGGCACGATCCCTTTCTACCTGAATCTTGAATTGAGATTCATGAAACTGCTTCAAAGCCTTCGTACCATTAGCAATTACCAAATCTTTCTTAGTGATAAGAGTATTATTTTTTTTGGCTTCTAAAATTCTAATTCTCTATTTATCCTTACGGGGGCGACGTTGAAAGGTCTTATTAGATATTAACATGGCCTATGGTCACAAATGAGGGCTTCATACTTTAACCTCAATTCCTCCAAACTAAGATCCTCAAAACCACGCATAGGAAAGTTTTTCAAAGAAGCATTAAGACGCTCAAGAAGGGCATCATTATCATTAGGTAGCCGCCTCATCGGTCAAATTATAAACTTCTGCAGGTTTAAGTAATTGAAAAAATATGAAGACATAACAAAAATTCGCTAAGTATAAGGGAGCGAAAAGAAGCACACCTATCAGTTGAATGTTTCTTTGGCGAACTGTATCTGCCTCCTGTGTTTTACTCAGAAGTTCTCCTCTAATATTCGTATGCTCAGCCTCCAAGGAGTGATTCTTTCTATGCAAGTCAGAGACAACCTCATGAGAAGATCGCGCCATTTGAAGTGATAAAAGGGCAAGAGAATTCAAAATAGTTAAAGAACGAAGACGAAGCATTAGATCAAGATCACCCAAATTTACAAGAGGAAGAGAAAATGCACCATGGAACCCATAGAAAATAGAAATTATGGAGATATGGTCGAGGCAGACCCTCGCAGAGATTCATGTCTCAAAGTGGGAGCATTGCATATAGAAGAAACCATGCTACAGGTGCGATCTTAGTTGTCATCACCGGCAGTTGCGAAGGAGTCTTTGAAGATGAGTGACAATTGGGCCATGAGGGAAGAGGAAATAGACTCACCAGGGAATGGTAACTCATTTCCCTGGAAACCAGGAGCTAAAGGAGTAGGGGAAGAAGTGGTAGAAGTGATTTCTTTTCTTCCTGGGATTACTCTTCTTGTTGACATCCTTCACAGAGGACTTAGAAGCAACTGTTTTACCCTTAGACTTCGCACGAGAAGAAGTTTCCTCCTCACCCTCAGAAGAGTCTTCATCATCAATGCCATCAATGTCTAAATCGTCCACCTTCGCACATAGATAAAGATAAGAAATATAAGCAACAATATTTTTAAAATAAAACTAGAAGTATTTCTTACTTCATCAGTGATCGAACGTAGATCTTCCAGTGTGCTTTGTTTCCTATGAGAATTGTAGTCCTTTTTCAGCTTGGCAATCTGAAGAAAGGGAAATTGGTGAAACAAAGAAAGGGAAAAGGACGGTAAAGACACGAAGCTAAGAATGACATACCACTTTGACCTCCTTGGTCCAATTAAACTCCCAAGGAGAGCAGACTGAAAAAAACCCCAGGAAGAGGATTTATTGACCTACTGTCACCATAACCAGTGATGTATGGGCCTTCTAAAATGACAGGGTAAACATCCCAGCGATTATCATTAGATCTCCGTGCGGTGAGGTTCGTCTTATCATGAAAGTCCACATCTCGCATAATCCTCTCGTTCTTTGCAAGGACATCTTTTCTCGACAGGCGAACAGCCCAGCGAGATGATTCACACTTCATAATCACAACTTCGTAGTTAGCGAAGAAGCTTTCAACGCTATAATCAGAAGGAATAATTTCTAGATCGGCATATAATTCGTTCTTGTATTTTTTAGGGTAAAGGGATCCTAACCCAGCCGCACGAAGAACGAACTCCAACATAATCCTAATAGAGTCTCCACTCAACTGAAAAATCGCACGCTTAAATTCATCATGGGATAAGATTTTGTAAAACAGAGGAATTCGCGGACCTAAGAGAGGGATAGGGAGACCGGAAAGTAGTTGCCCTACGAAAATAATGATTTTTTGATCATTCCATTGATCAGACTTGATCCATTTACGGTTAAGCGTCAAAGTAGGTCCTGATGTAGGAGGAGCGGATAATTTGAAACCTTTATCCCTAAATTCAACCTGCAACTTTTCGAACTGTTCCACCATTCTCCATCCTGCCTTGTGACCCATTAGTACTTCTTAAGAATGGGATTATAGATATGAGATGAAGATCAAGGTAATCAACATGATCAAACAAGCGAAATAATACAATGAACAAGAGATTAAAATGATAGTTATAACGAAGAAGAAGTAAGATCGAACGGTAAAAAGAAACCATAGTAAGAAAAGATTTTTTTTTTTTGCAGAGGTTGAAGAAAAAAGTAAAAAGAAAGGGATGAAAACGAGAAGGGGTATATAAATGATTTTATCTCCTTTTTTGAAATTCTCTTTTATGAATGCATTAATGGGTGAGAAGATATAAAACTACAGCTGCAGGGATTAATCACAACGTGTCCAAAGATAAGACGACGAGAGTGACGCGTGGAGCAGTAAAGTACGGGATCTCGGAGTATTGTCAGTTAAGGAATATGAAATGCTAATATGGAGAGTAAAATGCTAGTTAAGGGTGTGAAAGTGGTCAAGAAAATTTTCTCTCATCGCTCTTTCTTCAGCAAAGACAGCTAAGAGAAGAGGAAAAATGTAGGGGCCAGATATCACACACATAGCAATTCTGCGAAGTAATGATATAATAAAGGAGCGAACTACTCTCACGCGTAGCATATCCCTTATGACGGAATCAATGACATCACAAAGTCACGAGTAAAGTGTGCATGATGTGGGAAGTTCAAGAGTTCGTGCGAGAAGATCCAATACGAGTGTGCGAAGACTTCGCACATCAGATCCGAAAATAGGGGCTTTATTAGCTGTCCTCCACTATGTAAACTCCTATATATAGGACCAACCACCATTGTATTGAGGGAGAGATCTTTTGGGAAAGTTGAGATAGAACTTTAAGAGAGAGAAAGTTATTTGCTCCCCAAGTTAGGGTTTTATCTTCTTTCCTTGTATTGATTTCTAAACTTAATAAGATTCTTCAAAGTGTTCTTCGTCATGATTTCATAGTGAAGTTGATAAATTATCGAAGGGGTGTAGTAGTAGGATTTTCTACTACTACAATAGTCACCATGCACACTAGGAAGTTCTTGGTAACATAGAGTAAGGGGATGTTGTATTCCTTCCTGCTAATTGTTGTAAAAGATTGCAATGAAATGAAGACTTCTAAAGATTTTTTCATTGTTGTTGTGTCTTACTTTCTGGTATCTTTATGCTGCTAATATCTAATCACCTAGGCATTTTCACTTCAACTTGTTTGCTGGTGAGTTTGATAGTTTATCATATGCTTGGATAATAAGATAATAACTTTTAATTTCTTTGCTACCGAAGTTATTGGCTTCTTGATGAAGCTAATTTTAATATCCATTCAGATGGTTTCTGACTATACCTTTTTGTTATGGTACAGACAAACCAACCTTTGTCATTATGGCCCCTTGAACTTCAAACTTAAGAAAAAAAAAATGTATATGATCATGCTGCAAGCTTCCAAGATTTGGGAAGGTTGAGCAAAATGCTACATAGATCATATGATAATATTTAAGACCACATAAGTCGCCCAAAATACATTTGTCGTTTCTCATAATTACAGTTTAAGTTTCCAATCATTGTTTCCAGTTCTTAGTTTTGGTTCACATTAGTTGTCAATATATAGTAAAATTAAGAATTATGTTGCTAGTTTGCAATATTGTGCTCAAGGAATTCTTTGATACCTGAGCCAGTTGGGACCATTGATAGTGTTTAAGGCTTGGTGACAATATGCACAACCGCATTGTTGATTCTCTAAAACTTGATCAAGAGTCGAAATATGCGTGTTTATACCCAAGGATGCGTGTTTTATAACATCGAATGTATTGGAATTCCAAATAACAATGCAGTGAAATGGGAGGAAATTCTAGTGAAGTTGTACGTACATTTCCTTGTAACTGATCAATTTTAGTCACCATAAGAGGGCCTCCTGTTACGCTGGTTACAGTATATATTTAGGAGATGCAGTGATTCCTAATTTCTTTCACATGAAGAAAATTATGAAGTTAAAATTTCCAGTTGTCGAGTTGTTTGTATTAGAAAGCAACATTAATTTGGTTTATTTGCAATTCATACCTTTTAGAATCTAAATACATTACTTCTTCTTTGATGGTGAAATCATTATTTGGGTACTGTCATGACTTAGATCTTCATTCTCTGTTGATAGGTCATAAAAGTCGAGATTCATAATCTTTTTGATAATACAAAGAAATACTTAATTAATTACCAAGTGAGTTTAGTTTCTTATGTTTGTTTTTATTTTTTGTTACACATTCTGTTTCCCAGTAACCCTTTTTTACTGCCAAGTGATGGAAGTTGAGTAACGGAATTATTGGGAACACTTCTAACTAATGAAACCTTGTCTTTCTCTTTTAGGGTTGGAATAAAAAGTGAGTTTATGCTCTTTTTACCTCCTCTAGCAGGAATTTGTTGGCTTTTATGTGATATGCAAGATAACTCATACTTAACAGGTTCGCTTTCATACTCTTGTACATATATATTGGCAGACATTCTCATATTTCTGCATTTTCTTGTATACGGGTTTGAGGCCTTCAAATTGAATAATTGGTAAAATGAATACTGAAAAGGAATCAGTTCATTTCAACCATGAAGATAACAAACATGGGTTTAGTGTCTTCTTACAGTAGTTGTATTAAATAGAACTTTTTCTATGCAGTGGTGCTGAGTGTGATTTCTAACCTTAGTTTAGACTACTTTTACTCCTTGTAGGAAATTCATGTCTTGCTATAAGGCAAGACATGAATTTGATACATGGTAGATAAGTTACCCAACGACATGACTTTTCGTGGTAAATGTGCTTGAAAATGAGCGTTGTCCTTCACTTGGGCAAACAAAGTGTTGATGATTATTAATTTTTACAGTATATACTATGAGAAAGAGTGGTGACAACTTACAAGCTGAGCATGTGACTTCTGGAATGTAAATTGTATATTTGAGTGTGGATGGTCAGATATAAGTAACTAGTAAAAACGTTATTATTCTGCAAATGAAGGATCATGCCTAATTTTTCTTAGAATGACATTTCAAAGAAGTCAATTAACAATTGAGAGATAGATCAGGTTAGACTTTGTAACATGTAATGCTATGATACACGTTTGTCTTAACTGTACTGATAAATATGGTTTGATGAGTTTGTGCTGCTATCATTTGTTGAGTTTATAAAAGGTCTAGTCAGTTTTCCAGTTGTGTATGTTATGTTTCAAGACCCTATCATTTTTGTACTAGTTCTAGTCTATGATCCTACCTTTCCAAGACGCCAATTGCAGGGTGTTTGAATCAGAACGGTGAGTTCCATATCCATATAAGTGTACACAAACCAGAGATAGATTAAGAATTAAAAGACAGACATTGGTAAATATGGTTTGGTGAGTTTGTGCTGCTTGAATCACTTTTCTGATCGTACATTTAGTATTTGAAATATATTGTGTACTAACATCATTACTGTGTTCGTATGTTTTAGGATACATAGCAGTATATCAAGAGGAGCCAAGTAGAGAAAGGGCACAAGTGAAAGATCCAAGGAAATTTGTGAAGGACCTCCAAGAAGGCAAGAAGGAAAAAAGCGCAACTAATCTCCTCCAGCTGAGAATGACATTCACCCCTTGTATAACATTGAAATGATCCTTCAAACCGCTTCTAACATTCCTGTTTAGCTCAATTCTGGCGCTTCAAGGAACTATGGTAACAATATTAAACTTTACACCGTGCATAATATAAGTTCTTATGCAGTAATATGTTTGTGTATTCTATACTTCATTTATTGCCCTTCAGCAAATTTTGGAGGTCAAGTCTACTCAATTCCGCAGGTGTGACTTGTGGATCAACATTGACTAGTGCGAGGATCACAGAGCTGAGCCCACAATAACCAACGTTATTGGTACCTTGACCTTGGCAGATGTTTGTAGACGGATTGGATTGCTGGTGATGGACTTTTTACTGGCTGTGTATGGAGAAGGACCAGGTGACGGATTCAAGGAGAAAGACGCACCCAATATCTCTGGTTCATTCTGTTCAAAGACCATGGTTGAGGATCTATTGAAGGAATATGATAATGTTTGCACTCTCAGGGTTGGCAAGCCCATTTCATCAGACCTTAACAACCCAAATAATAATCAAGTTATTTTTTGTATATCTAAAACAATACTACTATTTATAAACAACTTGGTGGGAGAACTGGACCAAGAGCAGTTCCAAGCACATTCTTACAAAAGGATTCTGCAGGTTCATCCACCTGTTGTTGTTTTCGTTGTTTCCTCACAAGTGTTATAAACAAAAATTTATTTGCATTATTTTCTTATCGAAGCTGAATCCTTCTGGTGCACCGGTGCTAGTGCTTCAATACTGATAGCGCTGAGCATAGCCATAGTTGATTCTCCAATATCAGAAATGCCAACCAACCTAAGAAATTTCAGACAGTCTCAAGCTCACACCATGGCAGCTGTGGCTAGAGAGTGTAGCAGGACAAGCAGGTATCTAACTTACTGCAAGTGTGACCACCAAGCCCATTTGTAAATACCAGTGGCAATAACGCAATAAGAACTAATTATTTACCCTAGTATATAAACAACATCTGTGTTAGGGCTTACTTTTATTACTCTCATTCTCTTCCTTGGTTTTCATTTTCACCGCGGCCTCAACATCACCACCACCATCACGGCTGATCATGGCTTTTGATGTTCATGATCAACAACAAATAAGATGCGTTCAAGCATAATCATATCTACTCTCACGTATATATTTCCTCTACATTTATGAATTCGACGATTCACCTACATCAATTCTCTTTCTGGTATTCAGATTCGTTATTCCAGAATCTTCTTCGGAATTTCAGATTTTATCTGGCGAGAATACCAGCATGCCCTTCTTAGAAGTTGTTAGGAAGATTACAAGGTTTTCGAGTTGGGGATGATACTCTAACATATGATTATTCCACAACCAGTTTTGGTTAGATAGATATTTAGATAATTGATTTCAACTCTTCTTAATGAAATTGCAGGTTACCTCTCTCAGATCTCATATGGTGCTACAAACTAGCTGAGATTTTTTACCTCTAAGTTTTTGTAGGGTTTTCCAGCTGCAGTGAAGCCGCGGCTTTCTACAAGTTTCAAAGAAAAGTGTGAAACAAGAGTGTGAAAATGAAGCGGAGAATAGAAGGATTGCCAAATTACAAGTTTCCAAGGCAGGGTGTTTGATATCCATTGTATTACTATTAATTAGAGTCATAAAATTGTCTTAACATGTTAGGTAAAAGGTCTAATCACTTTTCTGGTTGTACATTTAGGATTTGATATTTTTGGTGTCCTAACATAATTACTGTTTTCATATGTTCAAGAGGATATATGACAGGTAATCAAGAGGAGCCAAGTAGTGAAAAAGGGCACAAGTGAAAGATCCAATCCAATTTGTAAAGGACCTCCAAGAAAGAAAGAAGCTTCAAGATCTCAACCCAACAGAGAGAGCACAAGCAATCTGGGTCATTAATCCTCCAGCTGAGAATTGCCATTCACCCCTAGTATAACATTGAAAATGATCTTCTAACTTTCCAGTTTAGCTCAATTCTGGCGCTTCAAGGCATTACTGTAACACTATTAAACTTTTACACTGTGCATAATATAGGTTCTTATGCATTAATGATAATGATCTATAGTTCTGATTGGTTCTTATGGAATAATGATACATCGTTAGAAGGGTGTAAATTTTTTTCATTTTAATGGTTTAGCAGCAAATCAGGATTCACTTAACTTAAGCTGGGTTGGTAATAATCGTGATTGAGGTCTAGTTGTGTACTTAAGAATTTTTTGTAGTAATGAGCTTCCCTGTGTAGATATTGAGTTGTCCCTCTACCTCGTAATGAACAAGGCTAGAACATGGCAAAATCTCTTTACTAGGTATAAAAGGAAAAGATCTCAATTCTCCCCAATTCAAATAGGAGGGAAATAGAAGCTAGAAGTCTGAGTAAAAATCCTAGATCTAAAATCCAAATGGGTGACTACACACGTTGAATTCTGTGATGCTGGGATAACTGGATTATGTTGAAATTATGATCAGTGAAATCAAATTGCTACTGTAGGTAGTGATTCTCCAGTGCTTCCTATAATCTACTTATAAATACTACTTAGAATCTTAGAGTTGTAGGTGTTTAGTCTTCCTTTCAATAAGAGTTTGATACTAGTTATAGTTTCAATTCAGATTATACACTGTGGAATAATTTGAATCTTGTTTCGGTCTGTTTTTAAATTTGAATTGTGAGATTGGTGAAATGGAATCCTACAATTCATTTTTTAGAGTAGTGTCTACAGTGACTTCTTTGCTAGTGAATTTATTGGTTTTGTTGAGTTGGATAGTTGGAGTTAGTCTTATTCAACTTTCTTTTGTGTGTTTTAGCTTCATTTGAGAGGATATGTAGAGATGTATGATCATGAGGAACCAATTAGCGACAAGGCACACAAACTGATATGTCTTAGAGCTGTCAGATGTGGTTGCAGGTAGACTCCAACCAGGACATCATTTTGAAGCATTTAAATCGAATTCTTCTCTGCTCATCTTTTTATTCAGGTGGCATACTCTAAACTTCAATTGCTGACTGAACTTATTTGAAATTTATAAGTATTATCTTAATATTTTTTTTTCTGTCAATATACCCTGTTGTGCGTTTATTTGCAGGCACAACAACAAAATTTTCCAATGTTTTTTAATGAATCAGCAGGTAGTGCTAATTGATAGAATCTTGTACGCTTCTGGTAATCAAACCACTGATATTGACTGCCATTTAAAGCATATAAATTCCTGGAGGTGTATATTCTGGGGCCATGGTATACATGCTGACCAATAATTTACGAGGTTAGTAACTGCTTCTTTTCGTAGTTCTCGGTATTTGTTTGCGATTTGAATCACATGAAAAATCTGAATATGTCTGAATAAGCTTAGATTGTTCATTTGGTTGACATAAATATGCTTCTCAACCTGAAGAATTTGTTTTCTTTATAAAATTTGGGATTTGGAATCCAAAGGAGTTTTTTAAGTCAAGTCTGCAAATGAGGCTATTAGGACGTCTTTTGAGGTGCAGCCAAGTGATGTTCTTTTTTCTAGATCGGTTGTGCATCCTACTTTGGGTGTACAATATCGGAAGATATTGACGAAGGAATGATGTGCAACTGAGGATAATATAATTAAGAAAACGGGTAGGAGCATGCCTAGTATGTGCAGTTTATGCAAAAAGAGTTGCGAGACTCTTAGCCATATTACTTGGCATTGCAGAGTTGCTAAACGATTTTGGGCATGGGCGGATGGCATTTTTAACCTGCAACCGAATGAAGATCCGGTGGCCTCTAACAAGGCTGCAAAAGGGCGTAGTAGAATGATAAAGGACTTTTGGCTGATTTCGAATCTTGCAATTGTCACGGAATTATGGAAGCTGCGCAATAAAGCTTTTCTTGAAGGTACAAAGTTAATTGGCTTGGTTTTAAAGGTAGGGTTTATCAGGTAATTCGTGATAACTCTATTAGAATGAAGGGCAGTATGTTTAATAATCTAGAGGATTTGCGCATCTTAAACTATTTCAAGGTGCATCATAGATCGCGTAGGAATTCTACTTACTTGAGGTTAGTTGGTCTCCACCTAACCATGGTTAACTTATGATTTGTTGTGATGGTGCATTTCTTGGAAATCCATTCCAGGCCGGTGTTGGAGTTATTTTTCGTGATGCCAATGCAACGGTACTTGGTGCTCTTTGTGTTGGCCTTAGCTGGCAAACCAATTATTATTCGGAAGTGTGTGCTATTATTTATAGTTTGATGCTAGCCAAGACATGGAATGTAAGAAATATTTGCATTCAATCAGATTCGATGAGTTGCATCCAAGCTTTTTTAGAATGGGGAGTTGCCGTGGCAGCTGGTTCAGAAGTGGAAGTTAGCGAAGGTTTTTTATAGATATTCTTTATGCTCACAACTATAGAAAAGCTAATTTCTCAGTAGAAACCTTGGTCAAACAAACATGTTTGATGACTTAGGATATTTATGAGTTTTATGAGGGTATGTCAGACTTCATTTCGTCCGAGGAATGTCCTGGCAAGGTTTATTATCACTTTAAATAGGCCGTGTCTTTTTAGGTGGCCATTGCGGCTAGCTAGAATGGCATAGCTCCCTGTACATCTTATTTTTATTTATTTTTATGATTTTTATTGACGGAGTAAAAAAAAAAGAGTGATGGAGGCAAGGTTATTAAACAAAATCTCTTTTAAATTCTATTTTAGAAAATTTACCTATCTAACCTCACAAACAACTTACATTTATATTTTAATATTAACATTTATGTTTGCACCCACTAATAAGCATTTTGATGTCCTTTTAGGTGGCCATTGCGGCTAGCTAGAATGGCATAGCTCCCTGTACATCTTATTTTTATTTATTTTTATGATTTTTATTGACGGAGTAAAAAAAAAAGAGTGATGGAAGCAAGGTTATTAAACAAAATCTCTTTTAAATTCTATTTTAGAAAATTTACCTATCTAACCTCACAAACAACTTACATTTACATTTTAATATTAACATTTATGTTTGCACCCACTAATAAGCATTTTGATGTCCTTTTAGGTGGCCATTGCGACTAGCTAGAATGGCATAGCTCCCTGTACATCTTATTTTTATTTATTTTTATGATTTTTATTGACGGAGTAAAAAAAAAAAGAGAGTGATGGAGGCAAGGTTATTAAACAAAATCTCTTTTAAATTCTATTTTAGAAAATTTACCTATCTAACCTCATAAACAACTTACATTTACATTTTAATATTAACATTTATGTTTGCACCCACTAATAAGCATTTTGATGTCCTTTTAGGTGGCCATTGCGGCTAGCTAGAATGGCATAGCTCCCTGTACATCTTATTTTTATTTATTTTTATGATTTTTATCGACGGAGTAAAAAACAAAAGAGAGTTATGGAGGCAAGGTTATTAAACAAAATCTCTTTTAAATTCTATTTTAAAAAATTTACCTATCTAACCTCACAAACAACTTACATTTACATTTTAATATTAACATTTATGTTTGCACCCAACTAATAAGCATTTTGATGACGTTTGTAACCAAAATAAATAAATAAATAATATGACATTTGGGTATAGTGCAAAATTGGGGTCACAGTGTATACTTTGGACACATCAAAAGATTTAGTTACAAGGCCAATTTAAAGTTAAGGCTACTAGGGGCCTTGGTTCAGATATTGATTGGGTGATGGAGATATTTTTTTTGTTTTCTCCTCTTAAAACAAAGGAAGGAATTTTAAAATGCAGGCTCCATTGTAACGCAGTAAGGAGGACACTGATATAGAAATGAAAATTCTTTTGAACAGTTTTTATTATGATGTTTTGTGGAGTAAAATTGTACCCTTAAATCTTTAAAAATAACTGGGTTTCGTATCATCTCATTGTTAATACATTTTACACTGATGATAAAACAATGCCTATGGGTTGCGCAAGGCCTGATCAGGCCGGCGTAAAAACTATGTCTTATTTTTGGGAGTTAACATTGTCTCCTACCCAACCCGGTACTTGTTATTGGAAACGGGGGTTGGTCGTTGATAAAACGATGCCTTCATAGGCTTCAATATACTACAAAATTTTCCTACTTAGACTCCTTAAATTTGAAGCTTCGGAATCCGTAAGATCATAAATGACCCCTACTTCTGGTTGATCTACCTGTGGATCTTCCGAGGGTTTTGCATTTGAAGCAACTATTTTAGCATTTGGCGGTACTGGGTATTCTTTGGAATGACCTGACATTTTGAGAAACCCATTTTCATCTTGCTCCCAGATTACTTCAACCAACACTCCCCGTGGATTTTCTTCGGAATCTGTCTTTGGAATTCCTACGTAATTCGCACCCTTGGGTATCTGCATAACATCACCAACTAATCAAGTTTCGGTTTTAATAATCAACAAAATAATTAGTGATCTGAGTTCGGAACTCATCAGTGTGATACCAGCGACCTGATTTGGAGACTCGCCACCATCAAAAAGCTTATAATAATACCAGCGACCTGAATTCGAAACTCGCCAGCATCGTATTCTTTATAATAAACTAATGAAAGATAGATAAGGATCTCACCCGTAATTTTTTCCCGGATGTTAGTGTCAGAGTAACCAAGTTGCCTTCATTCAAAGCATTTTCAAACTCGGCTTTTTTGGCAATATTCAAGAAGACCTCTTCCAGTGTTGTCAACCCAAGTTGGATATCTCCTACCCCAAACTCATTCTTTTGGTCTTCAAGCTTATCAAAAAAATCCTGTCACCCAAACACACATCACAAACATAAAGCTAAAGAAGGTTTACAGTAACAAATTTCTCTTCGATCAAAAGGAAGTGAGAGAATTCGCCGTGCTTACCGATAAAAGTTTCTCTTTATCGCGAGGAATAACAAAAGTCAGGAATGACTTATTCTCCTCTTTAGGTACCACATTCAAATGCTGCAAATTCAAATATCAGCAAGTCAGTGCATATTATACTTCAGGAATTTGCTGCAATAAATAAAAACATCAGCACTGAATAGATGGCATACATGCTTGAAGAACTGCTTCACAGCCAGATGATGAGGTTCATCAGTGACTGCATCTCCATCCACGGGAAATTGTCTCGAAGTGTTCTCCGCAAAACTAACCGTAGCAACTAAACCAGTCCCAAACCGTGATTTCAACCGTATTGACGTACCAATGCAACGGAGTTTACCCTTTGCAACAATTGCTATGCGGTCTCCTAATATGTCAGCTTCCTCCATAGAGTGAGTTGTCAGAACAATCGCCCGGCCTTTCTTCGCGTATTCTATTACGTCCCATACATGTCTACGAGTAATTGGGTCCATACCTGTGGTCTGTACATCACAGGAAAGTATTTTCAGATTTAAATGAAAAATAAAATCATAAACCCATTGAGGCATGTCTATAAAATAAATGCTTACAGGTTCATCCAAGATGACCAATTTCGGGTCCCCTAGAAGAGCACCAGCAACACTGAGGCGACGCTTCATCCCACCACTGCAGCTTCCGGCTCTTACTCCTGCTGCACCAACAAGCTTTACATTTGCTAGTGCTTCCTTAACAATCTGCATTCCCAGCAACAATTGCATAAAGTTAACTCAAGCTGCCCCTTCTATTAAAAAGGAATAATGGCAAACAGAAACTACAGATTGTCAGAATCACAGAGAATGTACCGAATCGAGCAAAGAAGGGGGTAGACCCTTGATACTTCCAAAGAGACGGAGGTGTTCCTCACAGGATATCTCCGGCCAAAGAATATCAAACTATATAAACAAGCACATACAATTTCAAACAATTGCCATTCATTGGTCATCAGACTACAATTTATAATGTTGTTGAGCTGAAACGTATACAAGATGCAAACCTGGGGACAAACTCCTATGATTCTTCGAATATTTGTCATGCCGATTGAGCTTCTAACTGAATTTCCGTATATCAAAGCTGTTTATGGATAGCAAAGGTAAATCAGGTCCTATGTTGTGAAAGTGGAGTTAGACGCTCGCCTAGGCGTCTTTTTTTTTATTTTATTTTTGAAGGGAGCCTAGGCATCGTGCAGGGGTGCCTAGATAATAAAACGCCCAAGGCGCAAAAATGTGAGACACTATTTAAGTATTTATATTTTATTCTTTTCTGGGCGCCTAGGGCTCGCCTAGACCTCACACAACATAGATCAGGTCTGTTAAAACACATGCTTATATAAAACCATATAACTAGTATCCTGATAAAGAAGCCATTACCATCTCCGCCCGTCACGGGTATATTGCCGATCAAACAGTTTATTGTTGTAGTTTTTCCAGCTCCATTAGGTCCAAGAAGACAAAACAATTGATCCTTTTCAAAGTTCATCCATACACCCTGAAAACAATTATGCAACATACTTGAAGCAACAACATGTATATATTCAACTCATCTTCTGCACAAGCTCGGGACGCTAATTTGGTTACCTTGACGGCATGATAAGTTCCAGTTCTCCCAGGATATGCTTTTGCAAGACCACGTATTTGAACTGCAATATTTGAATCGTTACTCATTTTGTAATCTTCCTTCATTTGGTCTCTCACCGTGCGTTCCTCTTCGAGGACATCTTCATCCCTATCCGAGTTCTTTTCATCTAGTAGTGGAATCTCACTTGTGCTACCACCTGGGAAACAAGAACAGAAAATATTTGAGTGGGCATGATAATAACTAGATAACGCGGACGGGGATGGAAAAAGCTCAAAGGATTACCAGCACTGCTTCCAGTCCAGTAGCCCGGGTTCAAGAAATAAATGACTGATTTTCTTACACCGGATGAGTTCGGGATAACGTTGTCCAAGTAGAGTGCCAAAAGAAACCACACAATGAAGTTTGCCAAGTTCCATTTAAGTGATACCCCCTATCAAAATCATGGTTCAGGGTTGAGGGTTCGGACTTTATATTGTTGTCTAATACCAGGATATCCCCAACAAGATTGCAAAGATAGCATAAGTAAGGATGCTCTAGTAGTTTAGCGCGAACATACGTACCATTGTTGAACACGGAGCCCCAGGAAGTGGACATTTATTGATACCACTCCAGGCAATCCCATTACCAGTCATTGATGCCGTATTAAGCTTTGTAACCTCTTGACCGAAAATATTAGGAGGGAAGAAATTCCATAAAATTCTGAATATTTTTGAAAACTGATCCACAACCTCACTTGGTGCCATCTACATCAACACAAACACCATGCATTATCATTTTTAACAGCACCAAAACGTTGTGTGCATCTACGGGGAGCATGAGACAGATCTTACCCCGGTTAAGGAACCGACGATAAATACAAAGAAACCGACAGTATTTGCTGCTGATGACTTGCTAAGGAGAGTGGAAACCGCAAATGCGAAACCAATCTAGCATCATGCGTAGCATAAGAACCATGCATGCATGCATGCAAATACGTAAAAAAAAATGAAAGTGAACCATGCATTATATCGAAGGAAATTTAAGATACTTACCATACTGAACTGAAACAGGAAGAAAGTCAAGAAGAGAACCACAAAACTATTTTGCACGAAAAAGTCGAACCGGGATATAATCCCGACGATAATAGTAAGAAGTGATGCAATGCATATCATAACAGTGTCCCATACAAGCCATGATAACCAGTACGCGGATTCATAAAGACCCATTATTGACATTGCCTGTAAAGGGGAGTACCAATGCGCTTGTCATCAAGTTTATTTTCTTTCTTAAACCCGACCGAAAATACGTAAAAGAAATGCTAGCGCAAAACCTGACGGAGTTTAAGTTCTCGCTCTGCAACCAAAGAACCTATTTGTGATATGAAAGGAAACATTGTTATCGCAAGAAGGAAAACCCATCCTGCACTGGCCATTGCAGAAACATATTCAGTCGAAGGATGTGCAAATTCCTTCAGTTCCACATTCCAATTTAACTTCGGAGCTGCAAAATAAATGACAAAACATCAGAATAGGAGTCATAAAAACAAAGGAGACGTACGAATCGATGAGTTACTTATAGCAAGAACCCTCGCAATTTCACGGTCAGCAACAATTTGAAGTGGTAATTGAAACTTAAACACAGGGTCTTCAGTTACTCCTCGCAATATCGTTTCTGAGTCGTTTGTTTGTATCCCATAGCTTATTACAGTAGCACTTTTTTCAACAAAGTGCAAGGCCGCAGCACAATGCAGAGGTTCACTGTAAAGCCAAGCATTTACATCATCACTCGTTTTAAATGATTTCACCTGCCGATTCCAACATACCGAAAAATGTTAAAACTCGAGTGCTGTCTTTTTAATTGCAATAACAACCAAGAACATAAATGATGTTCAATTACCTTGATCGAAGGAATAGGCCTACCAGGATTATTCAACATGATCTTCTCCACAATTGATTGAATCCTGGGACTTGCATTTCCGCTCCACGCGAAATCGTAGCAAGGAAGCTGGACATAGAACTTGGTTTCACATGGAGGAATTGGTGGGATAACTAGAGGTTCCGGATCACGGACATCTGTAGTTCTGCTAGACATATAACCAGAATTCAGAACTTTTTCAACACCAACCAACAAGAGTATGAAGACGACCGGTGAGAAAAGTTGCCCGATAAACGCTTTCTTATTCCTCAATGATAATATTATGTTTTTCTTGAACAATGCTCCGAACTGCTGTATCAATAGAGGTATTCCTACCAAAACCTGGATTGTTGCGGTATCCATAGTAGGTTCAGACGAATGATCTGCCATGCATAGTGCACCAGTTTCATCGTCCTTATGTACGTCTTCAACCATAAGAACCCTCTTGGGATTTTCTGTATATTTTGTTCCGCGAAACCAACAATAGATTTCAGTTTCCGTTGAATTTCAGATGATATATTATTATTACGCTGAGATAAGAAAAACAAAAGATAGGAGAAAGAAGCACATTCACAGTTTTAGAGAGTCTAAATTTAGTGAGAAATCAGAAACCAAGCAAAATGTATGAATTTTATCCACAAACTTGTTTACTAAAATTATAACTTCCAGGTCTTGCAAAGGGAGACAGAGGCAGAGTAGACTGAATATAAATGAATTTATCGGCCAGTACAATAATGGGAACGCGAAGTACATGAAAGTAGGAGTTGCAAGCAGTTGGGACATTAGCTTTATACAAGGGAATATTGATAAACTGCCCCACTTTCAATTTCGGATTAATAATTTGCCCCCGTTTTTTTCAACTTTTCAAAACTGCCCCCACTGTTAACTTTTCCATCTAATTTAGTTTTCCATCCAATTTTTTACTTATTTACCCTTTACTTGTCACGTTTATCTTCTACTTCATTTTTCAGGTTCGTCGAGCTCGGTTCATGGATTTAGGGTTCGGGGTTCAGGGTTAGGGGTTTAAGGTTCAGGGTTCAGGGTTCAAAGTTCATGGTTCTGGGTTCGTGGTTCACGATATAGTTCAGGGTTCAGGGTTAAGGGTTTAGGATTCATAGTTCAGGCTTCGTTGTTCATGGTTCACGATATAGTTCAGGGTTAGGGGTTTAGGGTTCATGGTTAGGCTTCATAGTTCACGACATAGTTCAGGGGTAAATATGACCTTTTAACAGGTGAGATAACCGTCATCTTGCATTTAACGGGATGGAAAGCGTTATTTGAAAAAAACGGGGCAGTTTAGGAAAGTGCAAAAAAGCGGGGACACTTTTTTTACCCTAATTCAAAACTGGGTCACTTTATCAAAATTCCCTTTGTACAATTGGGCGCGTTCGGATACACATACAGTCATAAAGAAGTTTCTCTTCGACTTCTGGAAGCAAAAAAGAAGTTAGTTTGGGTGAACAATTTGAGAATGACTTCCGAAAACAAAAAGAGTTAACTTTTTATGAAACAAAATGTTTTTGCTTATGACTTCTATTTCTGAAGAAGCAGAAGTCAGAAGCAGATTTACTTCCAAACATGCTAGTTTATGACTTTATTGATATTTGAAACTCTATTGGATCTTCTTGGCAAGCTCCTTAAAGAACACTTTTGATCATAGGATTGCTTACAGAAAACAAGAAATGGAAATGCAACATAGGATGGATTACTAACACCCAGCGTTTGTAGTCCAACGGTTAGGATAATTGCCTTCCAAGGAATAGACCCACCCGGGTAATCTTTGATATTTCATATAGACAAAATTTAAAGACTTCAATAAAAATCTCGGACTATCTACCGCCTTCTGTTACGTTTTAGTTGACGAAGCGTCCACTCAATGCGTTCTAGAACCGTTTTCCCACGATTTGTACAGCTCGTCTTGCTCCTCGGATTATTGGCTTTCAACATTACAATGCTCCTTTGTTTTTTTGCTGTAGACAAGAAGAACAATAAGAAATTAAGACTACTGTATATAAATCAGTCGATACCGAATATAAACAAGCAAACATAACAAACAAACAAACAAGCTTAGTAGTTACAGGGATTACCATTCCTTATGCTTTGATACCCAGCACACATCTTCTCGACAGCAGCTTCAAGCCTTGCTTCTGAAAAATCTATACTGGTTTCTTGTTTCTGATGGAATACTTGTGCCATGATTAGTTCCGTAAACCCTCTTTTCAGTACGTAGAATCTCTTCTCTGCTTCTTCTTTAATCCTAAGCTAGCTCTCAATTTCCTAATACTGTAGAAAAAAAAAGTATTGGCCTAGCTTTGGCTCTAGTCTTTATATACAGAGGCTAAAGATCACTTTTAGCAAGTCTGTATTCTGGAAACCGGATTCAGAATAGGAAACAGGCGTATTTTGGACATAACAGACTTTAGTTCTACCCTGCAAATCTAGCTGATGTCCCAAATTTAGCAAAACTTGTTTACTAAATTGGTAACTTCCAGGTCTTAACAAAGTCGAGAGAGGGAGACAGAGGCAGAGTAGACTGAATACAAATGATTTATCCGCCGGTACAATAATGGGAACCCGAAGTACATGAAAGTAGGAGTTGCAAGCAGTTGGGACATTAGCTTTATACAACCAGCTAAGTCTTTCTTATTTCACTAAATTACGACTTTATTCTTATTTGACATTATTGAAAAACTCCATTGACATTGTCGAGATAGACATCTTCTTGGCAGCTCCCTGGTAAGAAGTGTGATCATGCAGAATAGGGTATCTTCAGTCCCATCCTTTGGGCCATCCATGGCTTTTCCCAACTAGGATCAACAAATTGATGCATCAGGAACTGTTGTGTCTCTTCTTTCATCAATTCACGAGCCCAATTCACCCGCTTTGAGGGGCAACAACCAGGTCCGAAACACCTACACAAGTATCAGACATCAAAATTTGTCAAGAAGTTGATGCCAACATACTAAGCCAGAAAGTTTCATGCACCGAATTATTTCTCTGTCTTCCATTGATATTAGATGGTTTTGCTCTAGATCCACAACTTTAGTGTTAAGGCTTGCCTGAAATTAATGGCCTATGGCATTTCAATTGGGATTACTGGTTTATGGCACTTTAATTGGGATTTCGTCTGATAACAGATGACCAAATGGTGTCAGAGGGCACATACCCGCACTTTAATTTTAAGACTTATCTAAAAAGTAAAAAGTAATCCAGAAAATTGTGGTAAAGCAATATACAACAGTGGTATTACTTTCGTTAGAAGTTGAAAGAGTCTATAAATTGCAAGAAATAACAAGTCTAAGCACATATCCGCACACACAAAAGCAGCAGAGGAGTAGATGAACACAACTTTACAATGTCTAAAGGACATAATAATCGGCCTGGCCATCAGAAACTTGAAGATTACTAATGAGTCTTTGTTAACCAAATGGTTGTGGAGATATGGAGAGGAGGAGACTAGTTTGTGGAGGAAAGTTATTCTTGAGAAGTTTGGTGGGGTCGAAATGGCTTGGTTACCTAAAGATTCAAAGAGAACTTATGGATGGGGGTTATGGGGGGTATTTTTAATCATTTTGCTTTTCTTAAAAACGGGTCAAAAATTTCAATAGCAAGAAAAAACAAAACTAATTTTTGGGATGATGTATGGTATTGTGAGAAAACTCTTAAAGAGTTGTTTCCAAAACTCTGGAAAGTGAGTGAAAAAAAGGAAGCAACAGTTGAAGACATGTACCATGAAAATGGTAACGGACCGTGTTGGAACATTATCCTTGTAGAAGGCTTAAGGATCAGGAAATTCAAGAGGTAATGGAGTTTTCAAGACTTTTAGATGATCAAAGAGAGCTTGTGGCAGACGACGATAAACGGGAGTGGAGGTCCAATCCAAAAGGTACTTTTTCGGTTAGTTCTTGCTATGCTTGGCTCATGCATGATTAGGGACAAATTATACCTCCAAAATTTCCTTCTAAATACATTTGGAATAAGACAATTCTTCCTAAAATTAGTTTCTTGGTTTGGGCTGCTGCAAATAGAGCTGCTCCTACTCTGTCAATGTTGTCAAGAAGGGGCATGACATTAGTAAATAGCTGTGGGTTTTGTGATAACAAGAGTCAGTGGAGCACTTGTTTCTTCACCGTCCTTTTATTGGGCAGATTTGGAACCACTTCTTATAGCAGCTAGGTTTGGTTTGGAGGCACCCTAATACAGTCATCGAGTTCCTATGGAAATGGAAATTGAAGTTCTCGACTAAGCCACTTAATTTTATGAGATATTGTTTGCCGTTTGCGATTTGGTGGTCAATTTGGTTGGAAATAAATGATATCCTAATAGCGAAGAAACAAAGAAAAAAAACTTTAAGTTCTCTTATTTTAGATATCAAGTTGTTGTTACTTAGCTGGACTATCAATGTTGATCCGTTTAAGAATATTTAGCTTGATGATTTCGTTTTTGATTGGGTGAATTTGTTTAGGAAGTAGTTTGTTGTAAACTCTCTGTTCACCTCTCTTCTTATATCTTTGGAGGGTGTTATCTTAGCATTCTTTCTTATTTATTTCAATCTTGCCTTTTTTTAAAAAGGACACAATAATGATCCAAACAAGAGCTAACAATCTCTAGACATACGATTGACATCTTTGAGGGCGACAAACAAATCACAATGTATGGGAGAAGTTACAAATTTAGAGAGGGAGCTTCTGTTGGATATATGTAAAACAAAAAAACATTTTTTTTTTGGTAAAACTCATCTTTAACCTTAATAGAAAACATCTAACAAGATTTTCTAACTTTAATTAGTGACAAGCATATGAAACAATTCTCAGATACATCCATGGTTGAACGAAAGAAGAAATGCGTCCATCATAAATGGAACACTTACATCCATGAAGGTATTAAAAAGAATCATACCTGAGGAAAACGTAACCCGTGGGTTCGTCAGCAGATTTCCTACCTTGTGCTGTAATGTATCCTTGAGACTTGCAGTGAATATGGCAACGTAATATAAAACTAATAGAGGTGAAGGCAATTCAGAGATTGTTGGGATGAGAATGAGAAGAAAAGATACGAAATAAGATTTAAATTTAAGTTGTAGGAAGAAAAAAGAGAAGCTGATAAGCAATAAGCTTTGAAACAATTGTTGAATAATAATAATTGTGTCTGTAAACGAAAACAGGACTCGATATAAATAGACTTGAGTTAACCGACTAGAAAACTAAACAAAGAAATAAAGACTAACTTAAGAAACAGAGTTTAACTAAGAATAGAATTCTAAGAAAACTAAAAATAGGGAAAGGAAGTAATTAAGCTTGTTCTGCAAGAAACTGTGCATGATGTACGGCATCAGTCCCCCCTTCTTGATTTGAGCTCGTCCTGGAGATATCTGGAAGCAACAACACTTCATTATCTCCATGAAAATTGAAAAATTCTTGAACATTGAACACATTGGATATGTTCCTATTAGCTGGAAGATCTATGACATACGCATTGTCATTGATATGTTTCAAGACTTTAAATGAACCATATTTCTTCATTTTGGTTTTATTTTAAGTACCAACTGGAAAACTCTCCTTGCGTAAGTGAATCATATCCATTTCTCCCTCTTTAAACATCTTAAGTCGCTTGTGTTCATCTGCAGCTGCCTTATACTTAGCATTTGACTCCTCAAGTTTGTTCTTTACGTCATGATGAAGTTGTGAAGCTCGTTCAATCATTGCATCAGCTTTGGTATTTGAGTTCTGTAACTTAGGAAGCACCAAAACATGATTAATAACTTTAGAATATACAATCTCAAAAGGAGTCTTACCAGTAGGTCGATTCACAGAGGTATTAAAAGAAAATGCCATATGTGGAAGAAGAACATCCCATAGTTTGTTGTTGTTCATGCACTTGACTCGAATTAAATTTCCGAAAGATCGATTAACTACTTATGTCTGACCATCTGTCTGTGGATGAGAAGTAGTACTAAACTGTAATGCAGTTCCAAGTCGTATCCACAAAGATTTGGAAAAGTAACTCAAAGACTTTGTATCTCTATCATAGGTAATTGATTTTGGTACTCCATGAAGGCGAACAATCTCCTTATAGAATAAAGAAGCTACATTAGATGCATCCGTAGACTTCTTACAGGCAATAAAATGTGCCATTTTGGAATATCGATCAACCACCACCATGACTGAATCATTACCTTTAGCAGTACGAGGCAATCCCAAAATAAAATACATGCTTACATCTACCCAAGGTGCATCTGGAACTGGCAATGGAGTATATAATCCAGTATTTTGAATAGTACCTTTAGCTT
The DNA here is from genome assembly GCF_003573695.1 of Papaver somniferum. Classification (NCBI taxonomy): domain Eukaryota; kingdom Viridiplantae; phylum Streptophyta; class Magnoliopsida; order Ranunculales; family Papaveraceae; genus Papaver; species Papaver somniferum. The sequence goes on along the minus strand of NC_039360.1, from coordinate 7,043,741 downwards.
GTTGGCAAACCATGCATCTTAAAACGTATTTATGAACATCACGCTTTAAAGAAGGCCAAAAATAACGGTCTTCTACAAGAGCAATATTCTTGTCACGGCCAAAATGTCCACCAAGTCCACTCCCATGAAGTTCTCTAATAAGATGAAGACGTAATGATCCCTGAGATATGCATGAGCGATTACCTTGAATAAAAATCCATCTTGAATAAGGAAATCATCTACACAATTAGTTGAAGAACCATATTTTTCCCATATGGATTTAAAATCTTCGTCCTCTGCATAAATGTCTTTAATATAATCAAATGAAAAGCTCTCATTACGAATGTATGCAAGTATATGAGCTCTCCTACTTAAAGCATCAACAACTTGATTTGTCTTCCAACTTTTATGCTTCACAGAAAATGTATATTTGTTGATTGTGGACATCTAACGATCATGCATTCTGTTAATCTTGGAAGATGTTTGTAAATACTTCAGGGCATGGTTATCAGTATTGACAACAAAGTCTTTATGAATTAAATAAGTATGTCATTGTTTCAAGGCTTGAACCAAAGAAAGTAATTCAAGTTCATAAATAGACCACTTCTTCTGAGTATCTGAATTCTTCTCACTGTGGAAAGCAACAGGGTGTCCTTCTTGGGATAATGCTGCGCCAATGCCAAGGATAGAAGCATCACAATCTATCTAAAATGGTTTAGAAAAGTCAGGTAAAGCCAGAACTGGAGATGTACATAACTTTTGTTTAAGAGACTAAAAACTCTTATCAGCCTCTTCAGTTCATCCAAACTTTGCTTGTTTGAGACACTAAGTAATAGGTGCAGCAATAGTACTGAAGTTTCTAATAAATCTTCTACAAAATGAAGCCAAACCATGAAAACTCTGAATATCCTGTATGGAAGTAGGAGTAGGCCATTCTTGAATAGCTTTAATCTTAAAAGGATCAACATGAATGCCTTTATCAGAAACCACATATCCCAAAAAAGTAACTTCAGATGACAACAAGTACACTTCTTTAGATTCACAAATAAAGTATTATCTTGTAACACTTTTGATAGATGAACCAGATGTTCTCTTGCACTAGGACTGAAAATTTATATGTCATCAAAATAAACAATAACAAATTGACCAAGAAAATGTTGTAGAACCTGATTCATAAGTCATATGAATGTACTTGGAGCATTTGATAATCCAAAAGGAATAACAAGCCACTCATAAATCCCTTATCTTGTTTTGAAAGCAGTCTTCCATTCATCTTCTTCACGAATACGAATTTGATGAAAACCACTTCTCGAATCCAACTTGGAAAAAATTATAGAACCAACTAACAAGTCAAGAATATCATCAATACGAGGAGTTGGAAATATGTAAGAAATAGTTATTCGTTTCAAAGCTCTACAATCAATACACATTCTCCATCCATTGTCCTTTTTTGGCACCAAAAATGCAGGACAATCACAAAGACTGTTGGTAAGTCTAATTAATCCTTTAGCCAATAAATCGTTGACTTGGCCTTGTAAAATTTCATGTTCATTTGGGCTTAGCCAATAATGTGCTTGATTTTGGAAGAGATGCACCAGGTATGAAGTCAATACCATGTTGAAGATTTCTTAATGGAGGTAATGTCACAGGTAACTCATCAGGAAATAAAGCATTAAACCGAGATAGTAATGGACGTACCTTCTCTGGAATGTCAATCATTGGTTTGTCTTCTTCATGAGAACTAAGAGTATGAGAAGTAAGTAAAGAACGAGCAATATTATCTACCAAAGCGCTAGTCTTTCCATCACTATGTTCTTGAATAGTCGAAGAATTCTTTGGAGGATATAATTTTTTTAACTTCCCTTGATGAGTAAAAGTATAAGTGTTATCGAAACAGTTGTGTACTGCTTTAATGTCATATTGCCAGGGTCTTCCAAGTAAAAGATGAGAATCATACATCTCAATGACATCACATAACACAGAATCTTCATATCCCGGAAAAGAAAAATTGACAACACATTGATGAGAAATTTTTTGAGTCGAAGAACCATTAACCCAACCAACTGTATATGGATTTGGATGTGGAGTAACGGCCAAACCAAGTTTTTTAACCACATGAGCAGCAACATAATTTTCCACACTACCCCTAATGATTATCATATCACATACCTTGCCTCCAGTGGTACATTTAGCTCTAAAAATACCGTGTCTTTGAGAAAGACATGGTTGACTGATTAAAAGTGGACGTACTATTCCCACCAAATGTTCACCATAAGCATCATGAATTTCAGTAGCTTCACCAGTATTATATTCATCATCCCAATCCTCATTGTCTTGAGATTCATCATTATGCTTGGTATTTCCAATAAAACCATTAAATTTTCGGCATTCAGCAGAAGTATGTCCATGTAATTGACATCTATTGCACATCTCTCCTCGAAATTTAGAGTACATATTTGTTGGTTTTGAAGGAGGAGGAAACTGTTGTTGGTTTCGGTTAGAAAAACGAATAGGTGTAGACTTGGGTGGATTTGGAAGAATATATGTACTCTCAGTAGGTTGTGGAAGAATAGGTGAAGTATTAGCAGGTAGAGGTGTTTGAGAATAAGTGAAATTAATGGGTGGTTGTGATTGATGCTAAGGTGTAGAAATATCTTCTTCATAATAACTATGACTTTGAGCTGAAGGAACAAAATTATCACGATAAGTGTTACCGTAAAATTGTTGTGGTCTATAATTGGAACCATAACGAGACTGACGAGGTTGAGGAAGTCTACAAGTACGCAAAAGACATTTCTCAATCTTGATGGCTTGTTGAATGGCTTCTACCATAGTGAACACAGATTGTGTCATGCTGTTTTGAATTACCCTGTGCAAACCCTCAATGAATCGTGCCACCAACTACTCCTCAGTTTCATGTATTTCATTGCGAGCAATGAAATTGTAAAACTCAGCAACATATTCCTCCACAGGTCGAGTTCCTTGATGACAATTCTGTATTTTTACAAAAATTTGTTGTTTGTAATCCAGAGGCAAAAAAATTTCTCGAATAAACTTACGCATGAGTGTTCAAGTACGTACTGGAGGTTTATTGTATTTGATTCTATCGTCACGTATATTTTCCCACCATGCAGCAGCGCCGCTTTTAAGTTTGTAAGCTACGAGTTTTACCTTTGATTATTCAGGGACATCCATAAACTGAAAAAAGGCCTCAACTTCATAAAGCCAATCCAAAAGTTATTTTATTCTGAAACTTCCATTGAAGGTTGGAATATCAGCCTTCAACTTATACTCTGGCAGAGAACTATAAGGGTTTGGTCCAGTTCAAAGGCGTCGTTCTTCAGTCCATCTCTGATGTTCTTTTTCTTCGACAGAATCATCATCATCACTGTCATGTTCTGAATTTGATTTTGGCTTTTTGGTTTCATGACTAACAACGTCCCTTTCCTTGTTCTTTTTCCTGTGCGAACTCTCTGGTATATCCTCTGTGTAAACAAAACCAAAAGTCCTTTTTGATGATTCAATAGTTGTTTCGAAGACTCAGCTCCGTGTCTTGGTTGAATACCAAGGAAATCCATCAATCCAGATATTAGGGCAGGAAGCTCCTCGAGCGTGGATAGTTTTCCATTAATAGTTTCAACAACAATAGAGAGAGTATCCACTTTTTGTTCCAAAGGATTAGCCATTGCAAAAAAAAAATGCTGAAAAATTTAGGGTTTGAGTTTGAGGTGCGGAAGCGTAGTAAATGGTCGAATCACAGATAAAAATCTAAGAAAATAGGTCTGAATACCAATTAATGTAGAACTAATAGAGGTGAAGGCAATTCAGATATTGCTGGGATGAGAATGAAAAGAAAAGATACGAAATAAGATTGAAATTTAAGTTGCAGGAAGAAAAAAGAGAAGCTGATAAGCAATAATCTTTGAAGCAATTGTTGAATAATAATAATTGTGTCTATAAACAAAAACAGGACTCGATATAAATAGACTTGAGTTAACCGACTAGAAAACTAAACAAAGAAATAAAGACTAACTTAAGAAACAAAGTTTAACTAAGAATAGAATTCTAAGAAAACTAAAAATAGGGAAAGGAAGCAATTAAGCTTGTTCTGCAAGGAAGTGTGCATGATGTACGGCATCACAATGTTCTAAAAGAGCAGTGCTATTTCCAAAGATGAAGTCCACACTTCCTTCAATGTATCAATCTTTCAAATAGTTTTTTCCATAATGTAAATACAAGGTATCCTGCACAAAAGCATACGGCAAAGAACACACTTACAAAGAGAACAAGAAAATATTCATGTCCTGTAAACCTACCCGATAAACCAAATTAGTAGTACTGAAAATATAGAGTTCCGTATCATGACTTCAAAAACAAAGCCGATATATGGTCCTATGGCACTGTATTGAGTTAGAGTTACTAATCTCAAGTCTCAACAACAAAGCTCTCAATTTGTTAATCAACGCCTAAATTGATCGTAATATCTCAATCCAATGTAAATTTGGCAGGAGAATCAAGATAATATTTATGTCCAAGCGAAAACATCAAATACATCCTTACAACATCTTATTTCATTACAACACCCAAAAATTGCATCACTTGGAAAACATTTGAAGTGCAATTGCAAGCAAGATAATGTCTCCATTGAAGAAATCAAATTACAGCTAATAATCGAAACAAGATACTAAGCAGACTCAATTGCAAGCAAGCTAATGTATTTATTGGAGGAATCAAATTATAAAGAATATAATCGAAGCAAAATCGAACAAAAAAACAAATAAAAGGTATACCTGCCATCCCAAAAATCTAAAATTGTAGAAACCACACCGTTCAGCAGTTACTCTAAGAGCTACAGCTTGTCCTGAACCCAATAAAAATAGTAAACATTTCAAAATTCACAATCAACACAACAAATATTTCCAGTATAATAACAACAAAAAGAAAAGATCCATTTTGGCTAAATTACAAAAATTCCAAAAATTCACTACATGAGGAGTATTATTCTCAAAGGTCACATTCTCAGCAATGGAATCTTCACCTTCCACAATCACACTATCACACCCAAAAGTTCCAGTTCCAATCAACCTTGAACCCTAATTTCAATTTCCCACAAAAACAAAAATTAACAAAACCAAGCATCTAAGAAAAGGGTTTGTTAACTAGTATAACCGTCTCCACGGTGGAACGGCCGACCGAAGAAGAATCTGAAGATGGGGTTGGTCTGCGACTACTTTTGCGCTGTTTAGGAAAAAGTGACATTTTCGCTCCGTTTCGAAAAAAGTGATACTTTCACCCCGTTTCAGAAAAAGTGGTATTTTCACCCGTTTCAGAAAAAGTGATACATTCGTCTCGTCTCAGAAAAAGTGATACTTTCTCCCCGTCTCAGAAAAAGTGATACTTTCGCCCCGTTTCAGAAAAAATGATACTTTCGCCCCGTTTCAGAAAAAGTAATACTTTTTTTGAAACGGGGCGAAAGTATCACTTTTCCCGAAACAAAGAGAAAATATCACTTTTCCTTAAACAGAGCGAAAGTATCACTTTTCCCTAAACAGAGAGAAAGTATCACTTTTCCCAAAACGGGACGAAAATATCACTTTTCCCGAAACTGAGTGAAAGTATCACTTTTCCTGAAGCGGAACGTGAAAGTATCACATTTTCTAAAATGGAAAATTAGTCGATCCATAAACAAAAATATGGTTCCATGATGCGTTATGCATTCATTGTGGCGGTTTGCATAATGATTATGCTTATGCATTCAATTTTTGAGAATTGTGCCTAAAATGAAAGTATCACTTTTCTTGAAACGGAGGGAGTGCATCGTTTTATTAGTTGCAACGGAAAATTAGTTGATGCATAAATCAAAATATGGCTACATGAAATTTTATGTATCCTTTGTGGTGGTTTGCATAATGGATATGCATTTAATTTTCTAAAATTGTGCCTAAAATGATAATTACCTCCGAATTTTTCTTAAAAACTCTAAATTTGATACTATTGTTTGTACCCATTGCATAGACTTTTTTATTACCTTTCTAACGAGATAAAATTTGTAAAATTTCAAGGCACGGATTTTTAGATATGTTATATTAAAGTTTGCTTTTCAATTATACCCTTAAAAAATAAGATATACCCTTAAAAAATAGGAGTTATAGAAATTAGACTAAAAAGGAGGGATAATTGTGTCAAGTGAAAAATACCAACCATGGACACCAAATCTAATCTTTTTGTGTCAATTGATCACTTACTATTTACAAAAAAAATGGCCACATAAAAGTCCTCCATTGCTTCGCTCGGTCGGCCCAATAAGGTAAAGCCTCGAAGGGATACATACCTGATGATGATTAATTTTGGTAGCGTTGTTATCACAAGTAAGAATTGTATCTTCACGGTGGGATGATGAAAAAGTAATGAAATTTTTGGTTTTTGGAATGTAAATAGGTTGTTTATAAATACCAGGTGATATCTGAATGATAATTCTGGCTGCATTCCTTAATGGAATACAATATACTGCTTCTTGTACTGTTTTGTTATCTCCACTCCCATCTTGTGATACTTTGATCACTCGTGCCATTTTCTTCTTCTTCTTCTCTGTAGATGATTATTCAATTCAGCTGGTTAAAGTTTCAGAGTTCTGTGTTCCGTCGGAGGAGCAATAACACGTGAATATAATTAGCGCGTAACTGATATCTATACATGATTTATAATTTTGTCTTCTATCTTATTTCGTCAATTTGGATTGATACTTGTTGGCCTCTAGCAACAAGGGCGGTAAATTCCTTGTCGGCAGGTCAGTTAGTCCCCAAAAAAAAAAAACGACTGGTCGGACACCGATGATGGCCGGGCCAAAGCAGCGGCTCGATGGATTTAGCCTGGGCAGCTGTTCTGGATCGGACAACATCAGTCGGGCGGGATGTACATGGAAGGGATGCATTGGGAAGCGGATTGGTGCGGAGATTTGAAGCGAGATGGAAAGCCGAATTGTCGGTATAGTTGGTTGAGCGAAGAGTGTTCCCCTTAACAACAAGGGCGCTGAGGCGGTCTGGCCACGCCGGCGGGACATCAAATATCTGCAGCACTCACGGTCTAAACGGTGCGGATTAGCTCTTCCCAAAACCACCCAACCCGATCGCATTAAGGGAACAAAGGGTAATCTTCACTTGTTGGCCTCTAGCAGCAACGGAGCCAGAAATGTGACTATGGGGGAGCAAAAATGGACTTAAATCCCACTTTTTAAAAAAGTTTAGGCTTGGAAGCTGTTGGGTGCTCTCAACTGGCTCTGTTACTGACTCACTCATTTTTGATATGCCGGTCAAAAATGAGTTGTTAGTTATAGTACTTTTTTAGCCGTTAGATCAAAAAATCAAATTAACCCCAAACTTTATAAGCAGTATATATATAGTTTGCTTCTGGCTAGGGCATCCCAAAACCGTGCCTTCCTCATCCCCAAACTTTATAAGCAGTATATATATAGTTTCCTTGTGGCTAGGGCATCCCAAAACCCTGCCTCCCTCATTTGTGTAGAAGGAAAGAAACCCTAAAACAAAAATACACCAGTTCACTCATTACCTGTGACGGAAACAACAAATGCATGGCTGAAGCAAGTGGTGGTTCAACTCCAGCATCACCACCACCAAAAAGCATTATGATTTCTCCTCTCAATATGTTGATTTTCAACATCTCAACCATCGGAGTTCACATCTAAATGGTTCTGTAATAAGCATCTCTGCTTGAACTGATTCTGAAAGAAGAGAAGATTATTTTATCTTTAAACCTATATACATCAGCTCTACTTCTCTGACCGCATATACATCAGCTCTGATTTTCCCTCCTAATCATCAAATGCAGATTCTAATGCAAGAACAGAAGATTATTTATCTAGACGTATGTGAAGCATTTAGGAGATCTGTGAGTCTATTTTACTTGTAATGGAATTATGAAAATAATTTGAATGTATGTTTATACTGAAATCTCCAAAATCTGAAGATTTTTTTCTTTTCTAGATAAAATAAAATGCTTCTAAATAAGTATGAAATAAAATGCTTAAGACTGGTTTACTTAATATTATCAAATAAAATGCTTCTAAATAATGCATTTTATTATTTTATTTTATTAAAAAACTTGTTGAATAAGTAAAAATTAAGTAAAAAATAACTTAGAGCTCGTTCGGTTGGGAGAATTAGAATCCTTGGAATCCAATTCCTAGGGAATGCGCCCAATTTCTTGAACCGAACGGTGCAAATGAACTCTACGTAATTGGGAATTTCAATTCCTAGGAATCCAATTCCCTCCAAAATGGTAGATTTCCATTGCATTGGTCCAATGATGCAATGAAATTGGATTCCGGAGTAATAACAAAGATAATTGAATTACCTTAACCGAACATGAATTTTTTGGATTGGAATCAAATTCCTGGGAATCCAATTCCAAGAATTGGATTACCCCATAATTAAATTCCTAGGATTTTAATTCTCCCAATCAAACGGGCTCTTAATTCATCAGAGAATTGTCTTGTTGTAGGGGTAGAGGTTATACACCATGTACTGAGTGTGGCATTGAAAGGTCTAAATTAGACTGTTCACATTGTAATGGAAAGGTATGTGCACATTTTCACATATTACATTTTCTTTTTTCTTCATTTTTTTTCATTATTTTTTTATTTTTATTTTATTTTATTTTTATTTTTTTGTGATTATTTTCTCATATGGGCTAGGAAGAAAATAGACAAATTGGTTATGTTCTTGATAGTTTAGATGCCAATAAGCAAGGACTTGCTAAACATCATTTGTTGTTGCGAGAATGTTCGAGTACTTGGTGCATGTGGTGGCTTAATCACCATAGATGCCAGGCATTTATCCTGACGGGGGTCCTTGAAGTTTAGCTGTTGAAGAGCATCAAACCTTTACTTATTAGAGAATGCGTGCATCATATTTGGTTTACATGTTCCAGGGTATAAAAACGTGTAGTAAATGCTTGGGAGATTGTAAAATCGACGAGCAACCATGGGAAAAAGCTCGCTCAATGTAAAATCGTTCAACCTTGTTTCCACTTCTTCTTAGTAGTAGATTGCATGCTGGTCAAATTGCCAGTTTTTGCATGGTCTGATGATTTTTGCAACCAATATTTTGCACCACAAATGAGTTGTGGCTATGAAATTTGAATTTTTCAAAGAGTGTCTCTGTGCAAGTTAGAGTATGCTCATCGTTGCCTGATGTTCGTTATGCAGATCTCCACTCAAAGTCAAGGAAGACGATGAGGTAGACTAAAGTTTGATGTCAGGAAAAAGTCCAAACGGATATACCATTCACCTTCTCCTGAAGTTGGATTGAAGATCAGCAGATCACTAAAAGTTAGTTTACAACTCAATCTCTCTTGCATATGCAAGTTGTCGTCTCAAGTTCTCTTTTTCCTTTGAAATGTGTTTTCTTTTCTGACTGCATATCCACTATTTGCTTGTCATTTCTCATATAATGATTGAGTTTGTTAGGAATCTATTCTCAGATTCATGTTCATCACATAGAATTGTAGTAGAACGTAGGTGTATTGGAAAAAAAAAAAGGTAAACGCCTAGTAGATATTTGTCAAGTCAACAGTTCTGAGTCCACAAGCTTTACTTGCATCTGCTTATTGCCACAGAATTTTTTTGATAATAGCATAGGCAGATTATGTGGAGAGACAATCATAAGTTTGATTTTCCTTATTTAGTTGGATGCATGCTTGCAGAATCTGAATGCTAAAACAGGATTATTTACTAAACGAATGAAGATTCTCCATCCCGATCCAAAGCTTCATGCTCAGAGAGTGGCTGCAATTAAGGTCTGGGATGCCAGAACATTTCTGATGCTTGCTGTTAAACCTTAACATCTGAACGTAATCTGGTTGAAGAACAATTACAGAACTTCATCGCATATGAATTACTAATTTTTTGCATTGTAGAAAGCTAAAGGGACTGCTGAAGCAAGGAAGAGGGCATCTGATTCTGTGAAAGCTTTCTTCCTTGATCCTGTAAATCGTCGCAAGAGAAGCATTGCAATGAAAGGTACTTCTTGCTTTCTTGTTTATGATCATTCATATGCGAGTACTGCAAATACTAAACCGAATTTTGTGCGATACAGTATGTTTTTTTCGGAACTTGCACTTGACTGTTGAGCTTAGTCAAAATCTTAGGTGCAAACTTTTGAATCCAAAACATAATGCATTTTGTTTCTCTTCTACATCTGTACTTTTGGGTTAAAAAGGTTGTTACAGACTTGTCTAGTAACTAATATAAATAAGCTCCAATTTTTGGCAGGCGTCAGATTTTACTGCAGTAACTGCGGAAGGGAAGACATTACTGTCCAGAACTTCTCAAGGATGGATCACTAGTTAGAAAATTCAAATGCGGGATTTGTGGAGAAAGAGGACATAACCGAAAAACTTGCTACAAGTTGAGGTCAAGTGAAATCAAGACAAGAAGTATTAAAGGTCTGCGAAATTGTCGAACCTGTGGTCGAAGTGGACATAATAGCAGGACATGCCGTACTGCTAATGGGGTTGAGGAAACAGTGAAACCAGTTGTTGAATCAAAGATAGGTTTAATATCTTCTGAAGGTAGTAATAGAAGGATTCACATCTGCAGCTTATGTCAGGGAAAAGGGCATAATATCAGAACATGTTCAAGCAGAAACAAAAATGTACTTGGAAACTGAATTTCTCTCAATTTGTAGAAGATGCACAAAGATTAGTCCGCTGACGATTTTGTTTTCCCTCAAACTTTAGCTATTTTACTTATTGGGGGGGTTGATAAAACTATCATAAAAGAACTGAGAACCAAATGCAATTTCATGTTTCCATCCAAAATGGTTCATCTGAATCAGAGGTACATGGAGAAAGTATAGAAGCTCTATACTGAAAAAATATTTTTTCTTTCAGATCTACCTACGGAAAGAAGGTTCTCTACAGACAATAACTATCAAATACATTTACAACCAATTTGAACAGTTTGGCTAATCTCAATGATTTTAATTCAGACTAGGAGACGCTTTTACAACTACTACATGGTGGATGTTGATGCAAGTGCGGCTTGAGCTACCTTGATGAAAACATCCTCCAAGGTGGTATCAGTCAGACCCCATGCATTGATCGTGAACCTCGACTTGGCATTTTCAACTGATCGGAAAACGTCTCCAATCCTTACATCTTTCTTAGGAATTTCAAACTTTTGGGTGCCGGACAGGTGGTAGATTTTGTTTGCATTTGAAGAGAGCTGACGTACCAAGTTCTCCACTTCATTATCTAGGCTCACAGATGTTGTCATTGTAAACACATATGATCCTCCATATCTGGCTTTTAGCTGGCATTTATAACAAATTTCCGGAATCGAAATTAGAAATTGTAAATCAATTGGGAGAAATTGTGATGATTTTTGTCAGCATCAACCCGAAGGATGACTTTCGACTAAAGAAGTTACTTTTATGGTAAGTTTCTTAGTTGTGTTTCTATTTGCGTTGAACCGGAAAAAAAATGTATTGAGTAAGGATGACTAAGAGTAAATAAACAGAGTAGATGAAGAAATGTAAGATAATCTTAAATTAAGATTCTTAATCTTACCTCTTTCGGATTTCCTATGCACTGCAAGCTTCCGTCTGCAAAGATTCCCAACCAGTCACATAGTGCTTCCGCCTCTTCCATTGAATGAGCTGAAACCATCAAGTACTTATCTTCAGCAATTTTATAGAAAACAGTAGTGGTAGTAAAATTAGTAAAACTCTTGGATTTAAGTTTAATTACTGGTAAGAATAATAGCCCGGTCTTTCTTTGCACGTTTCACGATATTCCACAACTGGTTTCTTGAAGCTGGATCCAGTCCCGTACTAGGTTCATCCATATAAACCACCTTTCACGAAGAAAACAAGACTAACATAAAAATACTAAATGATATGAAAACTGAAAACTGCATGAAGAGGTCAAAACAACCTAGCTTGAAAAATTCACTAATTAGTTACTCGTGTTCACTAAGAAGAATACCAAACCACGTGATTAGCCAAGACTTGAAACTAATAAATACAAGTTGCTGATCATTTTAAGTTCCCTGTCACACCATGAGCTTTTCATGATGAACAGCGCAAACCAAACAACAAATATTGCAAATAAGAACAGATGAAAATCAAAACCTTAGGATCACCAATCAACGAAATGGCAACACTAAGCCGCCTCTTCATCCCACCACTATAAGTTTGAGCTTGTTTATCGGCAACACCTCCATGAAATAGGTTAACACTCTTTAGAGATTCTTCCACTTCCTACAGTAATAGAATGAAAACAAAAGGAAGAAAGAACAAATCAAAATGTTTCCAAGATGATGGTAGGTAATGGTGCTAGTACAAGTAAATGGATAATAAGAAACGAAAAAGAGAGCCAACGATTTTGCTCACTAATAAAAAAACTTACCTCCGTTAAGGCTGAATTTTTGAGGTTCTTCAGTCTACCATAAAATAAAAGGTGCTCTCTAGCTGTTAGACATTCCCCGAGCAGGCTGTTGTTGTCCGTAAAGCAAAATCAATTGCTATCCTTTTTCACAGTGCTGGTAATACATAACACAAAGTGCCTCAACAAAGAAAATTAAGAAAAGGATGGTTGCATACTCATGTTGGGGGCACACACCCATGCTGGAATATATTTCGTCCATCTCAGTTGCTAAGTCCAATCCATTAACTAATGCCACGCCAGAGGTTGGTTTAGTGAGCCCAATCATCTGAGAGTCGAACCATTAATTGTTGTGAGGCTGTAAACAGACGGTAGTTCTATTTTTTTCTATGTTTGCAGGGGTACCGGAGAAGAATAAATGAAGCCTCTAAATGTTAACTTATCCACAATGCTGAAAACTCACCATACTAATGAAAGAGGTTTTACCAGCACCATTAGGACCGAGCATACCAAAACATTCCCCTCCCTCCAAAGCAAGAGACAACCCTCTTGCTGCTAATTTTTCAGGGTTACCATCTCTACTTGGATAAACTTTTTTGAGTGTATCACAGACGATGGAATGACTTGTATCATTTTTGAGCATTAACTCTTTTACCTTTTCCCTCTGCACAGAGTATAACATTAGCATAAGTAACAGAGGATAGAAGATAAAAGACAAGAAAACTTCTGGAGACAATGGGAATCCGATCTATAGGCCACAGCTTAAGCCAAAGAACTTAGATTTTGAGTCGATGCAAAATATTAGTCTATACTGCTAATATAGGTGGCTTTGAGTTACTATAAATCTGCACGCTAATAAATATCGATTCATGGATTTATCAACACATTCCAACCTTTTAGATCTTAGTGCATCAAGAATGAGCAATGTATGCACTGCTTGTGAAGGAACAGACTCACCTCTTGGGAAACATCAGGTTTTTCAATTTCAACATGAACGTTTGGATGCTGTGTCTGGGTTGTTGGTTGCTGATAAGAAGCCGGTCGATTTCTTTAGGAAAAACAGTGGATGCTTTCTAACACCACTACCTGCGGATACAACTTGATCCAAATAATACGCAACAATAAGCATTACAATCCACTCTACGATCATGAGAAGAAAGACTCCTCTCATCCCATCCTCACCATCATTCACATCCTTCCAACTCATTTTAATGAGATGACCTACATAAGATGTTCTTTGGGAGTAGTCTTGGAATTCATAAAGCCCACGATATAGAGAAAAGGCAGGACACGTCTCTAATATGACTATCCAACCTCCTATAACAACATAAGATCATTCGAATGTAGTTAGGGAATACCATAAGATGTAATAAGATGATTCTAGACCACATTAATGGAAGTATAAATTCCTAAGAAACAAGTGTAGTATACATTGTACAGTAAGGATGTACATGTATATAAGAGAATGCGAAGAAGAGAATATTAGTCATTTATTAGTTTACTAATTTCTCCCTCCTTCTGTTACTACCTAAATTAGATCAACTCACTTGAAAACGATGTGGATTCGACGAGACTCTTGAATACAAACGCTGCAATGAGTCCCGATCCAAATACATACATGTGCGCCATTACTGTGACACCAAATTCAAATATGTTATATAATACGAGGAATAGAATGTAAGGGGGGTGGAAGGGTACAGACCTGTAGCTGTTTTAACATTTGAAAATGCTGTCGCCAATAGAAAACCAAAAGAAATCTGTAGGTTTATGTATATGAAATAGAATGCAAATTGTACGCTCAGTTCAGTAAATTTGAAGATCGACATCCGTGAAAAGGAGATTATTGCTTTTTCAATCAGTGACATTCTTGAGCGCATAGGACGTGAATTAAAGCAACAAAATTCGAATGAAATGTGAAATTTCTTACCTATGAGATTACCGGATACCATAAGACATAACATGTAGGCAAAAGAAAGGATAAGAAAATATAAATATGTTATCATCCAGTAAGGACCATCTCCAAGTCCATGCATTTTCATCATCATCCTTAAATTTTGCTGCTTCTCATAAACCAGGGTTGTCACTATAACCTTCATCAAGAGGCACATTGTAACAAACACATAAATTAAAATTTTAACGAAATATTTACTAAATAAATAATCTAAGTTTAGCTTCTGATGGATGACCAACAAATTATTTGATGAGTATAGATATGTGTGAACCATGAACAACCAAATTGTCATACAAGTGCCCCAATTCGGGTAAGAGAACAATGCACAGTTGAGGCGCGTGAGTTCGTGTCGTACTATGCATTGGTGCAAAAGAGAATCAAAAACAGCAAAGTGCATTGCACGTGCAAGGCAAAGCTTTACCTAGAACTTTAATTCAAATCTTGGTGCTGGGAAAAATTATGACGACAATGGACATTTTACTACTAAATGAGTAGTAGATGAAATTTGTAATCATCTTGTGCATGTTACTTTCACATGTGATATGGTACCAAGGGATGCCAACTATAAGGAGGGATGCAGGACTGTTAATTTATTTTGCGAAGTATTATTATTCTTTGGTTAATTATTTTATTTCTTTGATGAGTGTTTTCTCCCGTCCTTCTGAATATTATTTAAGGGGATGTACTACTCTTAAAGCGAGGTTGTTATATGACCCATTCTCTTTGAGAACTTGTAACATTTCAGGAATAAGATTTTCATAATTACCTGTCTATATCAATAGGTTTTTTAAAACACAACTACAGCACTTGTAATGTAGAAAGTCAAGGTTAGACCTACTTACAGGAAAAAGCTGCAAGATGACCCATGTGAAGAAGAGTGGAAGAGAACCACCAATGAATGAATCCAATCCGCCTGCCAAGTCATTCTGAGGAGGCATGGGCATACCTTCCACAAAATCTAATAGCATCTTTATAAACGTGCCATTCAAGAATTTGAGATACGCATTGGAAGCCTATTAAACATGTAGAATATTATGAAGTAGTAAACCAGATACATATCATTCAGACACAGATACAGACACATATACAAAAGAAAAACAACAACAACCATTTGAGTAGACACATATGATAATATTAAAAAACAAAAACAAAAAACAAACAGTTAGCAGGAACAATGCATCATCAAGACATTTAGGGCAGACATTAATTGCAAAATGGCCCAAATATCAGAAAGAGCTAAGAGAAACATATCATGAAGTTTTAGTGCACATTGGCCCTTTTAGGAATTGTAGCAACATATCTTCAATTAGAAAGAAAGATTACAAACCATTTCCTTCTACAAAAACAAGTTTTCAAGAGGTTATTTTCCCAAAAATCACTACATAAAGTATGCACATTCACCTTGGAAGAGAAAACTTTGTATCGATTTTTTTTGAATAAATAAACACCCTGTAACCTTAACAAGTAATACAAGTAAAAGATTTCAAACAGCTAAATACTCTTTTAACAATCTAATGCACATAACTGCTAGTCTTTTAAATAGATAAAAGGCACTGCCAAGCTAGTAGTATATAAGCATACACATAAATACCAAGTCCTCAAGGAAGACATGGGTCTAATGGAAGAGGAACCAAGATATTTCCATTTGTACAAAGGAGTGTAGAAGATGCTACACCACTTGGCATGATTCTTGCATGCATGTATGCATGTACATGTATTTCAATGGGTTGAAGTAGAATGTGGTTCATACACAACTAGCTTAACCAAGTACTGAAAGTGTTAGGATTTGTATTATTGAAGGAAAAAAACAAATTAATGCAAATGAAACTAGCAGGGGGTGGGCGTGTTAACAAAAGAAATGAAAAAAAAAGACATTAGACAATGAGATGAATGAATGCATGAATTGAGATTAAAAGATAGAAAACATTTGTGAGATTGTGAATTGTGATGCTTACCATATTCACAGCACGTTGTATCGTAGAATGCTTGTCATATGTCGAGTTATACCAGATACTCAAATTGAAGTTAGTCTCATCGGTGTTTAAGAAATCATAAGCTGCAACAATAGTTCGATAGCTACACGTGACTCATATATACTAGAAGGATATTTAACGTTAAACAAAGAAACATATTTTAATTTTTAAGGCCTACCTCCAAGGATCTCGTTAGCTTCATTTTCTGAATTTCCTTCCGCATAGCCCTTAAAGAGCTCATCATTTACCAACAAAGTGCTATTTCGCCAAAGGCCTAAACCTGGAACACACGTTACCTCTGCTTCCAGTTCAAGAATAATAACAGTTAAGCATCATCATGCATAAATAACATCAATAAAATAAGAGATTGAGCAGAGATTAAGACAGTCAACCACTTCATAGTTCATAGTACTAATGACACGTATTAACACCGTATATAACTACAACTGAAACAATTAGATTCACATAAATGGTTGCACTATCTCAAGATTTTTGATAAAATAAAATATTCAGACTACGCAGGGCGGGTTAATCCATCTTTAAATGTAAAAGCATAACATTAGTAACCAAGACAGATCTACCACACTTAAATGAAAGCTTAACCTATTGTGGAATCGGGAACATCATGTCAAAGATATTTAAGCCACTATGCATTTCACAATTTACTAAGGTAAGCAAACACTTGAGAAAGTGAAATAAGGTGATAAAAACAAAAAGGAGCAGTAGATCTCGGATACAATAAGCCTACCTGCTGTATCATTAACAGACGCCGTTTGGAGAAGAATAAGAACTTTAGCTTTATGTTTGCACTGGGGTTTAACTACTTCGTACTTTGAAATCATCTTTTTGACAGCTCTTATGTAACTAGGTATATGTTCCCGTTCCCCCTGCCAGTTACAAAAATCAACATGATGATCGTAGTCAATAAACCCAACATTAAAATCTTTGAAACCAATAAATTTCAGTCTTGCTGCCTAATTAATTTGAATCCAATAAATCATTTATTTTCTCAACCCACAGCTTTCATCCTAACGATAAAGAGAATGAGAGAGAAAAACTAACCAGGAGAAGATCATTTGTATCAATAGGAGTTGAAGAATTCAAGGAAACTTGCCTCTGAAAGTTTGCAAAATCGACGTAAATTACAAAGTCAGTTTCAATTCTAATGAATGAAGTTAATACTAATATTAAAAAGCTAAAAAGTTGTCCTATGCATTTTGAATCTAATATAATCATTTCTATTGAATCAAATCGATATGTTACCGTAACGATGAAACAAATTAAAAACCAAAATAAGACTAACCCGCGGAGAAAAGCTCAAATGTGCACTATTGAATAGGTTCTTTATGACACCTGATAACACATTAGATTAGTAATACAAACAAATAGATATATATCCTTAAAAGAAAAAACAAAAACTGTAATAAAGAGGAGTGCTTGAGATATACTTTTCCCAAGAGATTCATTCTTCCCTGTAACAAGTATTGTTACTGGACAGGAACCTGTTGCTTTACATGATTTATCAGGCAAGTCTTGATATGGAATAAACCCGGTTCTCACTGCACGAGCTTCAGGAAGAGGTATTTGCAAAAATGCAGGGATCTTTTCAGGTGTTAGTACAGCGTCAGAAGTACCGAGAACTATCGACATCGGATTATCCTTGCCATCCGCATGAACGTTTCTCAATTTTGAGGCTACGAATTGCGCCACCAAAATCCCAGCACATAGAAGAACAGGGAATAGAATAAGCCTAATATTTTCCAAGATTTCTTTGCTGCAAAGCCAATCAAAATTACAAAATCCTAAGAAAATCAGAAATTAATGGGAAAAAAAAATGCAAAATTGATATTGATCCTTTCAGAATAATATTCCTGTGTTATTTACCTGAAATGCAATGTTTTTCAGAAACAAAGCATTGGCTTGGGTTCCAAAACTTGATTTCCCCATTTTCTTCAGAAGCTTTCAAAAGCTATGTACAAGAAAGTAACCTAGATATATAGGTCATAAATACACGTTTTTAATTAAATTTCGAAAATACAGTTACTATGTATCCTTGGTGATATCGATTTCCAGATTATAAACAACAAATCTCCACTATTTCTCCTATTCATTTAAAGCAGAGAACAGGTGATTTCGTTTCAAATTCCACCAGTTATTTGGCTTGAAATAGGTAGAACTAAAAATAGATAAAAAAGCAATTAGAACTTATGGCGGTTTCCTTTTTTTCCAAAAACGAATGAAAAACAAAAACAAAAAAGTCTAAAAACTTCAGCACCTCTTAATATCCCTATGTCTGAAAAACTCCATCATTTCTGAGAGTTTTCTATACATCGATTATAGCAACAAATTCCGTTTCTTTCCACTTACTCATTTGTCAAGTAAAGAAGCCCACCACATTTCTTTTAACAGGAATTTCTTCGAACAAATATCGTGTCTTTTTTCTCGATTTTTCCCAAACCAACACGACTCGAAATGGAAACTTGTGCTCTTTCCAGCATTTTAAGAGAAATAAGTTGTATTTGATTATAGAGTGCATGAGGAAGATGACGCGTTCACTGAACTAAGTGAGATTACTAAGTTCTGAAGAAAAGAGAGATCTGATTTCGGAGTGGCAGAGAAATAAACGAAAGAGGGGAAATAAACTAAGAAGAAACTCCAGAAAACGATATTTATAACTTTCACTTTTTTAAAACAAATTGAATCCAGAAAACAGCCGTACCAAACACCATTTTTACCGTTTTCATAAAACAGAAAACAGTTTAAAGTTTGAACATATTACAGAGGGAGGATTCCACTCCTAATATTAGATGCTCAACTCAGTTAAGGTCAAAAACCTAATCTTTAGCTTGCTTAGTCAAAATGTTTGCACATCGTTACCCCATCTACTATCTTTAAAATCAAAGGAAAATGCTACCCCGCATAGCTTTATATGCTAAATCTGCAAGCTCTTTTTATTATGTTGTTTCCTATATAATTACTTGGCATCATTAGGGGGCGATTAATAAAACAAAATAGGATCATTTAAACCTAAAAATGAAGTCATCACTTATCTCCGATTTTTTGAAATGGCAAATATACCCTTCCAATCGGTAGATAATGCAACAATCGGTAGTTTAATGTTTTAATCGGTAGATGTTGTAATATTAAGATTGCGGTAAATACGGATTCAATGCTCGGACTTGAATAGATTTAAAAACAAAAATATATACAAAATTTTCACAGGATCAAGAGATACTAGGACTCAGGATTTCACCAATTCTTATACTCATGCGATTCATGTATTTATTCTAAACAGTTATAGCTTCTAAACATCGACTCTTTATTTGCCAAAATAGATTTTAAAAATATTAAGTGTAAATCTTAAGCATGGCCTATCAAAAGGATTAGTCCCAAGCATAAACCATCAAATGAAATCACAAATAATTAAGAAAAATCATAATTCAATTCATAATAATGCAAATAGTCATAAAAGAATTAAATAAAAAAATTATTCATGCATAAAGAATGGTTTCCTCCATCATCCCAGTATTGGGGTTTATCTATTCATATCAATCACAGACTCAACATATTAATTCAAATCTCAAAGTGTGATTAAAAGAGTCAAAAGTTATAAAATAGTAGTTCTGAGACTCACAAAACACGTCCAGAAAAGAAGACAACAGAAAACTGCAGCAAACTGCGACACCTCTTCTGCTGTTGAGCTGCTGAAAATAAGACTGTTCTGGAGCTGCTGAAAATAAGACTGTCCTGGAGAGTCTGTTCTTCGTGTTCTTGAAGCTTTTTAATGGCAGCAGCAGCAGCAGGTGAACATTGATGCTACTCCTTCTTCTTCGCTCCTCCTGGATCTGGCTCGACCCAAAACTTTGATAAACTTTCTATGACGTAAAGCCAACTATTTATAGGCTTTGAATCACCTTGAAACTCGATCAAACTCGTTGAAAATCTCCATTATTCTCTACGGGAAGTTTGAAGAATAATCATCTTCTTGTTGCGTTCCACCCTGTTTTTAGCTATTCTCTCGTCTCAAATATCTTCTAGGACTTGGACTCAACTTATTTGAAGTATATCCCACGCAAGAAAATCCCTTAAATCTGTCAAACTAATCTCAAACCCTAAACAGGGACCGTGTTGTTGTCTTGACTTTGTGTGGATTTTCCGACTTACCCAGCCCAATTGGATGGTTCTAGATGATTGCATTAGGCCTGTTATGTCTCCTAGAGTCCGTAGTTACCAAATATGCCCATTGAGTCTCCTCCTAAGTCGCTCAAATCTCTGCTCAAAAACTGTTGTCGTTGCTGCCTATTCTTCCCGCCAATTTCTGTTTTGAATTTTGAAGATGACCTCCCCCTATCCAGTTCCGGTGTCCCTTTAGTACATGCCCTGAAATGGGGTGCCCCTTAGTAATTATTTTACCCCTTATCCAAAGTAAGAGTCCGTATAGTAATTTTCTCCCACGAGCGCAAAAACCACTTTTTAGCCAATTTCGCCGCAAAAGCTTATTTCTCCAAAAATACCTACATGGACATAAAAAGCCATAATAAATATAAAATCGAGCATTAATAATATATACAATTGAGATTATATAAGACACATAAATGTTCCTATCAGTAGATGTTAGGATAATCGGAGGGTATTGTGTACATACGTGGTTTGAAAGTTTTGTTATTTTGAAAAAGAAACTACAATCGGAGGGTATTTATTTACCATGTCTCCCGATTATGAAGTTGCCCCAAAAATAATATTTGAAAAATTCTCAAGTTTTTCGAATTTGAGAATTACAATAATCGGTAGCTTATGAAGTTCATATAACCTACCGATTTTAAGTTGCCCCAAAAATGAAATTTGAAAAAATCTCAATTTTTCGAATTTGGGAACTACCATAATCGGTAGCTTATGAAGTTCACCTAACCTACCGATTTTAAACCCTGTGTTAATCGGTAGACAATAAGAAAATGTTGTGTCCGATTATAAGGGTTTTTTGGTCAGAAGAACTGTAAAAATGAAACCACGATAATCGGTAGAAATGGTTAATATTTTTACTTCCGATTGTGGACCTGTCTGACAAATTTTTGGAAAAGTCACCAGAATCGGTAGTTAAGGTTGATAACATTACTACCGGTTCTGCACATATCTGACAATTTTTTTAAAAATTTACCAGAATCGGTAGGTAAGTTTGATATTTATCCTCCGATTATTGTGAAAAATTCAGCAGTTTCTGACAATTAAGTAATAAACATACCTCAAAATACATTCATAAACCATAAACTTAAGAAGATATAATCCAAAACAAGTATTTAAAACACCATAATCCGAATGAAACTGTTAAACAACATAATCCATAACATCGAATAACACATTATCACTTAGTTTTCTTCTTAGTATTGTTAGCTAAAATTTTGGAACCCTTAACATGATCCGGACGACCCGCATTATCACCAGCATCACCTTCATCTCCCTGAATATTTCCTTCAGCAAGAGAGATTGAAGAAGCCTGAGATCTTTTGTTCGTCTTTGATGTTTTTTTCTTGGACGGGTTCTTCGTCACTTTTTCCCCAAACTCAGTTGCATACTCTTCATTATCAACATTATCAATCATCTCCCTATGCTTTTTTATCTTCTCAACTGGCACAGGTTGTCCAGCCGTGATTTCAAGTGTAAAAAGGAACAAAATATTTCAGTTCATTTTAACGAAAGTAAAGCGTGTACGGCTGCCTATGTTTTTCGTTAAAAATTCGGTTTTGCTTTTTAGACCTTCAATTCCAGTCAGAACTAGGCAAATAATGGCTCATTAGAAAGCTTACAGATTATAGAACAATATCAAGTGTAAAGAGGAACAAAATATTTCAGTTCATTTTTACGAACGCAAAGCGTGTACAACTGCCTATGCTTTTCATTAAAAATACGGTTTTGCTCTTTGGACCTTCAATTCCAGTCAGAACTAGACAAATAATGGCTCGTTAGAAAGCTTACATATTATAGAACAATATCAAGTGTAAAAAGGAACAAAATATTTCAGGTCATTTTTACGAAAGCAAAGTGTGTACAGCTGCTTATGCTTTTCGTTAAAAATTCGGTTTTGCTCTATGGACCTTCAATTCCAGTCAGAACTAGATAAATAATGGCTCGTTAGAAAGCTTAAAGATCATAGAAAAATATCAAGTGTAAAAAGAAATAAAATATTTCAGTTCATTTTTACGAAAGCAAAACGCGTACAGTTGCCTATGCTCTTCGTTAAAAATTCGATTTTGCTCTTTGGACCTTCATTTCCTGTCAAAACTAGATAAATAATGGCTCGTTAGAAAGCTTAAAGATCATAGAACAATATCAAGTGTAAAGAGGAACAAAATATTTCAGTTCATTTTTACGAACGCAAAGCGTGTACAACTGCCTATGCTTTTCATTAAAAATACGGTTTTGCTCTTTGGACCTTCAATTCCAGTCAGAACTAGACAAATAATGGCTCGTTAGAAAGCTTACAGATTATAGAACAATATCAAGTGTAAAAAGGAACAAAATATTTCAGGTCATTTTTACGAAAGCAAAGCGTGTACAGCTGCTTATGCTTTTCGTTAAAAATTCTTGCTCTATGGACCTTCAATTCCAGTCAGAACTAGATAAATAATGGCTCGTTAGAAATCTTAAAGATCATAGAAAAATATAAAGTGTAAAAAGAAATAAAATATTTCAGTTCATTTTTACGAAAGCAAAACGTGTACAGCCTATGTTTTTCGTTAAAAATTCGATTTTGCTCTTTGGACCTTCAATTCCTGTCAAAACTAGATAAATAATGGCTCGTTAGAAGGCTTAAAGATCATAGAACAATATCAAGTGTAAAAAGGAACAAAATATTTCAGGTCATTTTAACGAATGTAAAGCGTGTACAACTGCCTATGCTTTTCGTTAAAAATTCGGTTTTGCTTTTTGGACCTTCAATTCCAGTCAGAACCAGGCAAATAATGGCTCATTAGAAAGCTTACAGATTATAGAACAATATCAAGTGTAAAGAGGGACAAAATATTTCAGTTCATTTTTACGAACGCAAAGCGGTACAAACTGCCTATGCTTTTCGTTAAAAATACGGTTTTTGCTCTTTGGACTTCAATTCCAGTCAGAACTAGACAAATAATGGCTCGTTAGAAAGCTTACATATTATAGAACATATCAAGTGTAAAAGGAACAAAATATTTCAGGTCATTTTACGAAAGCAAAGTGTGTACAGCTGCTTATGCTTTTCGTTAAAAATTCGGTTTTGCTCTATGGACCTTCAATTCCAGTCAGAATAATAAATAATGGCTCGTTAGAAAGCTTAAAGATCATAGAAAAATATCAAGTGTAAAAAGAAATAAAATATTTCAGTTCATTTTTACGAAAGCAAAACGCGTACAGTTGCCTATGCTCTTCGTTAAAATTCGATTTTGCTCTTTGGACCTTCATTCCTGTCAAAAAACTAGATAATAATGGCTCGTTAGAAAGCTTAAAGATCATAGAACAATCAAGTGTAAAGAGGAACAAAATATTTCAGTTCATTTTTACGAACGCAAAGCGGGTACAACTGCCTATGCTTTTCATAAAAATAGGTTTTGCTCTTTGGACCTTCAATTCCAGTCAGAACTAGACAAATAATGGCTCGTTAGAAAGCTTACAGATTATAGAACAATATCAATTGTAAAAGGAACAAATATTCAGGTCATTTTTACGAAAGCAAAGCGTTGTACAGCTGCTTATGCTTTTCGTTAAAAATTCTTGCTCTATGGACCTTCAATTCCAGTCAGAACTAGATAAATAATGGCTCGTTAGAAATCTTAAAGATCATAGAAAAATATAAAGTGTAAAAAGAAATAATAAAATATTTCAGTTCATTTTACGAAAGCAAAACGTGTACAAGCCTATGTTTTTCGTTAAAAATTCGATTTTGCTCTTTGGACCTTCAATTCCTGTCAAAACTAGATAAATAATGGCTCGTTAGAAGGCTTAAAGATCATAGAACAATATCAAGTGTAAAAAGGAACAAAATATTTCAGGTCATTTTAACGAATGTAAAGCGTGTACAACTGCCTATGCTTTTCGTTAAAAATTCGGTTTTGCTTTTTGGACCTTCAATTCCAGTCAGAACCAGGCAAATAATGGCTCATTAGAAAGCTTACAGATTATAGAACAATATCAAGTGTAAAGAGGGACAAAATATTTCAGTTCATTTTTACGAACGCAAAGCGTGTTCAACTGCCTATGCTTTTCGTTAAAAATACGGTTTTGCTCTTTGGACCTTCAATTCCAGTCAGAACTAGACAAATAATGGCTCGTTAGAAAGATTACAGATCATATAACAATATCAAGTGTAAAAAGGATCAAAATATTTCAGGTCATTTTTATGAAAGCAAAGCGTGTACAGCTGCCTATGCTTTTCGTTAAAAATTCATTTTTGCTTTTTGGACCTTCAATTCCAGTCAGAACTAGGCAAATAATGGCTCGTTAAAAATCTTACTGATTATAGAACAATATCAAGTGTAAAGAGGAACAAAATATTTCAGTTCATTTTTACGAACGCAAAGCGTGTACAACTGCCTATGCTTTTCATTAAAAATACGGTTTTGCTTTTTGGACCTTCAATTCCAGTCAGAACTAGGCAAATAATGGCTCATTAGAAAGCTTACTGATTATAGAACAATATCAAGTGTAAAAAGGAACAAAATATTTCAGTTCATTTTTAGAAAAGAAAAGCGTGTACAACTGCCTACGCTTTTCGTTAAAAATTCAGTTTTCCTCTTTGGACCTTCAATTCCAGTCAGAACTAGACAAATAATGGCTCGTTAGAAAGCTTACATATCATAGAATAATATCAAATGTAAAAAGTAACAAAATATTTCAGGTTAATTTTACGAATGCAAAGCGTGTACAGAGCTGCCTATCCTTTTCGTTAAAAATTCGGTTTTGCTCTTTTGACCTACAATTCCAGTCAGAACTAGACAAATAATGGCTTGTTAGAAAGATTACAGATCATAGAACAATATCAAGTGTAAAAAGGATCAAAATATTTCAGGTCATTTTTATGAAAGCAAAGCGTGTACAGCTGCCTATGCTTTTCGTTAAAAATTCGGTTTTGCTTTTTGGACCTTCAATTCCAGTCAGAACTAGGAAAATAATGGCTCATTAGAAAGCTTACTGATTATAGAACAATATCAAGTGTAAAGAGGAACAAAATATTTCAGTTCATTTTTACGAACGCAAAGCGTGTACAGCTGTCTATGCTTTTCGTTAAAAGTCGGCTTTGCTCTTTGGACCAATTCCAGTCAGAACTAGACAAATAATGGCTCGTTAGAAAGATTACATATCATAGAACAATATCAAGTGTAAAAAGGAACAAAATATTTCAGTTCATTTTTACGAACGCAAAGAGTGTATAGCTGCCTACGCTTTTCGTTAAAAATTCAGTTTTCCTCTTTGGACCTTCAATTCCAGTCAGAACTAGACAAATAATGGCTCGTTAGAAAGCTTACATATCATAGAATAATATCAAATGTAAAAAGTAACAAAATATTTCAGGTTAATTTTACGAATGCAAAGCGTGTACAGAGCTGCCTATCCTTTTCGTTAAAAATTCGGTTTTGCTCTTTTCACCTACAATTCCAGTTCGAACTAGACAAATAATGGCTTGTTAGAAAGATTACAGATCATAGAACAATATCAAGTGTAAAAAGGATCAAAATATTTAAGGTCATTTTTATGAAAGCAAAGCGTGTACCTGCCTATACTTTTCGTTAAAAATTCGATTTTGCTCGTTGGACCTACAATTCCAGTCAGAACTAGACAAATAATGGCTGGTTAGAAATATTACATATCATAGAACAATATCAAGTGTAAAAAGGAACAAAATATTTCAGGTCATTGTTATGAAAGCAAAGCGTGTACATCTGCATATGCTTTTCGTTAAAAATTCGGCTTTGCTCTTTGGACCTTCAATTCCAGTCAGAACTAGACAAATAATGGCTCGTTAGAAAGATTACAGATCATAGAACAATATCAAGTGTAAAAAGGATCAAAATATTTCAGGTCATTTTTATGAAAGCAAAGCGTGTACAGCTGCCTATGCTTTTCGTTAAAAATTCGGTTTTGCTTTTTGGACCTTCAATTCCAGTCAGAACTAGGAAAATAATGGCTCATTAGAAAGCTTACTGATTATAGAACAATATCAAGTGTAAAGAGGAACAAAATATTTCAGTTCATTTTTACGAACGCAAAGCGTGTACAGCTGTCTATGCTTTTCGTTAAAAGTCGGCTTTGCTCTTTGTTCCAATTCCAGTCAGAACTAGACAAATAATGGCTCGTTAGAAAGATTACATATCATAGAACAATATCAAGTGTAAAAAGGAACAAAATATTTCAGTTCATTTTTACGAACGCAAAGAGTGTATAGCTGCCTACGCTTTTCGTTAAAAATTCAGTTTTCCTCTTTGGACCTTCAATTCCAGTCAGAACTAGACAAATAATGGCTCGTTAGAAAGCTTACATATCATAGAATAATATCAAATGTAAAAAGTAACAAAATATTTCAGGTTAATTTTACGAATGCAAAGCGAGTACAGAGCTGCCTATCCTTTTCGTTAAAAATTCGGTTTTGCTCTTTTGACCTACAATTCCAGTTCGAACTAGACAAATAATGGCTTGTTAGAAAGATTACAGATCATAGAACAATATAAAGTGTAAAAAGGATCAAAATATTTAAGGTCATTTTTATGAAAGAAAAGCGTGTACCTGCCTATACTTTTCGTTAAAAATTCGATTTTGCTCGTTGGACCTACAATTCCAGTCAGAACTAGACAAATAATGGCTGGTTAGAAATATTACATATCATAGAACAATATCAAGTGTAAAAAGGAACAAAATATTTCAGGTCATTGTTATGAAAGCAAAGCGTGTACATCTGCATATGCTTTTCGTTAAAAATTCGGCTTTGCTCTTTGGACCTTCAATTCCAGTCAGAACTAGACAAATAATGGCTCGTTAGAAAGATTACAGATCATAGAACAATATCAAGTGTAAAAAGGATCAAAATATTTCAGGTCATTTTTATGAAAGCAAAGCGTGTACAGCTGCCTATGCTTTTCGTTAAAAATTCGGTTTTGCTTTTTGGACCTTCAATTCCAGTCAGAACTAGGAAAATAATGGCTCATTAGAAAGCTTACTGATTATAGAACAATATCAAGTGTAAATAGGAACAAAATATTTCAGTTCATTTTTACGAACGCAAAGCGTGTACAGCTGTCTATGCTTTTCGTTAAAAGTCGGCTTTGCTCTTTGGACCAATTCCAGTCAGAACTAGACAAATAATGGCTCGTTAGAAAGATTACATATCATAGAAAAATATCAAGTGTAAAAAGGAACAAAATATTTCAGTTCATTTTTACGAACGCAAAGAGTGTATAGCTGCCTACGCTTTTCGTTAAAAATTCAGTTTTCCTCTTTGGACCTACAATTCCAGTAAGAACTAGACAAATAATGTCTCGTTAGAAATATTACATATCATAGAACAATATCAAGTGTAAAAAGGAACAAAATATTTCAGGTCATTGTTACGAAAGCAAAGCGTGTACATCTGCATATGCTTTTCGTTAAAAATATGGTTTTGCTCTTTGGAGCTTCAATTCCAGTCAGAACTAGACAAATAATGGCTCGTTAGAAAGCTTACAGATAATAGAACAATATCAAGTGTAAAAAGGATCAAAATATTTCAGGTCATTTTTATGAAAGCAAAGCGTGTACAGCTGCCTATGCTTTTCGTTAAAAATTCGGTTTTGCTTTTTGGACCTTCAATTCCAGTCAGAACTAGGCAAATAATGGCTCATTAGAAAGATTACTAATTATAGAACAATATCAAGTGTAAAGAGGAACAAAATATTTCAGTTCATTTTTACGAACGCAAAGCGTGTACATCTGCCTATGCTTTTCGTTAAAAATATGGTTTTGCTCTTTGAAGCTTCAATTCCAGTCAGAACTAGACAAATAATGGCTCGTTAGAAAGCTTACAGATCATAGAACACCATCAAGTGTAAAAAGGAACAAAATATTTCAGGTCATTTTTACGAAAGCAAAACGTGTACAGCTGCTTATGATTTTCTTTAAAAAGTCGATTTTGGTCTTTGGACCTTCAATTCCATTCAGAACTAGACAAATAATGGATCGCTAGAAATATTACATATCATAGTACAATATCAAGTTTAAAAAGGAACAAAATATTTCAGGTCATTTTTACGAACGCAAAGCGTGTACAACTGCCTATACTCTTCGTTAAAAATTCGATTTTGCTCTTCGGACCTTCAATTCCAGTCAGAACTAGACAAATAATGGCTCATTAGAAAGCTTACATATAATATAAAAATATCAAGTGTAAAAAGGAACAAAATATATCAGTTCATTTTTAGGAAAGCAAAGCGTGTACAGCTGCCTATCCTTTTCGTTAAAAATTCGGTTTTGCTCTTTGGACCTTCAATTCCAGTCAGAACTAAACAAATAATGGCTCGTTAGAAATATTACATATCATAGAACAATATCAACTGTAAAAAGGAACAAAAGATTTCAGTTCATTTTTACGAAAGCAAAGCACGTACAGCTGCCTATGCTTTTCGTTAAAAATTCGATTTTGCTCTTTGGACCTTCATTTCCTGTCAAAACTAGATAAATAATGGCTCGTCATAAAGCTTTAAGATCATAGAACAATATCAAGTGTAAAAAGGAACAAAATATTTCAGGTCATTTATACGAAAGCAAAGCGCGTACAGATACCTATGCTTTTCGTTAAAAATTCGATTTTGCTCTTTGGACCTTCTATTACTGTCAAAACTAGATAAATAATGGCTCGTTATAAAGCTTTAAGATCATAGAACAATATCTAGTGTAAAAAGGAACAAAATATTTCAGGTCATTTTTACAAAAAGCAAAGCGCGTACAGATGCCTATGCTTTTCGTTAAAAATTCGGCTTTGCTCTTTGGACCTTCAATTCCAGTCAGAACTAGACAAATAATGGCTCGTTAGAAAGATTACAGATCATAGAACAATATCAAGTGTAAAAAGGAACAAAATATTTCAGGTCATTTTTACGAAAGCAAAGCGCGTACAGATGCCTATGCTTTTCGTTAAAAATTCGATTTTGCTCTTTGGACCTTCAATTCCAGTCAGAACTAGATAAATAATGGCTCTTTAGAAAGCTTAAAGATCATAGAAAAATATCAAGTGTAAAAAGGAACAAAATATTTCAGGTCATTTTAACGAAAGTAAAGCGTGTGCTGCCTATGCTTTTCGTTAAAAATTCGGTTTTGCTTTTTGGACCTTCAATTTCATTCAGAACTAGGCAAATAATGGCTCATTAGAAAGCTTACTGATTATAGAACAATATCAAGTGTAAAGAGGAACAAAATATTTTAGTTCATTTTTATGAACGCAAAGCGTGTACAACTGCCTATACTCTTCGTTAAAAATTCGATTTTTCTCTTCGGACCTTCTATTCCAGTCAGAACTAGACAAATAATGGCTCATTAGAAATCTTACATATCATAGAAAAATATCAAGTGTAAAAAGGAACAAAATATTTCAGTTCATTTTTATGAACGCGAAGCCTCTGTTTTTCGTTAAAAATATGGTTTTGCTCTTTGGACCTTCAATTCCAGTCAGAACTAGACAAATAATTGCTCGTTATAAAGCATACATATCATAGAATAATATCAAATGTACAAAGTAAAAAAATATTTCAGGTTAATTTTACGAATGCAAAGCGTGTACAGCTGCCTATCCTTTTCGTTAAAAATTATGTTTTGCTCTTTGGACCTTCAATTCCAGTCAGAACTAGACAAATAATGGCTCTTTAGAAAAATTACATATCATAGAACAATATCAAGTGTAAAAAGGAACAAAACATTTCAGGTTCATTTTACGAAAGCAAAGCGTGTACAATTGCATATGCTTTTCGTTAAAAATTCGGTTTTGCTCTTTGGAACTTCAATTCCAGTCAGAACTAGACAAATAATGGCTCGTTTGAAAGATTACAGATCATAGAACAATATCAAGTTTAAAAAGGAACAAAATATTTCAGGTCATTTTTATGAAAGCAAAGCGTGTACAACTGCCTATACTCTTCATTAAAAATTCGGTTTTGCTCTTTGGACCTTCAATTCCAGTCAGAACTAAACAAATGATGGCTCGTTAGAAATATTACATATCATAGAACAATATCAAGTGTAAAAAGGAACAAAAGATTTCAGTTCATTTTTACGAAAGCAAAGCGCGTACAGCTGCCTATGCTTTTCGTTAGAAATTCGATTTTGCTCTTTGGACCTTCAATTCCAGTCAGAACTAGACTAATAATGGCTCTTTAGAAATCTTACATATCATAGAACAATATCAAGTGTAAAAAGGAACAAAATATTTCAGGTCATTTTTAGAAAAACAAAGCGTGTACAACTGCCTATGCTATTTGTTAAAGATTCGGCTTTGCTCTTTGGACCTTCAATTCCATTCAGAACTATACAAATAATGGATCATTAGAAAGCTTACATATCATAGAAAATTATCAATTGTAAAAAGGAAAAAATATTTCAGGTCATTTTAACGAAAGCAAAGCGTGTACAGCTGCCTATGCTTTTCGTTAAAGATTCGGTTTTGCTCTTCGGACCTTCAATTCCAGTCAGAACTATACAAATAATGGCTCATTAGAAAGCTTACATATCATAGAAAAATATAAATTGTAAGGAAGAAAATATTTCAGGTCATTTTAACGAAAGCAAAGTGTGTACAGCTTCCTATGCTTTTCGTTAAAAATTCGGTTTTGCTTTTTGGACCTTCAATTCCAGTCAGAACTAGGCAAATAATGGCTCATTAGAAAGCTTAAAGATCATAGAAAAATATCAAGTGTAAAGAGGAACAAAATATTTCAGGTCATTTTAACTGAAATATTTTGTTCCTTTTTAAACTAGATATTATTCTATGATATGTAAGCTTTCTAATGAGCCATCATTTGTCTAGTTCTGATTGGAATTGAAGGTCCAAAGAGCAAAACCGAATTTTTAACGAAACAGCTGTACACGCTTTGCTTACCTAAAAATGAACTGAAATATGTTGTTCCTTTTTAAACTTGATATTTTTCTATGATATGTAATCTTTCTAATGAGCAATAATTTATTTAGTTCTGACTGAAATCGAAGGTCCAAAGAGCAAAACCGAATTTTTAACGAAAAGCATAGGCAGCTGTACACGCTTTGCTTTCGTAAAAAATGACCTGAAATATTTTGTTCCTTTTTACACCTGATAATGTTATATGATATGTATGCTTTATGATGAGCCATTATTTGTCTATTTCTGACTGGAATCGAAGGTCCAAAGAGCAAAACCGAATTTTTAACGAAAAGCATAGGCAGCTGTACACGCTTTGCTTACCCAAAAATGAACTGAAATATTTTTTTACTTTTTAAACTTCATCTTATTCCATGATATGTAAGCTTTCTAATGAGCCATCATTTTTCTAGTTCTGACTGTAATTGAAGGTCCAAAGAGCAAAAACCGAATTTTTAACGAAAAGCGTAAGCAACTGGACAAGCTTTACTTACCTAAAAACGAAATGAAATATTTTGTTCCTTTTTTAAACTTGATATTGTTCTATGATATGTATGCTTTCTAATGAGCCATCATTTGTCTAGTTCTGACTGGAATTGAAGGTCCAAAGAGCAAAACCGAATTTTTAACGAAAAGCATAGGCAGTTATACACGCTTCGCTTAACTAAAAATGAACTGAAATATTTTGTTCCTTTTTAAGCTTTATATTTTTCTATAATATGTAAGATTTCTAATGATCCATCATTTGTCTAGTTCTGACTGGAATTGAAGGTCCAAAGAGAAAAACCGAATTTTTAACTAAAATCATAGGCAGTTATACACGCTTTGCTTAACTAAAAATGAACTGAAATATTTCGTTCAATTTTAAACTTTATATTGTTCTATGATATGTAAGCTTTCTAATGAGCCTCATTTGTCTAGTTCTGACTGGACGAATGAAGGTCCAAAGAGCAAACTGAATTTTTTAACGAAAAGCGTAGGCACACACGCTTTGCTTTCGTAAAAAGGACCTGAAATATTTTGTTCCTTTTTACACCTGATATTTTTCTATGATATTTATGCTTTCTAATGAGCCATTATTTTTTCTATTTCTGACTGAATTGAAGATCCAAAGAGAAAAACCGAATTTTTAACGAAGCAAGGCAGCGCTACACGCTTTGCTTACCTAAAATGAACTGAAATATATTGTTCCTTTTAAACTTCATATTATTCTATGACAAGTAATCTTCCAATTAGTCACATTGTCTAGTTCTGACTGAAATTGAAGGTCCAAAGAGCAAAAACCGAATTTTTAACGAAAACGTAGGCAGTTGTACAGGCTTTGCTTCGTAAAAATGACCTGAAATATTTTTTACATTTTACACTTGATATTTTTATAGATAGTTATCTTTCAAATGAGCCATTATTTATCTAGTTCTGACTAGAATTGAAGGTCCAAAGAGCCAAAAACCGAATTTTAAAAAACAAACCATAGGCCTGTACACGCTTTGCTTTCGTAAAAATGACCTGAAATATTTTGTTCCTTTTTACATTTGATATTGTTCTATGATATGTAAGCTTTCTGATGATCCATCATTTGTCTAGTTCTGACTGGAATTTGAATGTCCAAAGAGCAAAACCGAATTTTTAACGAAAAGCATAAGCAGCTTTACACGCTTTGCTTTCTAAAATGAATGAAATATTTGTTCCGTTTTAAAACTTGATATTGTATATGATATGTAAGCTTTCTATGATCCTTCATTTTCTAGTTTCTGACTGGAATTGAGGTCCAAAGAGCAAAACCGAATTTTTAACGAAAAGCATAAGCAGCTTTACACGCTTTGCTTTCCTAAAATGAACTGAAATATTTTGTTTTTTTTAAAACTTCATATTATCTATGATATGTAAACTTTCAAAGGAGCCATACTTTTTAGTTCTGACTGGAATAGAAGGTCCAAGAGAAAACCGAATTTTAAAAAAAGCATGGGTAGCAACAGCTTGCTTTCGTAAAAATGACCTAAAATATTTTGTTCCTTTTTACACCTGATAACATTCTAGATATGTATGCTTTATAATGAGCCATTATTTGTCTATTTCTTACTGAAATTGAAGATTTACAGAGCAAACCGAGATTTTTTAACGAATGCATAGGCAGCTACACGCTTTGCTTTCCAAAATGAACTGAAATATTTTGTTCCTTTTAAACTTATTATTCTATGATATGTAATTTTCTAATGAGCCATCATTGTCTAGTTCTGACTGGAATTGAAGGTCCAAAGAGAAAAAACCGAATTTTTACCGAAAAGCGTAGGCAAACTGTACAAGCTTTGCTTACCTAAAAAGAAATGAAATATTTTGTTCCTTTATACTTGATATTGTTCTATGATATTTAAGCTTTTCTAATGAGACATCATTTTTTCTAGTTCTGACTGGAATGAAGTCCAAAGAGCAAAACGCGAATTTTTACGAAAAGCATAGGGCTGTACACGCTTTGCTTACCTAAAAATGACTGAAATATTTTGTTCCTTTTTAAACTTGATATCAGTTCTATGATAGTGTAATCTTCTAATGAGCGCATCATTTGTCTAGTTCTGACTGGAATTGAAGGTCCAAAGAGCAAAACCGAATTTTAACGAAAAGCATAAGCGATGTACACGCTTTGCTTTCGTAAAAATTTACTGAATTATTTTGTTCCTTTTTACACTTGATATGTTCTATGATATATGTATGCTTTATAATGAGACATTTTTGTCTATTTCTGACTGAAAAGAAGGTACAAAGAGCAAAACCGAATTTTTAACGAAAAGCATAGGCTGTTGTATACGCTTTGCTTTCTAAAAATAAACTGGAATATTTTGTTCTTTTTTGAAACTTGAGATTGTTCTATGATATGTAACCTTTTTAATGAGCCTCATTTGTCTAGTTCTGAGTGAAATTGAAGGTCCAAAGAGCAAAACCGAATTTTTAACGAAAGCGTAGGCAGATGTACACGCTTTGCTTTCGTAAAAAGACCTGAAATATTTTTTTCCATTTTTACACTTGATATTTCTATGCTATGTTATCTTTCATGAGCCATTATTTATCTAGTTCTGACTAGAATTGAATGTCCCAAGAGCAAAACCGAATTTTTAACGAAACACATAGGCAGCTTTCGTAAACTGACCTGAAATATTTGTTCCTTTTTACACCTGATAATGTTTTATGCTATGTATGCTTTATAATGATGAATTACTTGTCTATTTCTAACGAAACTGAATATCCAAAGAGCAAAACCGAATTTGACGAAACGCAGAGGCGTGTACAACTTACCTAAAAATGAACTGAATATTTTGTTCCATTTTAACTTCAGATTATTCTATGATTGTAATATTTCTAATGAGCATCATTTGTCTAGTTCTGACTGGAAATTAAAGGTTCCAAGAGCAAAAACCGAATTTTAACGAAAAGCGTAGGCAACTGTACAAGCTTGCTTACCTAAAAATGAAATGAAATATTTCGTTCCTTTTTAAACTTGATATTGTTCATGATATTTAAGCTTTCTAATAAGAATACATTTGTCTAGTTCTGACTGGAATTGAAGGTCCAAAGAGCAAAACTGAATTTTTAACGAAAATATAAGCAGCTGTACACGCTTTGCTTTCGTAAAAATTTACTGAATTATTTGTTCAATTTTACCCTTGATATTGTTCTATGATATGTATGCTTTCTAATTAGAAATTATTTGTCTATTTATGACTGAATAGAAGGTCAAAGAAGCAAAACCGAATTTTTAACGAAAACTAGGCAGCTGTACACGCTTTGCTATTTAATGACTGAAATAGAAGTCCAAAGAGCAAAACCGAATTTTAACGAAAAACTTAGGCAGCTGTACACGCTTTGCTTTCGTAAAAATGACCTGAAATATTTTGTTCCTTTTTAAACTTGATATTGTTCTATGATTGTAATATTTCTAAGAAGACATCATTTATCTAGTTCTGACTGGAATCGAAGGGCCAAAGAGCAAAAAACCGAATTTTTAACGAAAAGCATAGGCAACTATACAAGCTTTGCTTACCTAAAACGAAATGAAATATTTTGTTCATTTTTAAACTTGATATTGTTCTATGATATGTAAACTTTCTAATGAGCCATCTTCGTCTAGTTCTGATTGGAATTGAAGGTCCAAAGAGCAAACCGAATTTTTTAACGAAAAGCATAGGCAGTGACACGCTTTGCTTACCTAAAATAAACTGAAATATTTTGTTCCTTTTTAAACTTGATATTCTTCTATGATATGTAGGCTTTCTCGAATCCATCTTTGTCTAGTTGACTGAATTGAAGGTCCAAAGAGAAAAACCGAATTTTTAACGAAAATCATAGGCAGTTATACACGCTGCTTAACTAAAATGAACTGAAATAGTTCGTTCAATTTTAACTTGATATTGGTTCTATGATATGTAAGCTTTCTAATGAGCCATCATTGTTCTAGTTCTGACTGGAATTGAAGGTCCAAAGAGCAAAACTGAATTTTTACGAAAAGCGTAGGCAGCACACGCTTTGCTTTCGTAAAATGACCTGAAATATTTTGTTCCTTTTTACACCTGATATTTTTTCTATGATATTTATGCTTTCTAATGAGCCATTATTTTTCATTCTGACTGAAATTGAAGATCCAAATAGAAAAACCGAATTTTTAACGAAAAGCTAGGCTGTACACGCTTGCTTACCCAAAATTGAACTGAAATATTTTTTCCTTTTTAAACTTCATATTATTCCATGATATGTAAGCTTCTAATGAGCCATCATTTTTCTAGTTCTGACTGTAATTGAAGGTCCAAAGAGCAAAACCGAATTTTTAACGAAAAGCGTAAGCAACTTACAAGCTTTGCTTACCTAAAAACGAACTGAAATATTTTGTTCCTTTTTTAAACTTGATATTTTTCTATGATATGTAATGCTTCTAATGAGCCATCATTTGTCTAGTTCTGACTGGAATTGAAGGTCCAAGAGCAAAACCGAATTTTTAACGAAAAGCATAGGCAGTTATACACGCTTTCGCTTAACTAAAAATGAACTGAAATATTTTGTTCCTTTTTAAGCTTTATATTTTTCTATAATATGTAAGCTTTCTAATTAGAATTAGTATCTATTTCTGACTGGAAATTGAAGGTCCAATAGCAAAAACGAATTTACGAAAAGCGTAGGCGTTGTACACACTTGCTTTCTAAAAATGAACTGAAATATTTTGTTCCTTTTTAAACGGGATATTTTTTATATGATATGTAAGCTTTCTAATGATCCATCATTTGTCTAGTTCTGACTGGAATTGAAGGTCCAAAGAGCAAAAACCGAATTTTTAACGAAAAGCGTAGGCAGCTGTACACGCTTGCTTACCCAAAAAATGAACTGAAATATTTTTTACTTTTAAACTTCATCTTATTCCATGATATGTAGCTTTCTAATGAGCCATAATTTGTCTAGTTCTGACTGGAATTGAAGGTCCAAAGAGCAAAAACCGAATTTTTAACGAAAAGCGTAAGCAACTGGACAAGCTTTACTTACCTAAAAACGAAATGAAATATTTTGTTCCTTTTTAAACTTGATATTGTTCTATGATATGTATGCTTTCTAATGAGCCTCATTTGTCTAGTTCTGACTGGAATTGAAGTCCAAGAGCAAAACCGAATTTTTAACGAAAAGCATATACACGCTTCGCTTAACTAAAAATGAACTGAATATTTTGTTCCTTTTAAGCTTGATATTTTTCTATAATATGTAGCTTTCTAATTATACATTAGGTACCTATTTTGACTGAAATTGAAGGTCCAAATAGCAAAAACGAATATTTAACGAAAAGCGTAGGGAGTTGTACACACTTGCTTTCCTAAAAATGAACTGAAATTTTTTGTTCCTTTTAAATTGATTGTTATACGATATGTAAGCTTTCTAATGATCCTCATTTGTCTAGTTCTGACTGGAATTGAAGGTCCAAAGAGAAAAACCGAATTTAACTAAAAGCATAGGCAGTTATACACGCTTGCTTAACTAAAATGAACTGAAATATTTCGTTCAATTTTAAACTTGATTTGTTCTATGATATGTAAGCTTTCTAATGAGCCATCAGTTGTCTAGTTCTGACTGGAATTGAAGGTCCAAAGAGCAAAACTGAATTTTTAACGAAAAGCGTAGGCAGCACACGCTTGCTTTCGTAAAAATGACCTGAATATTTTGTTCCTTTTTACACCTGATATTTTTCTATGATATTTATGCTTTCTAATGAGCCATTATTTTTCTATTTCTGACTGAAATTGAAGATCCAAAGAGATAAACCGAATTTTTAACGAAAAGCATAGGCAGCTCTACACGCTTTGCTTACCTAAAAATGAACTGAACGAAATATATTGTTCCTTTTAAACTTCATATTATTCTATGACAAGTAAGCTTTCCAATGAGCCATCATTGTCTAGTTCTGACTGAAATTGAAGGTCCAAAGATCAAAACCGAATTTTTAACGAAAAGCGTAGGCAGTTGTACAGGCTTTGCTTTCGTAAAAATGACCTGAATATTTTTTTCCATTTTACACTTGATATTTTTATATGATATGTTATCTTTCAAATGAGCCATTATTTATCTAGTTCTGACTAGAATTGAAGGTCCAAAGAGCAAAACCGAATTTTAACGAAACACATAGGCCTGTACACGCTTTGCTTTCGTAAAAATGATCTGAAATATTTTGTTCCTTTTTACACTTGATATTTTTCTATGATATGTAAGCTTTCTGATGATCCATCATTTGTCTAGTTCTGACTGGAATGAATGTCCAAAGAGCAAAACCGAATATTTAACGAAAAGCATAAGCAGCTTTACACGCTTTGCTTCCTAAAAATGAACTGAAATATTTTGTTCGTTTTAAACTTGATATTGGTATATGATATGTAAGCTTTCTAATGATCCTTCATTTTTCTAGTTCTGATGGAATTGAAGGTCCAAAGAGCAAAACCGAATTTTTAACGAAAAGCATAGGCAGCTGTAACACTTTGCTTACCTAAAAATGAACTGAAATATTTTGTTTTTTTAAACTTCATATTATTCTATGATATGTAAACTTTCAAAGGAGCCATCCTTTTTTCGTTCTTACTGGAATTGAAGGTCCAAAGAGCAAAACCGAATTTTTAAAGAAAAGCATAGGTAGCACATGCTTAGCTTTCGTAAAAATGACCTAAAATATTTTGTTCCTTTTTACACCTGATAATATTCTATGATATGTATGCTTTATAATGAGCCATTATTTGTCTATTTCTTACTGAAATTGAAGATTTACAGAGCAAAACCGAATTTTTAACGAAATGCATAGGCAGCTGTACACGCTTTGCTTTCCTAAAAATGAACTGAAATATTTTGTTCCTTTTTAAACTTGATTTATTCTATGATATGTAATATTTCTAATGAGCCATCATTTGTCTAGTTCTGACTGGAATTGAAGGTCCAAAGAGCAAAAACCGAATTTTTAACGAAAAGCGTAGGCAACTGTACAAGCTTTGCTTACCTAAAAATGAAATGAAATATTTTTTTTTTTAAACTTGATATTGTTCTATGATATTTAAGCTTTCTAATGAGACATCATTTTTCTAGTTCTGACTGGAATTGAAGGTCCAAAGAGCAAAACCGAATTTTTAACGAAAAGCATAGGGAGCTGTACACGCTTTGCTTACCTAAAAATGAACTGAAATATTTTGTTCCTTTTTAAACTTGATATCATTCTATGATATGTAATCTTTCTAATGAGCCATCATTTGTCTAGTTCTGACTGGAATTGAAGGTCCAAAGAGCAAAACCGAATTTTTAACGAAAAGCATAAGCAGATGTACACGCTTTGCTTTCGTAAAAATTTACTGAATTATTTTGTTCCTTTTTACACTTGATATTGTTCTATGATATGTATGCTTTATAATGAGACATTATTTGTCTATTTCTGACTGAAAAAGAAGGTACAAAGAGCAAAACCGAATTTTTAACGAAAAGCATAGGCTGTTGTATACGCTTTGCTTTCCTAAAAATAAACTGGAATATTTTGTTCTTTTTTAAACTTGATATTGTTCTATGATATGTAACCTTTTTAATGAGCCATCATTTGTCTAGTTCTGAGTGAAATTGAAGGTCCAAAGAGCAAAAACCGAATTTTTAACGAAAAGCGTAGGCAGATGTACACGCTTTGCTTTCGTAAAAATGACCTGAAATATTTTTTTCCATTTTACACTTGATATTTTTCTATGCTATGTTATCTTTCAAATGAGCCATTATTTATCTAGTTCTGACTAGAATTGAATGTCCCAAGAGCAAAACCGAATTTTTAACGAAACACATAGGCAGCTTTCGTAAAACTGACCTGAAATATTTTGTTCCTTTTTACACCTGATAATGTTTTATGCTATGTATGCTTTATAATGATGAATTACTTGTCTATTTCTAACTGAAACTGAATATCCAAAGAGCAAAACCGAATTTTGAACGAAACGCATAGGCGTGTACAACTTACCTAAAAATGAACTGAAATATTTTGTTCCATTTTAAACTTCATATTATTCTATGATATGTAATATTTCTAATGAGCCATCATTTGTCTAGTTCTGACTGGAATTAAAGGTCCAAAGAGCAAAAACCGAATTTTAACGAAAAGCGTAGGCAACTGTACAAGCTTTGCTTACCTAAAAATGAAATGAAATATTTCGTTCCTTTTTAAACTTGATATTGTTCTATGATATTTAAGCTTTCTAATAAGACATCATTTGTCTAGTTCTGACTGGAATTGAAGGTCCAAAGAGCAAAACTGAATTTTTAACGAAAAGTATAAGCAGCTGTACACGCTTTGCTTTCGTAAAAATTTACTGAATTATTTTGTTCAATTTTACCCTTGATATTGTTCTATGATATGTATGCTTTCTAATTAGAAATTATTTGTCTATTTATGACTGAAATAGAAGGTCCAAAGAGCAAAACCGAATTTTTAACGAAAAACTTAGGCAGCTGTACACGCTTTGCTATTTATGACTGAAATAGAAGGTCCAAAGAGCAAAACCGAATTTTTAACGAAAAACTTAGGCAGCTGTACACGCTTTGCTTTCGTAAAAATGACCTGAAATATTTTGTTCCTTTTTAAACTTGATATTGTTCTATGATATGTAATATTTCTAATAAGACATCATTTATCTAGTTCTGACTGGAATCGAAGGTCCAAAGAGCAAAAACCGAATTTTTAACGAAAAGCATAGGCAACTATACAAGCTTTGCTTACCTAAAAACGAAATGAAATATTTTGTTCATTTTTAAACTTGATATTGTTCTATGATATGTAAACTTTCTAATGAGCCATCATTCGTCTAGTTCTGATTGGAATTGAAGGTCCAAAGAGCAAAACCGAATTTTTAACGAAAAGCATAGGCAGTTGTACACGCTTTGCTTACCTAAAAATAAACTGAAATATTTTGTTCCTTTTTAAACTTGATATTCTTCTATGATATGTAGGCTTTCTAATGATCCATCATTTGTCTAGTTCTGACTGGAATTGAAGGTCCAAAGAGAAAAACCGAATTTTTAACGAAAATCATAGGCAGTTATACACGCTTTGCTTAACTAAAAATGAACTGAAATATTTCGTTCAATTTTAAACTTGATATTGTTCTATGATATGTAAGCTTTCTAATGAGCCATCATTTGTCTAGTTCTGACTGGAATTGAAGGTCCAAAGAGCAAAACTGAATTTTTAACGAAAAGCGTAGGCAGCACACGCTTTGCTTTCGTAAAAATGACCTGAAATATTTTGTTCCTTTTTACACCTGATATTTTTCTATGATATTTATGCTTTCTAATGAGCCATTATTTTTCTATTTCTGACTGAAATTGAAGATCCAAATAGAAAAACCGAATTTTTAACGAAAAGCATAGGCTGTACACGCTTTGCTTACCCAAAATTGAACTGAAATATTTTTTTCCTTTTTAAACTTCATATTATTCCATGATATGTAAGCTTTCTAATGAGCCATCATTTTTCTAGTTCTGACTGTAATTGAAGGTCCAAAGAGCAAAAACCGAATTTTTAACGAAAAGCGTAAGCAACTGTACAAGCTTTGCTTACCTAAAAACGAACTGAAATATTTTGTTCCTTTTTTAAACTTGATATTTTTCTATGATATGTATGCTTTCTAATGAGCCATCATTTGTCTAGTTCTGACTGGAATTGAAGGTCCAAAGAGCAAAACCGAATTTTTAACGAAAAGCATAGGCAGTTATACACGCTTCGCTTAACTAAAAATGAACTGAAATATTTTGTTCCTTTTTAAGCTTTATATTTTTCTATAATATGTAAGCTTTCTAATTAGACATTAGGTATCTATTTCTGACTGAAATTGAAGGTCCAAATAGCAAAAACGAATATTTAACGAAAAGCGTAGGCAGTTGTACACACTTTGCTTTCCTAAAAATGAACTGAAATATTTTGTTCCTTTTTAAACGTGATATTTTTATATGATATGTAAGCTTTCTAATGATCCATCATTTGTCTAGTTCTGACTGGAATTGAAGGTCCAAAGAGCAAAAACCGAATTTTTAACGAAAAGCGTAGGCAGCTGTACACGCTTTGCTTACCCAAAAATGAACTGAAATATTTTTTTACTTTTTAAACTTCATCTTATTCCATGATATGTAAGCTTTCTAATGAGCCATAATTTGTCTAGTTCTGACTGGAATTGAAGGTCCAAAGAGCAAAAACCGAATTTTTAACGAAAAGCGTAAGCAACTGGACAAGCTTTACTTACCTAAAAACGAAATGAAATATTTTGTTCCTTTTTTAAACTTGATATTGTTCTATGATATGTATGCTTTCTAATGAGCCATCATTTGTCTAGTTCTGACTGGAATTGAAGGTCCAAAGAGCAAAACCGAATTTTTAACGAAAAGCATATACACGCTTCGCTTAACTAAAAATGAACTGAAATATTTTGTTCCTTTTTAAGCTTGATATTTTTCTATAATATGTAAGCTTTCTAATTATACATTAGGTACCTATTTTTGACTGAAATTGAAGGTCCAAATAGCAAAAACGAATATTTAACGAAAAGCGTAGGGAGTTGTACACACTTTGCTTTCCTAAAAATGAACTGAAATTTTTTGTTCCTTTTTAAACTTGATATTGTTATACGATATGTAAGCTTTCTAATGATCCATCATTTGTCTAGTTCTGACTGGAATTGAAGGTCCAAAGAGAAAAACCGAATTTTTAACTAAAAGCATAGGCAGTTATACACGCTTTGCTTAACTAAAAATGAACTGAAATATTTCGTTCAATTTTAAACTTGATATTGTTCTATGATATGTAAGCTTTCTAATGAGCCATCATTTGTCTAGTTCTGACTGGAATTGAAGGTCCAAAGAGCAAAACTGAATTTTTAACGAAAAGCGTAGGCAGCACACGCTTTGCTTTCGTAAAAATGACCTGAAATATTTTGTTCCTTTTTACACCTGATATTTTTCTATGATATTTATGCTTTCTAATGAGCCATTATTTTTCTATTTCTGACTGAAATTGAAGATCCAAAGAGATAAACCGAATTTTTAACGAAAAGCATAGGCAGCTCTACACGCTTTGCTTACCTAAAAATGAACTGAAATATATTGTTCCTTTTTAAACTTCATATTATTCTATGACAAGTAAGCTTTCCAATGAGCCATCATTGTCTAGTTCTGACTGAAATTGAAGGTCCAAAGATCAAAAACCGAATTTTTAACGAAAAGCGTAGGCAGTTGTACAGGCTTTGCTTTCGTAAAAATGACCTGAAATATTTTTTTCCATTTTACACTTGATATTTTTATATGATATGTTATCTTTCAAATGAGCCATTATTTATCTAGTTCTGACTAGAATTGAAGGTCCAAAGAGCAAAACCGAATTTTTAACGAAACACATAGGCCTGTACACGCTTTGCTTTCGTAAAAATGATCTGAAATATTTTGTTCCTTTTTACACTTGATATTTTTCTATGATATGTAAGCTTTCTGATGATCCATCATTTGTCTAGTTCTGACTGGAATTGAATGTCCAAAGAGCAAAACCGAATATTTAACGAAAAGCATAAGCAGCTTTACACGCTTTGCTTTCCTAAAAATGAACTGAAATATTTTGTTCCGTTTTAAACTTGATATTGGTATATGATATGTAAGCTTTCTAATGATCCTTCATTTTTCTAGTTCTGACTGGAATTGAAGGTCCAAAGAGCAAAACCGAATTTTTAACGAAAAGCATAGGCAGCTGTACACACTTTGCTTACCTAAAAATGAACTGAAATATTTTGTTTTTTTTAAACTTCATATTATTCTATGATATGTAAACTTTCAAAGGAGCCATCCTTTTTCTAGTTCTTACTGGAATTGAAGGTCCAAAGAGCAAAACCGAATTTTTAAAGAAAAGCATAGGTAGCACATGCTTAGCTTTCGTAAAAATGACCTAAAATATTTTGTTCCTTTTTACACCTGATAATATTCTATGATATGTATGCTTTA
This sequence comes from Papaver somniferum, assembly GCF_003573695.1. NCBI lineage: Eukaryota > Viridiplantae > Streptophyta > Magnoliopsida > Ranunculales > Papaveraceae > Papaver > Papaver somniferum. The sequence continues at coordinate 6,999,829 of NC_039360.1, read as the reverse complement.
TAATGAGCCATTATTTGTCTATTTCTTACTGAAATTGAAGATTTACAGAGCAAAACCGAATTTTTAACGAAATGCATAGGCAGCTGTACACGCTTTGCTTTCCTAAAAATGAACTGAAATATTTTGTTCCTTTTTAAACTTGATTTTATTCTATGATATGTAATATTTCTAATGAGCCATCATTTGTCTAGTTCTGACTGGAATTGAAGGTCCAAAGAGCAAAAACCGAATTTTTAACGAAAAGCGTAGGCAACTGTACAAGCTTTGCTTACCTAAAAATGAAATGAAATATTTTGTTCCTTTTTAAACTTGATATTGTTCTATGATATTTAAGCTTTCTAATGAGACATCATTTTTCTAGTTCTGACTGGAATTGAAGGTCCAAAGAGCAAAACCGAATTTTTAACGAAAAGCATAGGGCTGTACACGCTTTGCTTACCTAAAAATGAACTGAAATATTTTGTTCCTTTTTAAACTTGATATTATTCTATGATATGTAATCTTTCTAATGAGCCATCATTTGTCTAGTTCTGACTAATTGAAGGTCCAAAGAGCAAAACCGAATTTTTAACGAAAAGCATAAGCAGATGTACACGCTTTGCTTTCGTAAAAATTTACTGAATTATTTTGTTCCTTTTTACACTTGATATTGTTCTATGATATGTATGCTTTATAATGAGACATATTTGTCTATTTCTGACTGAAATAGAAGGTACAAAGAGCAAAACCGATTTTTTAACGAAAAGCATAGGCAGCTGTATACGCTTTGCTTTCCTAAAAATAAACTGGAATATTTTGTTCCTTTCTAAACTTGATATTGTTCTATGATATGTAACCTTTTTAATGAGCCATCATTTGTCTAGTTCTGAGTGAAATTGAAGGTCCAAAGAGCAAAAACCGAATTTTTAACGAAAAGCGTAGGCAGCTGTACACGCTTTGCTTTCGTAAAAATGACCTGAAATATTTTTTTCCATTTTACACTTGATATTTTTCTATGCTATGTTATCTTTCAAATGAGCCATTATTTATCTAGTTCTGACTAGAATTGAATGTCCCAAGAGCAAAACCGAATTTTTAACGAAACACATAGGCAGCTTTCGTAAAACTGACCTGAAATATTTTGTTCCTTTTTACACCTGATAATTTTTTATGCTATGTATGCTTTATAATGATGAATTATTTGTCTATTTCTAACTGAAACTGAAGATCCAAAGAGCAAAACCGAATTTTGAACGAAACGCATAGGCGTGTACAACTTACCTAAAAATGAACTGAAATATTTTGTTCCATTTTAAACTTCATATTATTCTATGATGTGTAATATTTCTAATGAGCCACCATTTGTCTAGTTCTGACTGGAATTAAAGGTCCAAAGAGCAAAAACCGAATTTTTAACGAAAAGCGTAGGCAACTGTACAAGCTTTGCTTACCTAAAAATAAAATGAAATATTTCGTTCCTTTTTAAACTTGATATTGTTCTATGATATTTAAGCTTTCTAATGAGACATCATTCGTCTAGTTCTGACTGGAATTGAAGGTCCAAAGAGCAAAACCGAATTTTTAACGAAAAGTATAAGCAGCTGTACACGCTTTGCTTTCGTAAAAATTTACTAAATTATTTTGTTCAATTTTACCCTTGATATTGTTCTATGATATGTATGCTTTCTAATGAGAAATTATTTGTCTATTTCTGACTGAAATAGAAGGTCCAAAGAGCAAAACCGAATTTTTAACGAAAAACTTAGGCAGTTGTACACGCTTTGCTTTCGTAAAAATGACCTGAAATATATTTGTTCCTTTTTAAACTTGATATTGTTCTATGATATGTAATATTTCTAATAAGCCATCATTTATCTAGTTCTGACTGGAATCGAAGGTCCAAAGAGCAAAAACCGAATTTTTAACGAAAAGCATAGGCAACTGTACAAGCTTTGCTTACCTAAAAACGAAATGAAATATTTTGTTCATTTTTAAACTTGATATTATTCTATGATATGTAAACTTTCTAATGAGCCATCATTCGTCTAGTTCTGATTGGAATTGAAGGTCCAAAGAGTAAAACCGAATTTTTAACGAAAAGCATAGGCAGTTGTACACGCTTTGCTTACCTAAAAATGAACTGAAATATTTTGTTCCTTTTTAAACTTGATATTCTTATATGATATGTAGGCTTTCTAATGATCCATCATTTGTCTACTTCTGACTGGAATTGATGGTCCAAAGAGAAAAACCGAATTTTTAACGAAACACATAGGCCTGTATACGCTTTGCTTAACTAAAAATGAACTGAAATATTTCGTTCAATTTTAAACTTGATATTGTTCTATGATATGTAAGCTTTCTAATGAGCCATCATTTGTCTAGTTCTGACTGGAATTGAAGGTCCAAAGAGCAAAACTGAATTTTTAACGAAAAGCGTAGGCAGCACACGCTTTGCTTTCGTAAAAATGACCTGAAATATTTTGTTCCTTTTTACACCTGATATTTTTCTATGATATTTATGCTTTCTAATGAGCCATTATTTTTCTATTTCTGACTGAAATTGAAGATCCAAAGAGAAAAAAACGAATTTTTAACGAAAAGCATAGGCAGCTCTACACGCTTTGCTTACCTAAAAATGAACTGAAATATATTGTTCCTTTTTAAAATTCATATTATTCTATGACAAGTAAGCTTTACAATGAGCCATCATTGTCTAGTTCTGACATAAATTGAAGGTCCAAAGAGCAAAAACCGAATTTTTAACGAAAAGCGTAGGCAGTTGTACAGGCTTTGCTTTCGTAAAAATGACCTGAAATATTTTTTTCCATTTTACACTTGATATTTTTATATGATATGTTATCTTTAAAATGAGCCATTATTTATCTAGTTCTGACTAGAATTGAAGGTCCAAAGAGCAAAACCGAATTTTTAACGAAACACATAGGCCTGTATACGCTTTGCTTTCGTAAAAATGACCTGAAATATTTTGTTCCTTTTTACACTTGATATTGTTCTATGATATGTATGCTTTATGATGAGCCATTATTTGTCTATTTCTGACTGGAATCGAAGGTCCAAAGAGCAAAACCGAATTTTTAACGAAAAGCGTAGGCAGCTGGACATGCTTTGCTTACCTAAAAATGAACTGAAATATTTTGTTCCTTTTTAAACTTTAAATTTTTCTATGATATCTTAGATTTCTAATGAGCCATCATTTGTCTAGTTCTGACTGGAATTGAAGGTCCAAAGAGCAAAACCGAATTTTTAACGAAAAGCTGTACATGCTTTGCTTTCGTAAAAATGACCTGAAATATTTTTCTCCTTTTTACACTTGATATTTTTCTATGATATGTATGCTTTCTAATGAGCCATTAATTGTTTATTTCTGACTGAAATTGAAGGTCCAAAAAGCAAAAAACGAATTTTTAAAGAGAAACGTAAGCAACTGTACAAGCTTTGCTTACCTAAAAATGAACTGAAATATTTTGTTCCTTTTTAAACTTGATATTCTTATATGATATGTAAGCTTCCTAATGAGCTATCATTCGTCTAGTTCTGATTGGAATTGAAGGTCCAAAGAGTAAAACCGAATTTTTAACGAAAAGCATAGGCAGTTGTACACGCTTTGCTTACCTAAAAATGAACTGAAATATTTTGTTCCTTTTTAAACTTGATATTCTTATATGATATGTAGGCTTTCTAATGATCCATCATTTGTCTACTTCTGACTGGAATTGATGGTCCAAAGAGAAAAACCGAATTTTTAACGAAAATCATAGGCAGTTATACACGCTTTGCTTAACTAAAAATGAACTGAAATATTTCGTTCAATTTTAAACTTGATATTGTTCTATGATATGTAAGCTTTCTAATGAGCCATCATTTGTCTAGTTCTGACTGGAATTGAAGGTCCAAAGAGCAAAACTGAATTTTTAACGAAAAGCGTAGGCAGCACACGCTTTGCTTTCGTAAAAATGACCTGAAATATTTTGTTCCTTTTTACACCTGATATTTTTCTATGATATTTATGCTTTCTAATGAGCCATTATTTTTCTATTTCTGACTGAAATTGAAGATCCAAAGAGAAAAAAACGAATTTTTAACGAAAAGCATAGGCAGCTCTACACGCTTTGCTTACCTAAAAATGAACTGAAATATATTGTTCCTTTTTAAAATTCATATTATTCTATGACAAGTAAGCTTTACAATGAGCCATCATTGTCTAGTTCTGACATAAATTGAAGGTCCAAAGAGCAAAAACCGAATTTTTAACGAAAAGCGTAGGCAGTTGTACAGGCTTTGCTTTTGTAAAAATGACCTGAAATATTTTTTTCCATTTTACACTTGATATTTTTATATGATATGTTATCTTTAAAATGAGCCATTATTTATCTAGTTCTGACTAGAATTGAAGGTCCAAAGAGCAAAACCGAATTTTTAACGAAACACATAGGCCTGTATACGCTTTGCTTTCGTAAAAATGACCTGAAATATTTTGTTCCTTTTTACACTTGATATTGTTCTATGATATGTATGCTTTATGATGAGCCATTATTTGTCTATTTCTGACTGGAATCGAAGGTCCAAAGAGCAAAACCGAATTTTTAACGAAAAGCGTAGGCAGCTGGACATGCTTTGCTTACCTAAAAATGAACTGAAATATTTTGTTCCTTTTTAAACTTTAAATTTTTCTATGATATCTTAGATTTCTAATGAGCCATCATTTGTCTAGTTCTGACTGGAATTGAAGGTCCAAAGAGCAAAACCGAATTTTTAACGAAAAGCTGTACATGCTTTGCTTTCGTAAAAATGACCTGAAATATTTTTCTCCTTTTTACACTTGATATTTTTCTATGATATGTATGCTTTCTAATGAGCCATTAATTGTTTATTTCTGACTGAAATTGAAGGTCCAAAAAGCAAAAAACGAATTTTTAAAGAGAAACGTAGGCAACTGTACAAGCTTTGCTTACCTAAAAATGAACTGAAATATTTTGTTCCTTTTTAAACTTGATATTCTTATATGATATGTAAGCTTCCTAATGAGCTATCATTTGTATAGTTCTGACTAGAATTGAAGGTCCAAATAGCAAAACCGAATTTTTAACGAAAAGCATAAGCAGCTGTAAACGCTTTGCTATCGTAAAAATTTACTGAAATATTTTATTCCTTTTTACACGTGATATCGTTTTATGATATGTATGCTTCCTAATGAGACATTATTTGTCTATTTTTGACTGAAATTGAAGGTCCAAAAAGCAAAACCGAATTTTTAACAAAAAGCATAGGCAGCTGTACACGATTTGCCTTCCTAAAAATAAACTGAAATATTTGTTCCTTTTTAAACTAGATATTGTTCTATGATATTTAAGCTTTCTAATGATCCATCATTTGTCTAGTTCTAATTGTAATTGATGATCCAAAGAGCAAAACCGAATTTTTAACGAAAAAAATAGGCAACTGTACACGCTTTGCTTAACTAAAAATGAACTGAAATATTTTGTTCATTTTTAAACTTGATATTGTTCTATGATATGTAAGCTTTCTAATGAGTCGTCATTTGTCTAGTTCTGACTGGAATTGAAGGTCCAAAGAGCAAAATCGAATTTTTAACGAAAAGCATAGGCAGTTGTACACGCTTTGCTTAACTAAAACTGAACTGAAAGATTTTGTTCCTTTTTAAACTTCATATTATTCTATAATATGTAATCTTTGTAATGAGCCATCATTTGTCTAGTTCTGACTGGAATTGAAGGTCCAAAGAGCAAAACCGAATTTTTAACGAAAAGTTGTACATGCTTTGCTTTCGTAAAAATGACCTGAAATATTTTTCTCCTTTTTACATTTGATATTTTTATATGATATGTATGCTTTCTAATGAGCCATTAATTGTCTATTTCTGACTGAAATTGAAGGTCCAAAGAGCAAAAACCGAATTTTTAAAGAGAAACGTAGGCAACAACTGTACAAGCTTTGCTTACCTAAAAATGAACTGAAATATTTTGTTCCTTTTTAAACTTGATATTCTTATATGATATGTAATCTTTCTAATGAGCTATCATTTGTCTAGTTCTGACTAGAATTGAAGGTCCAAAGAGCAAAACCGAATTTTTAACGAAAAGCATAAGCAGCTGTAAACGCTTTGCTATCGTAAAAATTTACTGAAATATTTTGTTCCTTTTTACACGTGATATCGTTTTATGATATGTATGCTTCCTAATGAGACATTATTTGTCTATTTTTGACTGAAATTGAAGGTCCAAAGAGCAAAACCGAATTTTTAACAAAAAGCATAGGCAGCTGTACACGATTTGCCTTCCTAAAAATAAACTGAAATATTTGTTCCTTTTTAAACTAGATATTGTTCTATGATATTTAAGCTTTCTAATGATCCATCATTTGTCTAGTTCTAATTGTAATTGATGATCCAAAGAGCAAAACCGAATTTTTAACGAAAAAAATAGGCAACTGTACACGCTTTGCTTAACTAAAAATGAACTGAAATATTTTGTTCATTTTTAAACTTGATATTGTTCTATGATATGTAAGCTTTCTAATGAGTCGTCATTTGTCTAGTTCTGACTGGAATTGAAGGTCCAAAGAGCAAAATCGAATTTTTAACGAAAAGCATAGGCAGTTGTACACGCTTTGCTTAACTAAAACTGAACTGAAAGATTTTGTTCCTTTTTAAACTTCATATTATTCTATAATATGTAAGCTTTGTAATGAGCCATCATTTGTCTAGTTCTGTCTGGAATTGAAGGTCCAAAGAGCAAAACCGAATTTTTAACGAAAAGTTGTACATGCTTTGCTTTCGTAAAAATGACCTGAAATATTTTACTCCTTTTTACATTTGATATTTTTATATGATATGTATGCTTTCTAATGAGCCATTAATTGTCTATTTCTGACTGAAATTGAAGGTCCAAAGAGCAAAAACCGAATTTTTAAAGAGAAACGTAGGCAACTGTACAAGCTTTGCTTACCTAAAAATGAACTGAAATATTTTGTTCCTTTTTAAACTTGATATTCTTATATGATATGTAAGCTTTCTAATGAGCTATCATTTGTCTAGTTCTGACTAGAATTGAAGGTCCAAAGAGCAAAACCGAATTTTTAACGAAAAGCATAAGCAGCTGTAAACGCTTTGCTTTCATAAAAATTTCCTGAAATATTTTGTTCCTTTTTACACGTGATATCGTTTTATGATATGTATGCTTCCTAATGAGACATTATTTGTCTATTTTTGATTGAAATTGAAGGTCCAAAGAGCAAAACCGAATTTTTAACAAAAAGCATAGGCAGTTGTACACGATTTGCCTTCCTAAAAATAAACTGAAATATTTTGTTCCTTTTTAAACTAGATATTGTTCTATGATATTTAAGCTTTCTAATGATCCATCATTTGTTTATTTCTAATTGGAATTGAAGATCCAAAGAGCAAAACCGAATTTTTAACGAAAAAATAGGCAACTGTACATGCTTTGCTTAACTAAAAATGAACTGAAATATTTTGTTCATTAGTAAACTTGATATTGTTCTATGATATGTAAGATTTCTAATGAGTCGTCATTTGTCTAGTTCTGACTTGAATTGAAGGTCCAAAAGGCAAAATCGAATTTTTAACGAAAAGCATAGGCAGCTGCACATGCTTTGCTTAACTAAAAATGAACTGAAATAATTTGTTCCTTTTTAAACTTCATATTATTCGATAATATGTAAGCTTTGTAATGAGACATCATTTGTCTAGTTCTGACTGGAATTGAAGGTCCAAAGAGCAAAACCGAATTTTTAACGAAAAGCATAGGCAGCTGTACATGCTTTGCTTTCGTAAAAATGACCTGAAATATTTTTCTCCTTTTTGCACCTGATAATGTTCTATGATATGTGTGTTTTATAATGAGCCATTATTTGTCTATTTCTGACTGAAATTGAAGATCCAAAGAGCAAAACCGAATTTTTAACGGAAAGCATAGGCTGTACACGTGTTGCTTACCTAAAAATGAACTGGAATATTTTGTTCCTTTTTAAACTTGATATTTTTCTATGATATATAATCTTTCTAATGAGCCATCATTTATCTATTTCTAACTGGAATCGAAGGTCCAAAGAGCAAAACCGAATTTTTAACGAAAAGCATAGGCAGCTGTACACGCTTTGCTTTCGTAAAAATGACCTGAAATATTTTGTTCCTTTTTACACCTGATAATGTTATATGATATGTATGATTTATGATGAGCCATTATTTGTCTATTTCTGACTGAAATTGAAGATCCAAAGAGCAAAACCAAATTTTTAACGAAAAGCATAGGCTGCTGTACACGATTTTCCTTCCTAAAAATGAACTGAAATATTTTGTTCCTTTTTAAACTTCATATTATTCTGTGATATGTAAGCTTTCTAATGACCCATCATTTGTCTAGTTCTGACTGGAATTGAAGGTCCGGAGAGCAAAAATAATGGCTCATTAGAAAGCATACATATCGTAGAAAAATATCAGGTGTAAAAAGGAACAAAATATTTCAGGTCATTTTTACGAAAGCAAAGCATGTACAGCTGCTCGTTTGATGAATTATTGGTAGCATGATCAAATAAAATATTATTTTAAGATACTAGCAACTGAACCGAGTATAATTAATAAAATGTCGATCATGAGATCGTCGTAAAATTATTAGCGTTCGAATATGGAATTATGAACCTTGAACTCGATACCCTAATTCGATCAATTGATGATTAATTGATGGTTTATTGAAAATTAACAATGGAGTGAAGGAGGGTACCGGCTACACGGGATGATGTAGCGCCCAGATGCTCAAGTGAGCAAAAAACACCAAAGTCTCTTGAAGATCAGTTGGTGAAAGGATGATTAAATGCTGGTCTAATCATTTATTAAAATAATTCTCGTCCGAGCCTTATGTGATAAAACCTAATTAATTATGAAGAGATGAGGGACCGACCAAGGGGTCATGAAACTGACCCTGGGTGGTCATGGGATCGACTGACGATCATTTTATGATGTTCCAAATTGTTTGGAAGAGTTTGAACCTAATATGAACAAATTAGGTCAAATGATGAAAATATGTGGGACCGGCCTCTTGCAATCCAAAGAGCCAACCTTGGTCGGTCAAGGTAGTATGCTCGCGTCACCAAAGTGTTCGTGTCTCAGTCCTGAGGGTTTTGATATTTTTCTGATGTGCGTTTGAGCAATCATTTGGGAAAATACGAAGAAATCAGGGATTTTTTACTGAAGCTGAGGAAACTTCATGAGATGAAGGAAAAATAATAATAAAATGAAGGAATCATGAAGTGTGGGACCGGCTATGGCCAAGGAATGGCCGACCGGCCAATGAGCCCGTCCCATAGCATTTTCCTAAGTTTAATATATTTTTTCATGATTTTATGGAAATATCATAAAATCAAGGAGTTTGTTGAAACTAAAGAGTTTTGTTGAAATCAAGGAGTTTTCATGAGATTAAGGAAACAAATAATATTAATAATAATAAAATAAGGGCGTGTGGGACCGGCTTGGGCATGGTCGGCCGGCTGGGGCTCGGTCCCGTGAGTTTTCCTTAATTTTATGTATTATATCATGATTTGAAGGAATTTTCATAATTTGAAGGAAACATCATGAAATCAAGGAATTTCATGGGATGAAGGAAACATAAAAATAAAATAAGGGGTGTGTGGGACCGGCTAGGGAATGACCGATCGGCTAGGGTCCGGTCCCACGAGTTTCCCTAATTTTATATTATTTTTCATGACTTGAAGGAAATATCATGAAATTAAGGAGTTTTCATGAGATGAGGGAAATAATAATAAAATAATGAGGAATTATGAGGTGTGGGACCGGCCACGACTAGGGCATAGCCGGCCGGCTAGTAGACACGGTCCCACGACACCTTTCCCAATTTTATATTATTTCCTTGATGCGAAGGAAACACCATGAAACTGAGGAGTTTCCTTAAGACGAAGGATATTTGTTCAAATGAAAGGATTTTCATGAGATCGAGGAAAATAATAAAAATATGATAAAACATAGAATTGGGCGTGGGACTGGCCACGGCGTGACTGGCCGTCCGGTGGGCCCAGTCCAATAGCGCCCTGACCAATATTTTATTATTTATCATTTTTTTCCTATTTGCATAGGTTTATCGTTCCTTCGTGTTTTGGAATGCTCGTACGTGCATTCAGATGCTCGTTAGTGCATTATTGCTAAGTACACTTGCACCATTTTGTTCGGGGCTTACTCGATAGTGGCTCAGATGCCCGTGCGTTTAATATTTGTTACTAACCTATGGAATTCTGCTGGGAAAAACCTTGAATTGAAGTAATGAAATATTATGGAAAATGTAGAATATTTTCCAGGGATTCAGTTAATGAATCTAATGATTTAGGAATAATTAATCGATTGCTCTATACTAGTACGATCGTCTAGGAGCATTAATTATTCATGAAATTAAGTGATATGAGCTTGTTGAATTGTCATACTTCATTTATATAGTGAGGGAAAACAATTGTTACATCCTGAAGACGTTATTGCTCTATACTAGCAGGAAAGCTATTTAGGAGCCGTCCAATCTTTCGATTCTATATATAGATAATTACTGAAATTGCTCAGTATTCATAAGATATGCCGTTGCCTCAGCTGAGAGACTACACATCTACATATACTCTGAGAGACAGTATTCTCAGTCAGAGATCTTTGTGGCATGAGCTTTCACGCTTTCGATAAGAGACATGAGCCTCGATATTCATCTGATTGCTGGATCAGGAGTATGTACAATTATGGGTTTACGATTTTAGCCCTTGTCGAAAATCCACCATCTACAGCTGGTCATCCTTGTTCCAAAAAAGTTTCATGCGCTCCCGGAGGTTGTAGGAAGGTAGAGTTAGCTTTCCCCCTTGCTATATAATCACAGCCCCCCTATTCGCTTCGGCTCCCTTGGCTTGGTTTCTCATGAGGCTCGCGCTCTTAGAGCTTAGCTTGTTAAGCTTCCGAATAGTTTCTTGTAATAATCTCTTTATCTAATAATAATAACAAGTTTATTAAACGGTTAAAATTTCATCACATAAGTTTGGCATTGCTGTGAGTTTTAGAAAAGTTCTTTTTGTTGTGTTGTGTTGTGCGTTGTTGTGTTGTGGAAATAAATCTGCATGACGTTTGGTAAATATAATTTAAAAAGCACCGTGAAATTAAGAAAATGTAATTTCTGTTTGATAAACTTGTATTTTAAAGTGCTGGTGATGTAGTTAATGACGAAAATAGACATATTTCAAAAACTAGTTTTAAATACACTTTAATTATAATAAATTATATTTTTAATTCTAATATATTTAAAAAAAATATAAGTAATATTTATTTTTTATTATTTAATAAAAATTATACTACGTTTTATTTTTTTCTCTCTCTTCTTCTTCTCTCTAGGAAAAGAAAAACTCTAGTTTCCATTACCATCTTGCTCAGATTTGGTCATTTTTGGGCCAGATTTGAGCAAGAATTTCTTCTCTTTTTAAGTTTTAGTAGGTAGCTTTTCAATAAAACTTATTTTTCTTTTGGTTTTATGTCATTCGACACATTTCTTCGCTATTTGAAGCGAATTTTCTTCGTCATTTGGGGCGATTTTCTCTTCGCTTTTTGAGAGCGATTTATTCAAACCTTGATCGCTGGTTCGTGGCTTGCTATTCTCGATTCAAGAACATCATTGATTCAACACGGTATTTCTTTGGATCCATATTCAATCAAAGGGATTTAGGGGATCCGGGTACGTTTGGATCTACAAGATTATGGGAAAATTACTCATTCTTTTTAGGAGCATCTCTTGTTGAAGAAGAAGAAAATCATATTAAATGGTCGGAATCGATTCCAGGTAATACCATCATTCTTCCCTACTACATATACAGATATTGGATATCGTTTCGGTTTATGACTCTTTCTCTCCGTGATTTACTTGTAATTCATATCTATATTTGTAATAGGGTTTTGATTATCTTGTATTTTGATGTTTTTGTTATTCTTGTAAGCGATCATGTAATCACGATTTTGATATGAATAAATCGAAATTGTTGATTGACCAAAAATAAAAATAAAATATAAATATGTTTTCTTAGAAAAATATTATTATATTGTAATTATGTTGTAGATAAACTAAAGTTAATACAAATATAAATAGAGAGAAGAATAAAGGAAGCTCTTATTAATGAATACTCTATTCACACATAGATTATGGCTCTATTTATAAGTTAAATAGAGAGGGGATTTATTACGTACATTAGAGTTTCTAATGCATATATGCACACTAAATAAGTGGTTACATGATAGTGAATGTCATGCAGAGATGCAGACATTATACAATATTTGTCCGCACATTCATGGGTATTAAACCCATCAACAAATTATTATTTATTATTTTAAAATAAAAAATAGAGAAATAAAATAGAAGTTAAAATATAATGATAAGTGTACAATATTCAAGGGTAAAACTTGTTTTTATAATAAAATAACAAGGTTAAAATAGAGAATCAATTAAATCAAATTATGTGGGTCCAGAGCTTCTGCTTTTCCAGCTTTTAAAAGATAGTGCTGAGTAGCTTTTAAAAGCAGACCTAAAATGAAAGTGCTTCTCTCCAAAAAATATTTTGAATTTTTTTTACCAAACACAATATTTGGTAAAAGTACTTTGTTATAAGTTTGTTACAAAGTGCTTTTGGTTGAAAAAAAACAATCTCAAACGGGGGCTAAAGTTAAACCTCTATGCTATTGGAGATAGTTTACTAATTATGGGGTCCTATATTTGTGCAAATCCTCCTAAAAAAATTACGTGTATGATTTTTAACACCCACTATCGGAGATGCTCTAAGGCCTTCGTTTAGTAAAAGAAAAAAAACAAAAAACTATCTCTCCTCTCGTTTTTTTAATTGTTATTCTTTTTCCTTTTTCATATTCTTCAATGTAGTGTTTGGTTCTTAATTTTTCCATAAATGTCCTCATTTTTTATCCTGGCATTTCTAGGGGTGATCCCAAAAGAATTAGGGGCGACTTTTTTATTCCCAACCCATAGACAACGTTATGGGATGTCCAAACTTGCGGAGATTACCATTGTATCCTCATACAATCGGTATCTACGGTAGTGGTATAACCTACCGATTATTAGTATTCTCAATGATGTGGTCGCTAGCAATCGGTAAATATGTGAAGGTCATAAATAACATCATAACCTACCGATTATTCTAGTTCCCAAATTCGAAAAAATTGAAATTTCGACAAAAACAAAATTTGGGGCATCTGAATAATCGGAGGTTATTTATCATCCGATTATAGTAGTTCCTAAATTCCAAAAATCGGTGATTTCGGCGATGAAGAAATTTGGGGCAACTTTATAGTCGGACGTCATATTAACTTACTTACCTACCGATTATTTTAGTTCTCAAATTCGAAAAAATTGAGATTTCCAAACGCGTATCTGGATTTTACCACAATCGGTAGGACCAAGAACCTCACGAGACTGTCGATTGTTAAAGTATAGAAATAAGAAATCTTTAGAATTTTTCTATGTAATCGGACGTTAAAAAAATGTCTACACGATTATTATTTTCGAGAAATTCATTTTTTTAGAATTTTGAATAACTGTAATTTGGGGCTACTTATAGTCGGTAGCTAATGAGATGTTATTAGCTACGGATTAATAACCGTTTGACCTACAAAACCAATGTCAACCTAAATTCATTTCATTTATTTTCAACTTTAACTCCTCTTCTCCTCTTCCCATCCGGTTGCAGAGAGGAAAACTTCCCCCTCGTTGGACTCCGCTTCAATACATCATTATCATTAATCGTCGAATCGAATCATCGTCGATTATTCTCTATAAAGATGAAAGATAAGGAACGTAAGAAAGCATGAACCAAAAACGTAGTGTGCGGTGTGGATCCAAATATTGGATTGCATGCCCGTAATAAAGAGACTTTAACTGAAGAACGCGAAGAACGTGAAGAACGCGAAGAAAATGAAGATGATGATGTCCCTGATGTAGGCAATACTGATAGACAAATTCTCAGGCAACTTGAAATGGCGTCGATTAGGTAAGATTCTACGATTAATTTGGTTTATATTGTTTCAATTCGACGAATCCATGATTTTTTTTTTAGGGTTTTCGGTTATTACCCAAATTTAGTAGGTTAGTTATTGTTTTAAAATTCTGATTGTGGTCGAATTCTTCATTTCACAAGAACATTTGTCATATTCGGGTGGTAAATATTTAGGTTGCCTACCGATTATAGAACGTTTTTCATTACTGAGGCCTAAATCGATCATAATCGGAAGTTAATTGTGTTTTTGCCATCCGAATATACTAGGGAAGAACAAGTATTAGAGATGCAATAATCGGGTGATTTTATAATTTGCTTCTGATTGTTTAGGCTCAACTACTTTAGTAATTTATGGACACAAAGTGATGCATATTCGGTAGAAATTATTTTTGTGAGGCTTTCGATGGTGATGCATTCGGAAGGGTATACTTTTTCTGAATTTCGATTATTCGTATTCGAAAGATTATGTTGAAATTTAGCATCCGATTATTGTGTGTAGATAAACATATTCGAACACCAAAAAATTTCTTTTGTTTCCGATCATCCGTATTCGGTAGCTTTTGGTGAACTGAAACTTTCGATTGTGCATAATCGGAAGCTAATGGTTAACTCAACCAACCGAATATGTATATTCGGGAACGTTGGTTTTAGATTAACTTCCGATTATATAGTTTACTAACATGTTGTACTTTATTTTGTTGTTTAGGGATATGCGAGGTAAGAAAGTCGAAGATGCAATTGTCTCAGCTAGTGCAAGGAAGGAAAGGCGTCAGAACCTAACAACTAGTGCAAGGAGAGCTAGGAATGCTAAAGCCGCTACAAGTGCTCAAGATGGAACTCAACAAGCAAGTCAAGAAGGTGTTCAACCAAGTGCCCCTCAATCAGAACCGGTTCAAAAAGGTGTTCAATCAAGTGCCTCTCAATCACAACCAGTTCAAGAAGGTGTTCAACCAAGTGCTCTACAATCACAAGCATAAATTCAACTAGAAGCACCCGAAGATAGAGTACCAGAAGTAGGACAACCTAGTGGTGCGCAAGAAGAAGGAGAAGCCGAAAAGAAAAATCCTCCTCGAAAGAAAGTGCAACACCTTGTCCCACAAAGACTGAAGGTGCAGGATATTCCAGAAGGTGTAATCCTTGGGATGCCAGGGGATGGAGGACAATTGTTATTTGGATACAAAGACTCTCGGTCCAAAGAAATATATGAAACCGAGGTAATAATCATACCCATTTTATTTACCTATTATCTTTTTTTCGTAATAGTTTTAAGGGTTATAGTTTTAGGTTTTTCTAATTTTTTTTAACTTGTATTGTGTTTAATAGTATCATTCCGATGCGGCTCGTATACTCAAACCGACCGCCGCACCAACTAAAATGTTGGATTGGACTTTGAAGGATGAATGTGAAAGGTTCAAGACAATTATTGCAAATTCGGGGTTTGTTGATGCTGCCGAGAACTCTATGTTGGAACATGACCGGGTGGCTATATCGGTGTTTGTGGAGAGACTTTATCCTGAGACCGACACCTTCCATATGCCGTTTGGGGAGATAAAGATTACCCAAGATGATGTTGTGCAGACTGTTGGACTCCCTGTCCATGGCAAAGGTGTTAGCGCTGAGTTCACAAAGCAGTTGGAATGGGCCAAACTTTGTTCTCCAACTAAGAAGTGTTTGGGTTGGGATGAAGAAACATCAAAAACTGAGTTCAAAAGATGCATGAAGTATAGAACTAGACAGTTCAACATGGGTACTCTGATGGATATGTTCAAGGGCACCAAGGAAAAAGAAGATAATTGAACTTTAATAGATGAGCAATTCGACCACGTGGCCACCGCATATCTCCTATGTGTATTGGGATGTATCATTTTCCCCAATACCGGTGGCAATCGGGTCGACGCCAACCTTTTACAACTTCTAGATCCTCTCAATAAAGTGCATGAGTACTCTTGGGGCACGACATGCCATGCATGGTTGATGGAAGAGTTGGGAAAGGCGTCGAGGCTTGGAATTAGCCAAGTGGTCGGGAACGTGAGTCTACTAAAGGTATTGTTTATTAACGCTACATACTTGCTTATTTTTTTAATTTTTCTACCATTGAAGAATCAATTTCCTAATACTTGCAAAAATGATAATATAGACATGGATCTACGACCACTTCCCTATCTTGGGATTGTCCATTGAAAACCCGACGTGTGCGAAAAGTGACCCTAGAGGAACAAAGTACGTCTTCGATGACAACCATTCTAGGACAAAGGAGCAGCAACTGATTCGTTTTAGGGAGATTTTGGATGAACTAAAATCCCAAGACGTATGCTTTGATCCATACAAGGAAGACCGAGCTAATGGACATATCGCGGGTCGGTCCGATTTGGACCTTTATTTTGGACCGTTGTGGCACCCCACAGGATATGTGATGTACAATGCCTCAAGGGTGATGCGACAACACGGTTATGTACAAGGTATACCAAAGGAGGTAATCCATGGAAATTTCTCTTTGGATCTGGAACAATGCAAGTGTGATAAAGATTCTATCACGGTGTTTTACTAGGGTAAACCATCTTGTAAATTCCATTGGGATAGAAGGACAGTTTTCTTGATCGACGGTGAAAGGACAGTCAACCAAGGTTTCGAAACTGCTTCCAACTATATGGATTGGTACCGGAATGTTTCTCATCTTCGTGTAATCCGTGATCTTAAAGCAAAGGCCGCACCATCGTATAAGAGTATCCTTAAAGAGAAACCTGCGGATTTTGATAGATTGGTACGTATTGTTTTGTGAATTTAGTTTAATATTATGGGTCAAAATAGAGTAATAACCGTTTGATGGTATGCTATGTTTTAAAACAGATGAGCAGGTTCAAGAGTTTGTCCAAATGGTGCACTAATTGCATAAAGGCCGGAGAGCCTGTGCTACTTGAGAAGATAAAAAAGCACCAAGATTTGATTGATAACGTTGAAAATGAAGATTATGCATCTCAGTTCATAGAAAAAGGCAAGCAACCTACAAAGAAAGTGACCAAAAGAACTCGGGCGTCATCGAGCACTCAAGTTGATGTCCCAAATGATGAAACCAATGATGATGTTGGTCCAAGTCGTAGAGGTAGTAAAGGTCGCAAAGTCAAAGCAAATAGGAATATCTAAACTCTCGATGTACTAAACTCTCGGTGTTTTGTTAACTTTATGGATAACTTTGTTTATGTCGGATTATGTCGTTTTCAAAGTTTGTGTCGGATTATAAGTTGGTACGCTATGTTTATGTTTTGTGAATGGTTCGTTTTATGAATTATTAATAGTTTTATTGCTATCTTTATGTATTTAAAGATGACTCGCAAGCAAATCACATGCAGAGATATGAAACTGTTGAATTTTATACAAACAATCGGAATATTAGTTTATATACGTAGCTCCCGGTTCTGGGGATATTGCAATTTTATTGTCAGAATCAGGAGCTATTTATATTATGTACCTACCGAATTTGGGGATTTTGAAAAAAAAAATCAGATTCGGAAGATTGTTAATTTCGTTGCCTACCGATTATGCTTTGTGAACAAATAATTTTTGGTTTGTAACCAAACCACACCATATTCGGGAACTAAGTTAACTTATTAAACTGCCGATTGTTGTCATCGGTAGGGTTAGTTTATATTGTTCCTACGATTATTCTATGTGAAGAAAACTTTGTTTTTTGTATCCAAACAACACCATAATCGGGAACTAACATCATTCCTTAGCTTTCGATTATTACACTCTAAAGTACTTTGTGTTCTGTAACCAAACAACACCATATTCGATAACGAAGTTAACTTCTTCAACTTCCGATTATAATATTCGGCAGGTTTATTTTATATGTTTCCTTCGATTATTCTATGTGAAAAAAACTTTGTTTTTCTGTATCCAAACAACACCATAATCAGAAACATATATCACTCCTTGGCTTTCGATTATAACAATCGAAAGTTCTTTTGTTTTCTTTATCCAAACAACATAATATTCGGAAATTAAATTAACTCGTAAAGTTTCCGATTATGGTAATCAGGTGCTTATTTAACCAAATAAACTACCGCTTATAGTTAATCGATAGGCTTTTATATTAATAATCTTTCGATTGCAGCCATTACATAAAGACCTTAACGTTACAATCACTTTAAAACCACCTAAATACTCTAATAATCACTTAAAAGTATTAAAAAAGATCATAACTTCCAGTGACCATAGAAATTTTCCCTCTTGATTTTTTAGTATCCTTCATGTTAGAGCATTGCTCGGTCGAACTCGCATGCATTGCTATCTCAAGCATGTTTGTCAATGTTAGTGATCAAAACTATAAGTCTTGATTTCAAGTCTACTATAGCTAAGGTCTCGGACTAGGATAGAAAGTGCAGTTGAGCTCAAGAACTCCATGGAAATCATCATACAAGACGAAGAACTACTCAAGGAACCGGTGGATCTTCATCGACTAAAAGGTATGTGGAGACTTGAACTCATCTATCACTCAAAAGTTTATTTATCTCCTATCTTGAGACAAAATTCGTTTTGCTATATAGACTTAGATTATACACATTTGCTATTTCGAGCCGAGTTTATCTCGCCTATCTATTTCTCGAAATATGTGTTGGTAAACTTTCGCTTTAGCCAAGTTCATCTTTACCTAGTGACGGAAGTCATGACAAGTTTCAATCACTTTGAAAAATTCTTACTTTGACGAAAAATAGTTTCTGAATTAAAATTTTAGAATATCAACGTCCTCTAAGAATGTTTCAATGATTGAAATGAGAGTTTAGATTATATAACCATTGGAGGATATAAGCATTATTGTGGAAACACATATATGTATAAGTCCTTATTCCTTGAACCGAAGTTTGCGAATTTTGTTGATTAAGAGAACCGGAATGGTGGCGTGAGCTAAGTCCGCGAACTGGCGGAAGTTCTCGACCCGAGAAATTCTGCTGGAGTTTGTGAATTCCGTCCGGGAACTTAATTCCGCGAACCCAGTCCGCGAACTTGAGTAGGTTATATCTAAAAACGATGTTTGTGAACTTATTCTTATATTAACTAAGGAATGTAAATTGTAAACCGTGTCTATATAGTTCATGAAGCGATTCGAGTGAATCAAATCGTTCTTGCTTCAATTGTGTCTTGTGTAGTTATATAAGATTTCCTTGCAATTGAACAACTCTCTAAATAGTTCATTTGAGTCACTTGAACTAGTTATGGTGAAGAAGAATATGGTTGATATGAAAGTGATCATATGGCTAACCATTTGGTTGACTATTGTTGAAACAACAAATGTACAAGTTTGGGTACGGTTACACAAGCCTAGAAACGTGCATTTCATTTGTGTGCAACAAGCTAGTTTTCGATCTAACAGTTGAAATATATTATCTTGAATCTAATCATTTTTTCATATAACGGTGAATATTGAATGCTTTGTTACCAAGATAACATTGATTGCAAACCCTGATTTGAAAGACTATATAAGGGAGAACTCTAGCAACTGGGAAACCCAATCCCCATACCTTCTGTGTGATACTAGTTGTGCTAAGATAGAGTCGGTTATTCTTTAACCTTTGGTTTCTTCTTCTAAACCAGGTTAACAACCTAAAGACTTCATTGGGATTGTGAAGCCAGACCGATACTACTTTCTTGTAGTTGTGTGATCTGATCTTGCTGTTTATATCGTACAAGTACAATTGTAATAATTGGCTTGAGATTGATATCTCTGATAGGCAAGATATAAAAGAAATCACAAACACTTCGTCTCATCGTTTGTGATTCCGCAATATCCTTTTTCGCTGCGTCGATTAAGATTATTGTGAGGTGATTGATAATACTAGGTTGTTTTTCGGGAATATAAGTCCAGTTTATCAATTGGTTCATGTTCACCTTGATTTATCAAAAGATGGAACAAAACTCGTAGGCATATTCGTGGGAGATGGATTTATCTATTACCGTAGACTTTTCTGTATGGTACATATTTGTTTATTAAAGTCTTCGACTTTGGGTCGTAGCAACTCTTAGTTGTGTGTGAGATCAGCCAAGGGAATCAACTACGTAGTATCCTGCTGGGATCAGGGACGTATGAGCATAACTGTACCTTGGATCAGTGTGAGATTGACTAGGTTTCAACTACAGTCCAGACCGAAGTTAATTTGGAGTAGGCTAGTGTCTGTAGTGGCTTGATGCAGTGTGTATTCAACTGGAATAGGTCCCGGGGTTGTTATGTAATTGCGGTTTCCTCGTTAACAAAATTTTGGTGTTTGTGTTATTTCTTTTCCGCATTATATTTTGTTATATAATTGAAATATCACAGGTTGTGTGTTGATCAATCAATTAGAATATCCGACCTTATGGTTGTTGATTTAAATTGATTGACACTTGGATATTGGTCTTTGGTACCATCCAAGTTATCTCTCTAGTATTTGATAAAGACTCGCAGATTTCTATTTGTTTAAGTATATATCAAATCGAGAGATTGAGATATAAACTCTTTGATATATTTTTCATCTAGATTGAGTCTGGATCAGCAAGATTTCTCTGAAATTACGAATGAGTAACAAGTTATTACTAACTAATGTTTATGTGAGCCGGAGTTACAAAGATACTTACTCATTTTTCATACGTCCACCAAGGAAAAGCGTTCCTAACAAATCGTTCCTCATCTTCAAGTTTGTCAATCTCCTTATCGAGCGCATTCTTTCTCATCTTAATGTCATTGGATGATCTTCGAATTCGATTACCATCTAACGCCTCAAATACCATTAAAATACAGTTCCATAGATGCTCTTGGGATTCCGATTTGTGGAGCTTGTGAACACGATCATGAGCAGTTACCATATCGTACGCTCTATAAATAACACAATCTTCTTCTTCGGCAAAAGCAATATCCATGTTTTTGTTTTCAAAATTAGAACTGTAGAGAGGAAATAGTTTGGTGCAATTGGGTTGATAGATATGAGTTTCTTTATATAGGTTTAGGGACCAACGGCTCTTTTTCTTTTTCCCAAAAGCTCCAACGGTTCATAAATTTGGTTTAAACTGCAACGACTAATTTGACGAAGGTTGAATCTGGGGAAACCAATAATCGGTGGGTGTTTACCGATTATGGTAGCTTTCAAAATTTGAATCTGGGACAACCTATAATCGGAGGCTTTGTAACCTATTGGACTTCTGATTATGAATACATCCATAACACAAACCAAATGGTTATGGTTGTCAAGGTTGAATCTGGGGCCACTTATAATCGTAGGTTTATAAGTTTGAACATCTGCCGAATATGGCAGATTTCAAAATTTTGAAAAAAAAAAAAGATTTAAGCAAAAACTTATTTTGGGGCAACCTATAATCGAGAGGTTTTGTAACCTATTTGACCTCCGATTATGGCTACATCCAAAACATAAACCATATGGTTATGGTTGGTCTGTACCCTCACAACCTATGCAATTTGGCAAAGGTTGAATCTGGGGCCACTTATAATCGGTAGTTTACAATTTAGATTAGCTACCGATTATGGCAGATTTCAAAATCTATCAAATGTAGGATTTAAGGAAAATCTCATTTTGGGGCAACCCATAATCGGGAGTGTTTGTAACCAATTTATCTTTCGATTATGGCTACATCCAAAACACGAAACCAAATGGTTATGATTGGCTATGTACCCTCAAAACCTATGGAATTTGGCCAAGTTTGAATCTGGGGCTACTTATAATCGATAAGTTTATAAGTTATTTTAGCTACCGATTATAGAATGGCATATTAGCCGAAATATGCACACAATAATCGGAGACTAATTAGTATATATTGACTATCGATTATTGGTTAACTACCGATTGTTGTGTTTGCTACCGATTATATAAGGGCATATCGACCATTTTGAAAAATCGAAGATAAGGAGTAGCTTAGATTTACGCTTGAATGATCTTTTTTGTCTTTTTGTATCGCCCCTAATTCTTTTGAGGTCGCCCCTAAAAATGCCACGTTGTTTATCTCAGTGGGGCAAAACTCCCTGGTCTTCATCACATCATCACCAGCAAGCATTCAGTATCTCTTTCAAAAGCGTTTTGCTGGCAACAAATTTTTGTGGATTAGTTACTCACCGCATATATTAAGTGCCAAAATCAATTGAGAATGTATGGGACTCTGACTAAATCCGCTTGTAGGCTCTAAGAGAAGAATGAATGCTTCCACACACGGAAAGGAATCTGAAACCAGCACTCAAGGGTGTCTCAGAAAACGGCTGTATGTACTTTGGATGCGAAATGGGAGATTTAATTTTTCCTCCTCCCGATGAATAATGATACCTCGAGTCAAAGGAAAGGCTTTGTTTGTTTTGGGGGCCAATCCGGACGAAAATTTTCGTCGTTTGTGCAAGTGCTGGTGCAGGCCCAGTATTTTGATGTTGTCTCTAATGTCGCATGTGGTGAACTTTTGACACATATGACGGTTTGGCCGAGTGGTCTAAGGCGCCAGATTTAGGCTCTGGTCCGAAAGGGCGTGGGTTCAAATCCCACAGCCGTCACTTTTTTTTTTTAATCCAGACATAAATGTACTAAGATTCCTACTAAGTTCCCAAAATCTACTTAAAACGCCCATTTAGCAATGTTTTCTGCCGCACGATATGTATTATTGAGCAGAAATGAAGGATGCTGCTGCCAATTTCTTAATAAGTTTATCGTTATCCCTTGTATTTTATTTTTGATCGATTTCCTTATATGTTTGACTTCTTGTTGTGCCCATGTGTTTCCAGAGGGGAGAGTTGAAACCTTTGTCAGAACTACATTGCACCTGCAGAATCAAATATCACAAACCTGCTGTTTGTGGACGGATTCATCCGCGTAAGTACGGTTCTTCTTGACTAACCATATTAGCATCCGACTTGTTCATGATTTTGAACATAATTTTATTTGTCTTGTTGATCCTCTATCTGTTTCATGAGTAGGAATTGATTGAGGAGAGAATTCTATGGCTATTCACTCTGAAAACGGAGAGGTCTGTCAATCTTTACTCTGAAATCTTTTTACGTTTTGAGTAGTCTGTTAATCCTTGTTTTAGTAAGTAAAAAATTTTAACATTTACTAGTGAAACATACGATGATACCGAATATATGTTAAGCTGCTATTCTTATATTTTGATGTTATGTTGCACGGATGTACTTCGCGATCTCCATGTTATTTGAGCTACTATGTCTAGTACTTTACGCATATGTCTTCCCTAAATTGCCCATCGTAAAGTACTACCGTTCGAAAGCAGCCTCAGAAGGATCTAAAACGGTTTGCGCTGACCTTGCTGCTGGCGGAATACAAGTAAGTGTCATCTCTCTACCAATTTTTTCATTTTTTACGTTAGCTTCAGATTTTCTCACAAGTAGGTTTTGGAAACTAATGCAGGCTTCAGAAGAGAGTCCAGAGTACATGGCGCGCCTAGACAACAAACAGTTGCTTGCTCAGAACATGGACTACGCAATTACAATATTTCTCACATTTGTATTGACATTTTCACTTTATCCTGGCTTCTTAACCGAAGACACTTAAACACATAGTCTGGGATCTTGGTATGCGCTAGTGATAATTGCAATGTATAATGTGTGGAATCTGGTTGGAAGATGTATTCCGCTTATCGGTTCCTTGAAGTTGGAATCACGGCGATGGCTGCTCACAGTGTCTTTTTCTCGTTTCTTACTGATTCCGTGTTTTTACTTCGCGGCCAAGTAGGGCTGGATGATCATGCTGACTTCATTTTTAGGTTTAAGTCAAGGATATCTCCCTGTTTGTGTTCTAACTGGAGCGCCAAAAAACTATAAGGTTAGTAACTTCCGCTGATTCTGCCCAAGGCCCTCTAAAATCTAGCTGAAAATCTCATGGAGAAGAATGCGCATTGTTTTTGCAGGGACCCGAGAAAAACGCACTGGGGAATCTGCTGGTATTGTTTCTGGGAGGAGGTATACTTGCAGGGGTAACACTTGGTTATGGCTTATTGGCAAAGGTTGGCGAGCTGAGCTCTAGCATACAAAATTACTAGGAAAATGCTTACTAGGACATTCTTACATACACCGACAACGATCAATACTATATAGTAGTTACACATTCTTACAAATTACTCATCAAGGCAGTATGTAAGCATAAAGGAGTTCATTCCAAGTATCCGGGACTCCGGGGAGGCACCAATGATAGCAATCAGAATAACTAGCAGGGTTTGATAATTGGTCTGGAGTTAATGTATCCCATATTTTCCTGTACACGGAGCGATGCGCTTCTTTTCTGTATTCTGATAATTGTGTAATGTTGAGTATTTTCACATCAACACCTCTAGTTTTCAATTCACTGACAGCACTCTCCACGGCCCTCATAATGTCAGTAATTGTTCCTCGACCCCGGTAACCTTCTTGTAATACCGGTTCTGTTTCGTTGTAACAGTTTCCTTGGTTGGTCTCTTCCCAGTCACCTGCCCTGCAACATTTTTAACGATTCAGAGGTGTCGGTTACAGATAAGATAGTTGAGTGGAGGATAGAGATGATACCAATATGTGTTGGTGACAAGCTGTTGAAAAACAGTTGTGTCTTTGTACGGTTGATATGATTTTCAAGCCAATCGGACCATGTTTTTAGAGCCACTTCAAAGTTACCCACCATTCCCAAATTTTTGTAGACTCCTTCATTAGGCTTTTCAAATGATCCCCATCTGCTCAAGTCAAGGACCATAGCAAACAATCATCATATACTAATTTATATGGGCAGTTTAAGATCCTGCAGTTAATAAGGTTGGACAATCCCAATGTTGCAAGGCCAGTGTCACTGTAGTACGGTGGTAAAGTTATTGGGTGACCTGAGTTCGAAACTCGCCGGCTTTACCGATCAAAAAAAAAAAGGAAAAAGAATCCTAATGTTGGTTTGTGAAACTTACAAGACTTCTAATTTTGGTACCTTCCACCAAAGGTAGGAATCAAAGACAAGTATATCAGCATCAGACCAGTGAACTGCATGTTTTTCAATAGCTCCAGCTCTGACTATTCGGTGTGGTACTCGATGGAGCACCGGATCATCCGAATTTGATTCGACCATCAATGGCGCCCAGTAGAACTCAATGGTCGCATTGAATCCCTACACATATATGTTTCCAACCATAGATCAATTATCTAGACTTGACTTAAAAACCATGCATTTATGTCCCAAGAGTTTAGAACTTACAATGGCTTTGAAGGTGGTGAGAGAGCCGTTGATATGCAGAGATTTGAGTGCCGATGGGATTACAGATTCCACCATACAAACCATGGAAACCCACTGATTTGTGTTCAATGAATCTCCAACGTAGACCATCCTTTTCCCTCTCAATCTCTCCAGTAAGGCTTTGGCATTGAACCTCGGTAAGTCGCACTGGTCGGGTTGCCATCTCCAATTCTGATAGCTTAAATCTTTTCTTCCGAACTTCTCACAGGTATACCAATCATTCCAGAATGAGCAGTTCTTCCAAGAATACAAAGGATTTGACGTATTATCGTAAACCCATTTACCTGAAAAGAGATCACAGTTACTAATTGTCGGAAACTGTAAGAAACATACCTCTTTCTCCTTCTCGGGACAAGAGAATACCCAAGGTTGATAAGTAGCGAGATTCTCATGAAGAACATTTGACCCAGCAATGTAAGTTCCTTTTAGCATCAAGGGAAAAACACACCATTTATCATCTTTGGATTGGCGAGGAGTTGTGTTCTTACCAGAATGCCAATCAATGTCTTGCGTGAGTATTTTAGCTTCATCAATGTTGTCTTTCCTTTTCAAACGAATACCCCAGCAAGTATTCTCTTTCTTCATGGATATCAATTCATAATTTTCAAAGAAACTCACTACTGTGTATTTCTCAGCAATTATCTCCAAGTCTGCGAATTTAGGATCCCTAAGTTCTTTGGAGTACAGAGATCCTTTACCAGCACCACGGTTAGCGAACTCTAACATCAAACGGATGCAATCCCCACTCAATTGGAAGATAGCTCGCGAAAATCCCGAGTGAGCGAGAATTTCATAGAACAGAGGAATATCTGGGTCATAAAGAGGAATGGGGAGACCTGCGAGAATTTGACCTGGCGAAATTATGATTGATTGATCATCACAATATTGATCAGAGAAAAGTTTGATAGAAAGAATTGACTTGGCACTTTCACCAGGAATGGTAGAAAGTGTGAAACCTTTCTCTGCAAGATCTTTTTGGACATCTTTTAAGTTTTTCTCATGTTTATGGCCACTTGGAGGCATATTTGAATATAGAGTATGGGAATGAATAAAAAGTAAGAAGATTGAAGAGGGAAGGATTACAGTAGCAGAACTTACGGAAGAACAATAGAGTTGTAGAGATGAGAGAATACAAAGAGAAGAGAAAGTAAAAAGAAAGTGGAAAGAAGAGTAAGAAGAATATATAAATAAGATTTTTTACTCGAAGAAATAAACACCATTAAGACGAAAAGACGTGAGCGGTTGAAAAGCAGCGGTTACAGAAGATGTGTCAAGAAACAGATGGAAGAAAGAATACGTGTGATAAATGCAGAATATGAAGAGAGGAACAGCTGCGGCATTTCTCACATCATTCTCTACTTTGCAGAGAAGATATGAGAAGAGGCAAGATGTAGGATCAGAATCTCGCAGCAATAATGCCTCAGCGAAATTATCAACAACACAACACAACAGCGTCGCAGAACAATTTCAGAAGTGACCTAATAAACGACGTCAGCTAAAATCATGAGAAAAATGTAATGATTCTGCGAAAATAAGAGAGTTTGCGAGATTAACATTTGTATGGTTGCGAGAATGTCGCAAGACATATCCGAAAATAAAGGACAGATTAGCTGTCATCCACTATGTACTTCCCTATAAATAGTCGTTCAGTTGTAAAGGAAAGGGAGAGATCTTTTTTGAGTAAGAAACAAGTAAATAGGAGAGAGAAAATCTAAAGCAGTGGTTATTCTTGATTCCTTTATCTTTTCTTGTAAGATTTTTCAAAGATTCATCAATAAAATTAAGATTGTTAATCTAAAAATGAGTTGAGTGTTAATGAAATCATATGAGGGGTGTAGTGTAGGATTTCCTGCAACTACAGAACCAGAGTCCCATTTCGATTCCAGTTTCGGCAAACATAGTTATCTCAGCCATTAGAGGATTCATAGCCACCACACCCAACCCCAAGTCATTACCGGCAACTGCAGTTCACCCACCTTCGACAGCAAAACATTGTAACATCTTAGTCGATTCACAGCCATTGCACCATTCATTTCCTTGTATTTTCTCTCAGCCGATTTCTCAAACATCTTTTGGGCAATTTTCTGTGCTTGAGGAGGTGTATCATTGCTGATTTCTGGCTTCCTTCTATGACGAGTTTCACCTGCAACTTCAAATCTAAAGAGAACCAAAGTTCCCTCGTACCACAGGGTTGTAAAAGCAATGATAAATCCAAGCCATACATCCACAAACATCGACTGAAACAACCATTTCCCTAGATGTTTCGACGGTACAAAAATCAGGCCAAAAACAGCCACCACCAGTTGATTCATTTTGTTCCGGTGTAATTAATTCCAGTTAGATTCGAAGCTCGATTCATCTTCACCTTACTGCTGAAAATTGCATTGAACCACCGCAAAAATCAGCCACGATAGTGAACTCTTTTCTTCTCTGCATCTCTACAAGAGCTGATGATGATTTGTTCTAGCATGCAGTCATGAGCGTCTTTATTCTCGGCTTTGAAGCATGGTGTTGTTGATAACAAAACACCTCTCGCCTGTAGCTGCTGCTTGAAAGTTTCTCACTTCTCTTTGATGATAAACAACTAGTGGGTCGGGTTTGAGTGGTGCTGATAGATAAACATACTAGGCCACCACACTTGAGGCTCTCTTATCGATCATTTTTGTCTCCAATGTCATTTTGCCTCCCTTTAACCATTCATCGTTCCGGTGATTGGATTTTACTTGTACTTTCTACAAAAGCACTAAAATATGATCATTAGCCAAAATATCGAGTCCTAACTGATATAAATGTGGGTATAAAATGTAGCACATACGTGCTTATCAGAAAACCAGCTAGCAAAAAGTACTAAATCTCTTCTTATTTTCTTATTTTCATCTTGATTCATCATTAAAAACCCTGTTATATTCTAGATTTATATAATGTGAAGTTGTATTTCGAATCTCTACTAGATTTATACAACATGAAACTGAAATTTACATCTTGATTTTCATATACAGATGTGTGAGTATCCCATGCACATGAAATTTTTCTATGATTAGTCCACATTAGCTAAATGATGCAGGCATTGCCTGCACATACCTGCACAATAGGTGTTTGTGGATATATCCAACACATGATGATTGTTTTGTTTTTCTCTTTTAAAAATTGTTTCATCTGTCGTGCTTCAACATAGATACTTACTCAATGCGCAAAATGATGTTTCGAGTTCGTGTTGTTAGATAGTAAGTCGAAACATGCATCTATATGTGTTAGTATTCATTTGTCTTATTTCCTGTAATATGACTTATGGTGTTTTGTTTTTCGAGGCAGGTATACATCCTTGAAAGTTGTCTTGCGCAACTTCGAGCACGTAGAGAGTACAGAAAATGTACTTACCCTGGTCTCAAAGGCTTAGCATTAAACATTGGTCTGCGCATGTATCGAATGTCTATACGCGTGACCTTGATATCAACTTGTTGCCTATTCGGAACGTAATGGATATGAATACTGGTTATTATTCTTAACAGATATTGAGTATCATGACATACTGACTATTGAGCTTAATATTCTTAGATGGTAAATTATGATACTTATATTAAAGATCTTTAATATTATTACATTTATAACATTTCATTTAGATGGTAAATTATGATACTCAGATGGTTTCTTTCCTTCCCTTCAAGTAAGTTTAATATTTTTGTTCTTTTTCATGAGCTAGACTTGTTTCGATGACATATTTTCTGCATTGGATAATGTGTGAATATTCTCCACACTAAGAGAAAACGTGTGTATATATTCTGCACTGGAAAATGTGTGAATATTTTTCTTCACTGTATAACGTGTGAATATTCTCTACACTGAGAGAAATGTGTTTATATATTCTGACAGGCGAACATATTCATTGTGTAATGTGTGAATATTCTCCACACTGAGAGAAAATATGTATATATATTCTTCACTGGAGAATGTGGGAATATTTTCTTCACTGGATAACGTGTGAATATTCTTGATGAGTGCTAAAAAGTGCATATTTCTATATATTTTTCTTGGCATTTAACTCATCTTTTGTGCATTAATTCTATATTTTATCCCATATTCTGTGTTTTCGTTTTTTTCAAGAATAAATACTTTTCTTAATTAATTTTGCATTTTTAGGTACTAAATAAAGCCTGGTTAACTCACGGAGCGAAAAGAGCAAAGGAACGGCAAAGACTCTCGCTAGGAGGAAGGGAAGAATGATGTTTGCAAGAGCCGGATCAACGAGAACTGGGCTTGAAGAGGAAGAATTGTTCTTAAAGAAGATATGGGATTGGCATACCCAAGGCCCAAAACCCTCACCCAAATCCATTTCCATTATCCATACCCATTTCCATGAGAGCCGTCAGATTGGATCCATCTTGTCATCCAACGGTCGCCTCATCATTGTGCATCAAAATCCAAAGCTCCTGTCAAACACCATAGTACCTAACTCCATCTGGAGCCGTCAGATTCGTTGTATCACTTAATCCAACGGTCGCTCAGAGCTTGTTTACATCGTGCCGTTCGATTCAATTAGTAAGTGATTATCCAACGGATCTCCTCGCTGCGCATCAACTTCAGATGATTCCGCTCAACACCCTAGCCATCGAACCCATCGACCTAAAACAAAAATCTCCTTCTTCCCAAATCAATTTTCCCCAAATTTCTTTCTTCTTCCCCGACCATCACAGAGACGCTGTCTCAACCACCATCACCTCCCCTACCTCAAACCCATCTCCCTAGCCTAGTTATTTTCCCCATCTCACAACCACTGAAACCCTAGGTTTTGGGGTGAGTAAAATAACTCGAACTAGGGAACAATTAGAGCATCAGAGGCGTCAATTGAAGGCGTAGAAGGACCAGAAGAGGCAGAGAAGAAATGGGTCGACCGTTTTGAGTGATTTGTCACATCAAATTAGGTAAAATATCTAACCCTAATTTTGAGAATTTGGGGGGAAAACATTGTAAACCCTAATTTTGAATTCTGGGTATAAATAGAAGGTGTGGGTGTGTGTTGTAACCATGCCTGGATTAGCCAGAGCACCACCTTAGAGGCCTGGACTAGCCAGTGCTCTCTACTGTTGCCTCTTGTTTAATTTCAAATTCAGTAATTTCAATTGTATTTGTTCACCATGTCTAGTGTGTTTGAATTATCTTGTATGATGAATTGTGTATGTAATATGTTGAGCATGAGCTAAATTGTTGCAGCTGAGGTTTAGATGAAACCTCAGTGCACTGTCTGATAGTGGAATGCTAGGTTAGAGCCTTAGTGCATTGTTTTGATTGAGCAATGGGAAGAGACTAATGCTCATAGTGCCTGTGATTGATTGTTCTGTCAAAAGACAGTCAATGCTAGGGGCAAACTAGTGAGCAAATTAGTTTTCCTCCCATTCTAGATGTATGCATAGGATATTCAACTCAACCTAGGATCACATTGTTTGGCTAGGAAACAAAGGTGGACTCTAAGCCTTAGCTTAGACCACAATACCTTATTTCAGTCACTTACAATTTCAGTCTTATTTTGCTCCCTGCTCAACTAAATTTCTTAGCTATCTTGCTGTTTATTTCTTGTATTTTGAAGCCTGTTGTGCATTGAAATCAGGGCACAAACTCACCCCTGCCCTTGGCTCACAGCCTTGGTTCCATGCTGTTTTGTCATCTTTGCTTTGTTAACTGTTTTGGTTCTTTGCAATTGCCATATTACTTTGCCTTGCTCACTGCCATAGTGCCTTGTCTCCATTGCTAGCTTAGGAAAATTTCTTGTATGCTCCCACTCCCTGTGGACTAATCCCTTGCTTACTCTCTATACTAAAACTTGGCCTTGTATACTTGCAAGTCTTTTGTGTGTCGTTCCCAAGCACACCAAGTTTTTGGCGCCGCTGCCGGGGAGTGGTGCTTGCTGCTGCTGATTTCCTTTGCTGTCCTGACCTGCAATCATTGCACTGAGTTGTCTGAGCTTCATCACTATCATTGCAGGTGCCACTGAGTTGCTGCAGAGCTGTGTTGCTGGCCACCTGAGCTGCTGCTGCTGCTGGAACCTTGGCTGCTGCTGTTGCTATTGCTGGAGCTGGTGAACCAAGCCTGCTGCTGCCAAGCCAAAGTAACTGGGCTGCCAACTGAAGCTGCGTTTCACTGCTGGGCTTCTCTGGTGGTGGTCTGCTGGGCTTCGCCAAACTTTGCAACTGGGCTTAGCCACCTGCTGCTGCTGGGCTCTGCCTTTTTCTGTTGCTGGGCTCGTGATCTTCTGCTCCTGGGCTTCGCAGCTGATCCTCCTGGGCTCGTGTTGCTGAACCAACTCCAACTGTTGCTGGGCTTGGGCGTGAGCTGCTTAGGACGATCCTAAAGCCCAACTAGGCTAGTGCAACCAAAGGGAACAAAAGCCTAACTAGGCTTCCCTCCTTAACCAAGTAAGCTTAAACCATGAGTAACCCACTTGGGCCCCATTAAATATTCAATTTGGGTATGTAATAATTAATTTATTTTTAATTTGGGCTTGTAATAATTATTTTTATTTTTATTTTCTTTTATTTTATTTTTCTTTTATGGGCTTGTAATTATTTATTGTTGTTTTTATTTTCTTTTGTGGGGTGTGATAATTTATGCTAGGCTAAGTTCAAAAAAAAAAAAAAAAAAAATTGCTCCTTATTTCAAAAACCAAAATTTTCCCAAAAATCCAAACCCATTAAAACCAAAAAATTCCCAAAAATCCAAACCCATTAAAACCAAATATTTTTCCCAAAAATCCAAACCCATTAAAACCAAATAGTGGGCTTTGTGTCTTTTCAATATGGGCCAACCTCGTGCTCTCCATGAATACATGTATCCGACAATAAAAATTCCATTATCATGTATTGTATTACCTCAAACCAATAACCCTTTTAAAATAAATGCAAGCATGATACAAATACTTCCTATATTTCGAGGGTTCGATTCTGAGAACCCCTATACTCATGTAAGAGAGTTTGAACAAATTTGTCGGACTATGCAACCTGATCATATGTCCGAAGACTCTCTGAAATTGCGTTTGTTTACATTTTCTCTAAAGGAAAGGGCCAAAACATGGTTTTACGGTTTGAGACCACAATCAATCAACACTTGGGACCAACTCACAGATCTATTTTTCAAAAAATTCTTTCCACATCATAGGACCATCGCTATTCGTCAAAGTATCAATTGTTTTGTCCAATTGGATGAGGAAACTGTTTTTCACTATTTTGAACGTTTTAATGACTTGTTGAGCGAATGTCCGCACCATGGATTTGAGAAGTGGAGACTTGTCGTCATCCTCTATGAGGAACTAGACTTTAAATCTCGAACCATGGTTGAGTCTATGTGTAATGGTAAATTTCTTGATAAATCTGTGGATGATGCATGGAAATTTTTAGCTGAGATTGCAGAGAAAACCCATCAATGGGAATCTGTTAGGGAAACAGGGACAACACCACATGGTATGAGTCACCCCCATGAGTTAGAGTCTTATTCTTGTCATAGCTCCGACCTTAGGATTG
Organism: Papaver somniferum; assembly: GCF_003573695.1. NCBI lineage: Eukaryota > Viridiplantae > Streptophyta > Magnoliopsida > Ranunculales > Papaveraceae > Papaver > Papaver somniferum. Next base: position 6,967,038 of record NC_039360.1, on the reverse strand, counting down.
AAAATTATCCTAGATTGCAAAATCCCTATCATGATGATGATGATGATTATGATGTTATGTTAGAAGAACATGTCTATACTGAAAATGTTATGGAACCTTTGGGTTCAAATACATTAGGCTTCTCTGCCTCGACCTTCATGAATGATGTTTCTTCTAGTATTCCATATACATGTGATGTTGATACTGATTTTGAGCATGTGCATCTGTCCTATGAAGATGACTTAGGTAATATAGAATCTTCTGTTGACACTAATATGCATGAAAATAATTGTTGTGTCTGATTCTCTACATGGGTCACGTTGTGATGTTTCCACTGATTTGTCGATGCATGAGTGGCAAATAATTCTTCTGATGATGTTGATGATGATTCTGATTTGTGTGAGCATGGTGAGCATGTTGTGACACTTGTAGAAGACTTAGGAGATGTTGATGTGATTAATAATGATGTGCCTATCTTCCTACATAAGTCACAATCTGATGGCCTTCCACCCAACCTAGATTTGGTTTGTACCAATATTGTAAAACCAATTTTTCTGAGAATGCCTAATCTAGGTTTGGAACTGTGTGCTTCCCAAGTCCTCTTGGACCATTTTGCATTTAAATATAATATCTTTGAGGAACCATAGTTGGAAATTGCATGTTTGCCCGTCCATAGCAAAGTACACTTTGAGTTAGATCTTGTGCATGATGAACCCCAAAACTGCGCGATTTTGTTTTCAAAATTATATCTTCTGTAAAATCCAGGTTTGGGGGTAGCTCATTTGGTTTCACAGCTTCACGTGCTTTTCTTTCATGTGTGAAGTTGTTGAAACCGTTACACTTTGTCTTTTGGGTTGATCCTCAACTCTTTAGACTTTTGGTGTATGGTGAATTTTTGTATATAATCCAGTGGATAAATTTTAAAACTTTTTGGTTTCTTTTGTATATATTTTGCTAATCCAATATGATCTAAGTTGAAAATGTTGGATTCTAGCCGGTGAATAATGGAGTTCGGTTCGTGTTTTCGACGAATCGGGTATCTCTCTCCTTTTACTCTACTTAGCATGTTCCTCTTCATATGTTGCATTATAATTTGTTATCTTTTGAAACATTGAGGACAATGTTTAGTTTAGGTTTGGGGGTATAGAGTAGATACCACGATCACATGTTATAATTGAAAACAAGAACTCCTTCTTTTGAAAAAATGAAAAATGAAAATAAAAAATTGAAAAAAAAAAAAAAAAAAACATAAAAATGGAGCTCATTTACCTTGAAATGTTGACTCTTGTGCAAATATGTAATTATTAGGAGTCTTAGTCTAGATATTTAGGCACCCTGATTCTAGCACAATTCACATAGTGATAAGAAATTTGCACGCGCACGATCTACCAATACATGTATAGCCTCGATCTTCAAGGTGTTTGATAGGAAGTCACGATTGCCAATCACTTTAGAATACTGAACGAAACTTGACTAGCTTGTTCTTTGGTTGGTTGGGATAGAAGGTGGAGGTTACATTAAGAAAGACAACCATCGAATTTAACTGCGTGCATCAAAAAGGGCTACCTCTTGCAAAGTGTCATGTAATCTTTTGTTTCCTTTTGTATATGTATCAAAAGTGTTTCTTTATCAAAAAAAAAAAAAAAACGATGTATATATTCAGAAAAAAATATCAGAAAAATACAAAAAAATCAAGTATTTATCAATTCCATCATCTCTTGTTCCAAAAATAAAAAGAGAGTAGTCAATGTAAATAAGAGTCATGTAAATAGTCATTTTGTTGTTTCATTGTAATAAGCAAGGAAGGGTGTATGCCATTGATGTACAACGCGAGTAATTGTGAAATACCTCCAACTCATTCACAATTCTCGTAAAGTCCGGACAGCTAGCTAGATTTCGACCTTGGTTCTTAGCCTGAGAAACTATCTCTTGGTGATTAGTAGTCATAACATCCGATCTTTCTTTACACATGTGTAGATACACTTTACACTCTTATCACATATCTTTATTTGTTATCAGTGCTAGGATTGTGCCTTTTAGCTAGATTGACATCTCCATTTTGCTGTGAGCTTAAACTGACTTGCACAAGTCACATTTGATGGAATCTGAGCTTATATTTTGTCCTAGAACTTTGTAGGTACGTTCTAAGCAAACCTTCACGAGACTTCACTCGTCCACTAGGGACACTTAGTGGTTTAAAAGGCTTAGTGCATACGCTAAATGCATTCGAGAGACCAGCGACAGTGGTATAGGTAGGATTTCCTTAGTTTTGTTTTACTTGAGGACAAGTAAAATTCAGGTTTGGGGGTATTTGATGAGTGCTAAAAAGTGCATATTTCTATATATTTTTCTTGGCATTTAACTCATCTTTTGTGCATTAATTCTATATTTTATCCCATATTCTCTGTTTTCGTTGTTTTCAAGAATAAATATTTTTCTTAATTAATTTTGCATTTTTAGGTACTAAATAAAGCCTGGTTAACTCACGGAGCGAAAAGAGCAAAGGAACGGCAAAGACTCTCGCTAGGAGGAAGGGAAGAATGATGTTTGCAAGAGCCGGATCAACAAGAACTGGGCTTGAAGAGGAAGAATTGTTCTTAAAGAAGATATGGGATTGGCATACCCAAGGCCCAAAACCCTCACCCAAATCCATTTCCATTATCCATACCCATTTCCATGAGAGCCGTCAGATTGGATCCATCTTGTCATCCAACGGTCGCCTCATCATTGTGCATCAAAATCCAAAGCTCCTGTCAAACACCATAGTACCTAACTCCATCTGGAGCCGTCAGATTCGTTGTATCACTTAATCCAACGGTCGCTCAGAGCTTGTTTACATCGTGCCGTTCGATTCAATTAGTAAGTGATTATCCAACGGATCTCCTCGCTGCGCATCAACTTCAGATGATTCCGCTCAACACCCTAGCCATCGAACCCATCGACCTAAAACAAAAATCTCCTTCTTCCCAAATCAATTTTCCCCAAATTTCTTTCTTCTTCCCCGACCATCACAGAGACGCTGTCTCAACCACCATCACCTCCCCTACCTCAAACCCATCTCCCTAGCCTAGTTATTTTCCCCATCTCACAACCACTGAAACCCTAGGTTTTGGGGTGAGTAAAATAACTCGAACTAGGGAACAATTAGAGCATCAGAGGCGTCAATTGAAGGCGTAGAAGGACCAGAAGAGGCAGAGAAGAAATGGGTCGACCGTTTTGAGTGATTTGTCACATCAAATTAGGTAAAATATCTAACCCTAATTTTGAGAATTTGGGGGGAAAACATTGTAAACCCTAATTTTGAATTCTGGGTATAAATAGAAGGTGTGGGTGTGTGTTGTAACCATGCCTGGATTAGCCAGAGCACCACCTTAGAGGCCTGGACTAGCCAGTGCTCTCTACTGTTGCCTCTTGTTTAATTTCAAATTCAGTAATTTCAATTGTATTTGTTCACCATGTCTAGTGTGTTTGAATTATCTTGTATGATGAATGCTTGTGTATGTAATATGTTGAGCATGAGCTAAATTGTTGCAGCTGAGGTTTAGATGAAACCTCAGTGCACTGTCTGATAGTGGAATGCTAGGTTAGAGCCTTAGTGCATTGTTTTGATTGAGCAATGGGAAGAGACTAATGCTCATAGTGCCTGTAATTGATTGTTCTGTCAAAAGACAGTCAATGCTAGGGGAAAACTAGTGAGCAAATTAGTTTTCCTCCCATTCTAGATGTATGCATAGGATATTCAACTCAACCTAGGATCACATTGTTTGGCTAGGACACAAAGGTGGACTCTAAGCCTTAGCTTAGACCACAATACCTTATTTCAGTCACTTACAATTTCAGTCTTATTTTGCTCCCTGCTCAACTAAATTTCTTAGCTATCTTGCTGTTTATTTCTTGTATTTTGAAGCCTGTTGTGCATTGAAATCAGCGCACAAACTCACCCCTGCCCTTGGCTCACAGCCTTGGTTCCATGCTGTTTTGTCATCTTTGCTTTGTTAACTGTTTTGGTTCTTTGCAATTGCCATATTACTTTGCCTTGCTCACTGCCATAGTGCCTTGTCTCCATTGCTAGCTTAGGAAGATTTCTTGTATGCTCCCACTCCCTGTGGACTAATCCCTTGCTTACTCTCTATACTAAAACTTGGCCTTGTATACTTGCAAGTCTTTTGTGTGTCGTTCCCAAGCACACCAATTCTCTACACTGAACAATGTCTATATATCATTGGTAGTGTTCAAGTAAAAACTTTATGATTTAGAATGAACTAGTAAATTAGGTACTTGTGATGATATAATACAAGTTTCATTCATTTATTTAAGGTCTTAAAGATTCTTCATGTCTAATTAAGTTTGAAAAGGTAATTTCTGTTGATTGTGGATATTACCTGCATATAACAATAGTTGATTGATTAAAGAATTTATGAAGAAAAAACATCCTTGTTTATATTTCAGGAAGGACTGTACGAAGGCAAGACTTTAAAAGATGGAGATAGTAAAACATCTTTGACAGCCGAAAAAACAGAAAAGCTTCAAAAGATAAAATCAGTTTGATATCTTGAATGTGTGTATAGTTTCTATACTGGATAATGTGTGAATATTCTCTTCACTGAAAAAATGTGTGTATATATTCTGCACTGGAGAATGTGTGAATATTTTCTTCACTGGATAACGTGTGAATATTCTCTACACTGAACAATGCCTATATATCGTTGGTAGTGTTTAAGTAAAAAACTTTCTGATGATAAACTTGATGGACCTAAAAGTGTATGGTTCTTAATTGATAGTGTTTAAATTTTGTAGTTACTAACTGCTAGTGTATACAGATGCAGTGAAATGGTTTCCAACATTTTTCTATCATATTTTGTCATTTTACAGAACAAGGACTGTGTTTGGGGTTTCTCTAGCTCTCTCATTAACTTGGATGCTATTGTGGAAAACAGCCGACGAGAATCTCCTACCGTCTGCTTTCAAAGAAGTCAGTGAAGCTTTCAGTGTTGGGCCAGCTGACGTTGAATATATTACATTTATATGAAACTTTGTGCATGCGCTTTCATCATTCTGGTCGGAGTTTTGGTTCTTCAGTGTGATAGACCAACTATTCTCGCTTTGGTTTGAGAGATCAGTTCAAGTTGTAAATCTTTTCTTAACATTTCCTCTTTTGTAAGAAGTTGTAAATTGATAACATTTGTTTAAACTGAAGGAAGTCTTAGGTTAGCCATCTTTTAGACGTTATTGTTGCATAACTAAGATCATGTATTGGTATGTAACGTTGTTGATCGCAAAAAATCATCGCAATGGACAAGTTTATGTGAGCCGAAAATGACAAAAATTTGATATTTCAGCTCTTGCAATACATCTGCATAATGAAATACCCCTAAAATGTAGTCTTTTCCTTTCTTTATTTTATCAAAAAATATAGAGCTTTAGCCCTCACACACGATAAAGCTTTAGGACAAGAGACACCAGAGTGAAGTATTTTAACTGTTTGCATATACAACAGAACAAACTACACAATCTAAAATATACTACATCCGTCCCTAATTAGATGACCTGGTTAAAATTTACTAGTAAATTTAGAAATGATTTATCTCTCAAACTATACAACGGATTTTCGTAAACTTTGTATCATCGGAAAGCATTTTAAAACACCTATCTAATGAATATAAATATGGCTATCAAATTTTACATATTTCTTATAATAATATTAATCTATCACTCCACTTATTTATGGTATAGATCATCTAATTAGAGACGGAGGGAGTATATGTTTAATTATCTAAACTGCAAAAATTATCATAAATGTGAACAGATGAAATTGGCAGTGTTGTCTCTCCGCAATAATCCAGATGCTTCCACCTTGATTGTAGCGCCAAATACTCTCTAATTATCTTGTAGGGTCCAGAGAGTATGCCTTCCTTGAGCATCTCATCCCGGTTTAAGGAACAGAAGCTTGCATTTTCGAAATGTAGCCACAAGAACCCGATCCTTTCAATTAGTTACAAGGTAGACCCTTGACATGAAATTAATAATGCTTTTGTAGCGATATTCATTGCTCGCATCCTTAGTTGAGTTGACCAAATCATCCGGTGCTTGAAAAACTTCAACACGAGAGCCATTGTGTTGCATTGAATACCTACTCACTACGATAGCAACAAACACAACAAAAATCAAATCACCAGAAAGACAGTGCATAACGATTGCACCGAAAAAAATTAACAAGGAGAATATGAACATGTCAACACTTATTTTGTGTATACTTTCTGCAACACAGACTTTACAAAATCTGAGAATAAGTCTTTGGTGCATAAAATCTGCATGCAAATTCTTTGGTGCATAAATCCTTCACGCAAATTCTTTGGTGCATGATATCTACACGTAATATTCTTAGTGTATAAATCCTGCACACAAATTCTTTGGTGTATACACTGTAAGAAACCTTGTTGCTTATGACTTTTGTTTCCATTTATATATGTTTAAAACATGAAACAACATTATGTAATACCAAGAGAGAGTGGATCTGCAGAGATTCCTAGGGGTCAGTACATTGTCCTAAACAACTAGCATGAACCATTTCATCAACCAAATCATTAAGAAGGATAACGGAGAAATTAGGATTAATACCTATCGAAGACTTACCGTTAAGCATAAAGCAATGCAGCAGCCCAAGAAACTCTTCAGGGTTCCATTCACTACAACAAGCACACAAATTACATTAATACAATTCATAAAAATTGGAAAAAGAATACTAGCCATGTTCATTCTGATAAAGATTCATTAGCTATATACTTGTTCAAACACCATAAAGAACACCATATAAAAACACATTGCATGATGGCAGCACAAAAAAAATGGCCAAAAGTAAAAAAAATTGTACCACAAGTTTCATCACAGCCAAAGCATGCTTTTGATGTGCACCTGATATATCAAACTCTACAATAGAAATCACATATATAGTACTTTACATGAACAAACTAACCATTTCCTCTTTGTGTTGAGTCTTTCAAATTTCCACGACACTTTCTTTGCTTCTCTTCTTAACTGATCTCTCAACTACGAAGATCATAAAATATCTAAAGAGATGAATAAACTAAATCTTTGTCAAATCTTCACTCAAGGAATCAAATTAAACCCACAAAAATCGAATTGAATCACTAACCTTCAATGTAATTCCCGATCAATTTTTCCCCTAAAATGATTGTCATCTTCTCTCGAACGAGATCAACTAAATGAAGATCTATTTTTAAGATGATAGGGAAAGAGAAAGAAAATGAAAAAAATCTGTAAATCTCGATCAAATCTACTGCCATTTTCTTCCTCCTTTTCTTTTTCTTTCGGTCTGTTTCTGAACAATAATGGAAAGGTCAGTTTAGGTATTTTATTTTTTGTTATAAATGACGTCGGCAAATAATATTATTTTGGTGACCCTGGATATTTTTGTTTTGGCCTTCTCTTTTAAGTGGGCTCAAAAAGTTTAAAGTCTTCTCAAGCCCAAGGCCAATAGAGTAAGAAAGAGTGAGGTGAGGGTCAAACACTTAATTCCCACATTAAGAATATTTTAATTAAGGTTTTTAGTTTTATGTGCTTTAATTACCAGCAATTAATGCGTATCTTGTAGGATCAGAATCTCGCAGCAATAATATTTCGGCGAAATCATCAATAACACAACACAACAGCGTCGCAAAACAATTTCAGAAATGATATAATAAACGACATCAGCTATAATCATGAGAAAGATGTGATGATCCTGCGAAAATTAGAGAGTTTGCGAGATTAACATTTGTAAGGTTGCGAGAATGTCGCAAGCCATATCCGAAAATAAAGGACAGATTAGCTGTCATCCACTATGTATTTCCCTATAAATAGTTGTTCAAGTTGTAAAGAAGAGAGGGAGATCTTTTTTGAGTAAGAAACAAGTAAATAGGAGAGAGAAAGTCTAGAGCAGAGGTCATTCTTGATTCCTTTATCTTTTCTTGTAAGAATATTCAAAGATTGATCAATAAAATTAAGAGTGTAAATCTAAAAATGAGTTGAGTAATAATGAAATCATATGAGGGGTGTAGTGTAGGATTTCCTGCAACTACATAATGGCGCTAGAAACAGGGAAACATCGAATATTATTCTAGAAAAAATTGAAGATTAATATTGAGATTTGTGAAAATTTGGAGTGATTGATTAAGAATTTTACATAATTTCTTGCAATTTGTTAACATTGAAGAAATGGCTAGGAGAAGAAATACATAAGAACAACCAACTACTGTTAGAAGAAGCAAGAGAATTGCTGGAAGAGAAAGAAGTGAGATGGGAGAATCTACTAGAATGAGAAATAATGGAGAAAATCAAATTCAACCATCAGTTCAACAAACACTAGTCCAATGAAGGAATATAGATTATGATAGGGTGAGTATACACACTTGGCAATCAAATTCCGCAGAAGAAGTAGAAGAAGAGCAGCAAACTAGAAACCATAGACAGGTAGAGAGAAATCAAGAAGCAGACGAAAGAATAATTCATGGAGATGAGGAAATTGGAGCATTAGAAACGTTGAGACAAAGAATACATGAAGAAAGAAGAGCTGAGGCAGAAGAACGTGCAAATCTAACAAGGCAAAATCATGAATTGAGGATGGAAAATATAAGACTACAAAGTATAAGATCGAGAAGTATTAAAAAATCATATTCAATATCGACTAGAAGAGAAATGAGGCGAAACTCACCCACAATTAATGCTGGAAACAATACTCAAGAAGAAATATCAAATCCTAATGAAGAATATCGCGAAAATAGAGAAAGAGCTGATGATCGTTACGTTCCACAAAATGAAACTTTTGATGATGGGCAAAATGGTAGAAATCAAGAGAACGGACAACGTCAGGGATGAAATGACCAAGATGGCGAAGGAAATCGAGAGGAAGGAAGAAGAATTTTACATGAAAGAGAAACTCAAAGAAATCAACAGATGATTGAAGAAGAAATTGAAAGACATTATGCTGAACAAGCACGTTTAATTTGCGAACGTGAAAGATTGAGAGCGGAAATGGAAGAACAAGAGCTTCAGGAGACAATTCGCCAGAATAATCACGACAATCTAGAAAGAAGGTGTACGCAAAACCGGGATAACGGTAATATCAATAAAGAGTACGATAGAATAAAGAGGATGGCTAAAAGACAGCGAGTGGAATTAATAAGAAATGAACAAAATCATGAAGGGGAAAATGAGAGACATAATCATTTGCGAATTCAAGATAGAGATGAAGAAGAAATTCGCAGAAGAAGACGAGATGAGGATAATGCGGAAGAAATGCAAAATTTCGCGAGAGAAGAAACACATGAACGCAGAAGAAGAGAGGCGAAATTAAAAAGACCAATGGATCAAAATTCAGGTGTAAATAAGCAAATCTTGAAAGAGTTAGAAGAAATGAGAGGAATGCTAAATAATAGAGGAGAAGTAGGTAGAAGACAATTGGATGAAGCTATAGAAGAAGCTGCGAAAACTCCATTTACAAGGGAAGTATAATTAGGAGGAATACCACCGAAATGCAATTTACCCGCATTAACCAGCATTTTTGATGGAACAACTTGTGCAATTCAACACATTAAAGCCTACGTGAGGTGCATGTTGCAATGGGAAAATCATGATGTTGTATTATGCAAGTATTTCGCATCCAGCTTAACAAGGGAGGCGTTAAAATGGTTCGAAGGTCTACCAAAGAATACAATAACATCATTCAATCATTTGCAGACTACATTCCTAGGGGCATATATAAGTAATAATTCTTCTCGAACTGGTATAGAAGACGTGTTTGGATTAAAACAGAGGATTGGCGAAAGTTTGAAGCACCTGACTAAAAGATGGAGAACTATGTGTAGCGAAATGGCTGGCCGTGTTGATGAGAGATATCTTATATTATCATTTATCAATGCTATGTTTGCAACAAACCTATTGTATGTCCAAATTTTCAGAGTCAAGAATACGATCACAATGACTGGATTGCGAGAACTTCAAGAAGAATACATTGCTCTAGAGGAAAGGCAAAATGAAATGGAATCATATCCAGTTGCGAACACCAGCTCACAAACAACGAATGCAAGCTTATTACCCAAGCTAATAAACACGGTAGAGAATACTTCGCAAGTACAACAAGAGAAGGTGACGGGTAACAATCAACAGAAACTGGTGTCTATGGGAAGCCGAGATCAAGAGGAATATGAAAGAGAAAGAAATTTCTACAATCAGGGTGGAAATAACAAGATTCAAAGACTCGATCAACTACAAGAAACTTATGGAGGTCAAAGACAAAACTATAATAGAGGACAAGGAGGTCACAAGGTAGTATGGGAAGAAATCAAGATGCCACCTCTAAATGCAAGTGTGGAGAAGATATGGGAAGCTATAATTTTGATGAAAAATATACCAACACCATGGAACATGGGAACGGAACCACCTCCAAATCACAGAAGCCATGAGTTTTGTTCTTATCATCATTTTCATGGACATACAACAAATGATTGCATAAATGTAAAAAGAATTATTCTGAGAATGATAGATCAAGGAAAACTAAACCCCTTTTTGGTAGGGCACCCACAATCTCAACCATTGACACCACCACCAGAGCATCACAAAGTAAACACGGTGAAAAAGAAGGAAACATTCTTCATAGAAGTTGGTGCAAAAGCAAAGAATCTATTCTGTCACTCTATCGTACATTCATATAAGACAATCGAAGATTTTCATGACAATATTTTGAGTAGAGTGTTCACAAGAGATAACGATGGAAGAGAAATTATGAATATTGCGAAAATCTCGCCACTAGAGGAATGGCAGAAACAGATCATTTCTTTTACCGCAGAAGAAATTCCCGAAGGTGAAGAGGTGCATGATAATCCGTTGGTAGTAAAATTATAAATTAATCCAAAATCGAAAGAAGATGAGGATGATGAAGCTGGAGATTCATGGACAATTAATAGAATTCTAATCGATACTGGAAGCTCTGTGAACATCTTATTTTATCATACTTATAAAACTATGGGAGGAAGAGATGATGATCATATACCATCAACATATAAGATATATGGTTTTAATGGTACTGCTAACAAGCCTAAAGGGGAGCTTACTATGCGAATTCCATTGAAGGGAATATCTTCCGAAATCTTATTCTGTGTCGTTGATGTAGAATCACCCTACAATGCATTAATTGGTCGACCTTGGCTACATGGGATTCTAGGTGTAGCTTCAACTTTCCACCAGTGCATCAAATTCCCTCACCCTAACGGTGTAGGAATCATAAAGGGAGATTGGGTTGAAGGAAAGAGGTGTTACGAAACTGAGATAGAATCTTGCGAAGGAAGAGCAAACAAGAAGGAAAATTGAAGACACAAAATCAAAGAGACACAGAGAAGTGAGAGGTTGATGGTGGATGCAATCGAAAGAAAAGAAGCAGAGATGTTGCGAAACTAATGCTAGCTCAGAAAAAAATATGATGAACATAACACTACCAAGGAAGCAGTAGTAGAAAATAATAAAGAAGCAGAGGATGGCAAAGGTAATAAAAACAAGAAATGTATGAATGATTAAGTTGTTGTGACACTCTCGCAATAAGTAAAATTCTCAGAAATACATTTTATTGAATGACAAAATTGAGATTGCGAAATGCAAATACAATATGATGATGTACGAGACTCTCGCAGAGATATGAATTTTACAGAAGATAATCAGAGAAAATCACAAAAGATAAAGAGGCGAACCTTTATGGCGTACACCCTAGTTCGCGAATACAATTTCGCAAGAGGCAAATGTAAGACCTAAAGTACGTCATATAAGGGGGTACCTGTTGCATGGCTCAGGGAAAGGCTACACCGACACCGGAACCTGAGTCATGGAGATTTGGGGTCAATAAAGCCCATCCGGGAGAGGCGCCTTGGATTCTCAGCTTAAGCATATGACTTAGGTTGGGCGACTAAGGTAATAAGGACTCTCCCAAGGAGTGCAGATCTGATCAAGGCACCGAGGTACACGGTTGAGTCAAGAGTGTCAGGGACGTTTGAAGCATATTTTTCCATTCTTGACAATTCTTGGCTTATACTGCACCCGGCCTGAAGAAAACCCCACTTAGGGTGTAGTCTCGTAACCATAAACCCTATAGGTAAAAGGGATAAGAGGATGCGAAAGCAACTGGTTGTTGTTAAGACTGGATGAGAGGAGATAAACTTGTATGGTAGAAGTACGCCTCCTTAAAGGGGCAACCAGGAGGGAGATAAGGGTGGCACCCTCCATTAGGGTGCTGATAAGTGTCTTAAGACGCAAATATCATGAGGCTTTTTATTCGCAAGGGTATTAAGTCTTGTCATATTTGTGCAACAATCCTAAAGAGGCAATAATACAAAAGGAAAATATAAGACGAGATCAATGGGTTTTCGCATGAAAGTGCGAAGACGTCCTGCGATTTCGTCGCAAGACGGAAATGTCATGGGCTTTATTTTCGCAAGAATATTTAGGCATGTCATATTGTCGCAACATTCCTGAACAAGCTACAATACAAAAGAAAATTTTAAGGAAAGATCAATGGGTTTTTGCATGAAAGTGCAAGGACGTCCTGCGATTTTGTCGCAATGACAAGAGGTGGCATAATAAGACCTTTAATTAGAAAGGAAAAATAAGACCACACAGGAATGAGATTTTGAAAAGAATCAAAATTCACTTCGCATAAGATAGTGAAATTATACATAATTAACTGCGAAATTGAGGCATAAAATAAGAAAAATTTATAAAATCTCTCATTTGGATACAAATAACAGAGGCAAGTATGGGAATGACTGAAATTAGAAAATGTTATTTGTCTCCATATGATAAATTTACACAAAAATTCAAAAATTAATGATTATATTGATTAAATGTATTGCAAGGAAGATTTGTTTTAATGAATGCAAGTCAAAATGAAAGAAATACAAATATACAGAAAGAAGGAATAAATGTACAAGTATTACAAAGGATCAAAGAAAGAAACAAAGACTACTTCTTAGTTGATCCTTCATCATCTTCATCATATTTTTTCCCTTCTTCGTCTATGTCAGAATCTTCTTCATCATCAGCTTCGCTATCAGAAATAATCAGACTGGGAGTATTCTGTGGGATCTCTTCCAAGAGACAAGGATAATCAGAATGAGGGATACTATGGTCGTCACAAACCATTTGGATAGTTTGATTGAGAAAATGCATAGCATCATTCTTAAAATTCGCAACAGTGATCTGGATTTGATTCTTTAATCTAGAATACTTATTGTTGCGAGAAGAAAAATTCTTTGCGAGTTCCTCCTTTTCAGCTTCGAGTTCCTCAATCTTTTCACGATATCTACTTTCAGAATCTGCAAACAAAATACAATTAATTATTAATTTGGTGAAAATTCATAAGAAACAAAAGATTAGTAAAGAAGAGCAGTTAATAACCTTCTCTGTCAGAAATCATATCTCTAATCAAGGTTGTATGCTCAACTTGGAGACTAACATTTACACCTAAATTTTTTCTGGCATCATCTAAGATTTTCGCAGCCCAAACAAATTCATCCTCATTACTTATAAGAAGACGAGAACGAATTTGGTTTTCCATTTCGCAGAGCTCGATGTTCTTCCGGTTAGCCTCATCTCGTTCAAGTTGAACTTCAAGAAGAGTCTCTTGGAATTTCGCCAAAGTCTTAGCACCTTGATCAGAGATACGATCCTTATCATCTATAAGACCGCTAATTTTGGTTCTCAACTCATTGATTTTCTCTTTAGAACTAAGGAGGAGACGCTTAAATCGGTTTTCCAAGCCTAAACTAGATCTATGGTCAATTTCTAAAAGGCGAAATTTGGATCTAAGTTCATCTAAAGAAAGAGATGACATTCTATCTTTTTAGAAACTATTTAAAGAATTATTAAGATACTCAAGAAGGGTATCATTATCCAAGGCATTAGGAAATGAACGAAGAATGGTAGCTTCCTCAGAAAGACCATAAATGTCTGCAAAAAGGATCACTTAAATAAGATAAAATAACAGGATGAATGACTGAAGGGAAAAGAGAAAAGTAACATACCATAGAGCTGATTATTAGCTTGCTGAAGACTAGAAATTTTGTTCTCGTATGAAGAAGAATCAATTTCTAGTTGTCTGTTTTTCTCGCGATGACATTTGACTTCAGCTTCCAATTCTTCATTCTTTGTGCGAAATTGAAGATTCTTCTTTTCAAGATTTTCGCGTCTCCTCTCTATATATGAGGCAACAGCGAAAGAAGCTTTTCCATACTGCGAGAAAATATAAAAATATTAATACAGAAAAAGATTTTGAGTTACAACAGTGAAAAAGTAAAAGGATGAAAGTATACCAGACTATTAAGAGAATGCAATAAGTCGGGAGTCACTGATCTAGAAACTCCGCGAAGAGAACTATCACCATCCAGTAAAGGGACATCGCAAATAGTAGCAAGAGCTTTGCAGGTATTAGCGAATTGGCTATCTCCCATTCCTTGCAGAGAATCATAAAAGAGGCTAGAGAGCTTAGCCATAGAAGATTCAGGTGGAAAATCTTCACTTGCAGCAAGGTCATCATTATCCTCATCATCCTTGTCACTTTCGGAATTTTCATGAGAAGGAATATTTGAAGGAGAAGAAGAACGGACTTTCCTTTTCTTTGAAGGAGGAGCAGTTGATTTTTCCCTGCGAAGAGCACCTTTGCCTTTATCACTAGTCTTCGCAACATCGGCAGGTTCTTCTATTTTAGCAATAATCTTCACACACAGATAGAAATAAGAAATTGAAGCAACAGTATCATAAGAGAAAAATTTCTTACCTCATCTGTGTATGAGCGAAGAGCTAACAAGGTACTAGCCCTCCCGGTCCTGTTATAACTATCTTTCAGTTTTTGGATCTGTAGAATATCGCAAGGGTCGCGAACAAAAGAATAAAGACAAATAAATAAATATAAAGTGAGCGAAACTGGAAGAACATACCTATTTCTCTTTCTCGGGCCAAGAGAATACCCAAGGTTGATAGGTAGCGAGATTCTCAGGAAGAATATTTGATCCAGCAATATAAGGCCCTTTTAGCATCCAGGGAAAGACACACCATTTATCATCTTTAGATTGGCGAGGAGTTGTGTTCTTACCAGAATCCCAATCAATATCTTGTATAAGAATTTTTGCTTCATCAATGTTATCTTTCCTTTTCAAACGAATACCCCAGCGAGTATTCTCTTTCTTCATGGAGATCAGTTCATAATTTTCAAAGAAGCTCGCTACTGTATATTTCTAAGTCCGCGAATTTAGGATCCCTAAGTTCTTTGGAGTATAGAGATCCTTTACCGGCACCACGATTAGCGAACTCTAGCATCAGACAGATGCAATCCCCACTCAACTGGAAGATAGCTTGCGAAAATCCCGAATGAGCGAGAATTTCGTAGAACAGAGGAATATCTGGGTCGTAAAGAGGAATGGGGAGACCTGCGAGAATTTGACCCAGCAAAATTATGATTGATTGATCATCACAATATTGATCAGAAAAAAGTTTGATAGAAAGAATTGATTTGGCACTTTCACCAGGAATGGTAGAAAGTGTGAAACCTTTCTCTGCAAGATCTTTTTGGATGTTTTTTAAGTTTTTCTCATGTTTATGGCCACTTGGAGGCATATTTGAATTTAGAGAATGAGTAAAAAGTAAGAAGATTGAAGAAGGAAGAACTACAGTAGCGGAATTTATGGAAGAACAATAGAGTTGCAGAGATGAGAGAATTAAAAGAGAAGAGAAAGTAAAAACAAAGTGAAAAGAATAGTAAGAAGAATAGATAAGGAAGATTTTTTACTCGAAGAAATAAACACAATTAAGACGAAAAGACATGAGCGGTTGAAAAGCAGCGGTTATAGAAGACGTGTCAAGAAACGGATGGGAGAAAGAATACGTGTGATAAATGCAGAATATGAAGAAAGGAACAGCTGCGGCATTTCTCACATCATTCTCTACTTTGCAGAGAAGATATGAGAAGAGGCAAGATGTAGGATCAGAATCTCGCAGCAATAATATTTCGGCCAATAGAGTAAGAAAGAGTGAGGTGAGGGTCAAACACTTAATTCCCACATTAAGAATCTTTTAATTAAGGTTTTTGGTTTTATGTGCTTTAATTACCAGCAATTAATGCATATCTTGTAGGATCAGAATCTCGCAGCAATAATATTTCGGCGAAATCATCAACAACACAACACAACAGCGTCGCAAAACAATTTCAGAAATGATATAATAAACGACATCAGCTAAAATCATGAGAAAGATGTGATGATCCTTTGAAAATTAGAGAGTTTGCTAGATTAACATTTGTAAGGTTGCGAGCATGTCGCAAGCCATATCCTAAAATAAAGGACAGATTAGCTGTCAACCACTATGTATTTCCCTATAAATAGTTGATCAAGTTGTAAAAAAGAGAGGGAGATCTTTTTTGAGTAAGAAACAAGTAAATAGGAGAGAGAAAGTCTAGAGCAGAGGTCATTCTTGATTCCTTTATCTTTTCTTGTAAGAATATTCAAAGATTGATCAATAAAATTAAGAGTGTAAATCTAAAAATGAGTTGAATAATAATGAAATCATATGAGGGGTGTAGTGTAAGATTTCCAGCAACTACATAATGGCGCTAGAAACAGGGAAACATCGAAGATTATTCTAGAAAAAATTGAAGATTAATATTGAGATTTGTGAAAATTTGGAGTGATTGATTAAGAATTTTACATAATTTCTTGCAATTTGTTAACATTGAAGAAATGGCTAGGAGAAGAAATACATCAGAACAACCAACTACTGTTAGAAGAAGCAAGAGAATTGCTGGAAGAGAAAGAAGTGAGATGGGAGAATCTACTATAATAAGAACTAATGGAGAAAATCAAATTCAACCATCAATTCAACAAACACTAGTCCAAGGAAGGAATATATATTATGATAGGGTGAGTATACACACTTGGCAATCAAATTCCGCAGAAGAAGTAGAAGAAGAGCAGCAAACTAGAAACCATAGACATGTAGAGAGAAATCAAGAAGCGGATGAAAGAATAATTCATGGAGATGAGTAAATTGGAGCATTAGAAACGTTGAGACGAAGAATACATGAAGAAAGAAGAGCTGAGGCAGAAGAACGTGCAAATCTAACAAGGCAAAATCATGAATTGGGGATGGAAAATATAAGACTACAAAGTAGAAGATCGAGAAGTATTACAAAATCATATTTAAGATCGACTAGAAGAGAAATGAGGCGAAACTCACCCACAATTAATGCTGGAAACAATATTCAAGAAGAAATATCAAATCCTAATGAAGAATATCGTGAAAATAGAGAAAGAGCTGATGATCGTTACGTTCCACAAAATGAAACTTTTGATGATGGGAAAAATGGTAGAAATCAATAGAACGGACAACGTCAGGGACGAAATGACCAAGATGGCGAAGGAAATCGAGAGGAAGGAAGAAGAATTTTACATGAAAGAGAAACTCAAAGAAATCAACAGACGATTGAAGAAGAAATTGAAAGACATTATGCTGAACAAGCACGTTTAATTTGCGAACGTGAAAGATTGAGAGCGTAAATGGAAGAACAAGAGCTTCATGAGACAATTCGCCAGAATAATCACGACAATCTAGAAAGAAGGCGTACGCAAAACCGGAATAACGGTAATATCAATGAAGAGTACGATAGAATAAAGAGGATGGCTGAAAGACAGCGAGTGGAATTAATAAGAAATGAACAAAATCATGAAGGGGAAAATGAGAGACATAATCATTTGTGAATTCAAGATAGAGATGAAGAAGAAATCCGCAGAAGAAGACGAGATGAGGAAATTAGAGAGTTTGCGAGATTAACATTTGTAAGGTTGCGAGAATGTCGCAAGCCATATCCGAAAATAAAGGACAGATTAACTGTCATCCACTATGTATTTCCCTATAAATAGTTGTTCAAGTTGTAAAGAAGAGAGGGAGATATTTTTTGAGTAAGAAACAAGTAAATAGGAGAGAGAAAGTCTAGAGCAAAGGTCATTATTGATTCCTTTATCTTTTCTTGTAAGAATATTCAAAGATTGATCAATAAAATTAAGAGTGTAAATCTAAAAATGAGTTGAGTAATAATGAAATCAGTTGAGGGGTGTAGTGTAGGATTTCCTGCAACTACATATCTCTATAGAATAAAAATTATTAATGTGCATTTACTAATTGGAGATTTTCTATTGAGAGATTACGGAAATATTGGACAAGGATTTTTGGAACTAGGAAAACCGATTTTTTCCATGCATTGCAAATCTTGAGAAAACTTTTGGTTTTGGAAATTCCTTCGTGTCCAAACATCCTTGGTCTATAAATACCTAAGTTTGTATTTCTAGCAAACTATCCTAAGAGCCAAGCAAACTTCATTTCTTGTTATTTCTAGTGGAGACGTCTATTCAGAGAGGAAAGTATCCTAATTAGGTTAAATCTCTTACGACCGCTCGTTTAAAGACTTATGTGATATCAAGAAGCGCTACGAATATTGTTGGTGGAAAACTAGATAATTGCAGTGTTATTAGTTTTCGATTGATTTGATTGACTAAACGGTTGTTGAAACTTTGGTTCCACCTAGTTTGTTTATGCTTGAGAGTCTTCTCTTCTGATATTAGATTCACTCAAACTAATTCAAAGTATCGACGGGATATTTAGAACTGTTGTTAGATCTAAAGACATCTTGTGATAATCCATTGTTAACAGACTCTGTTTTGTGCGTGATTGATCACAAGAGATTCAAGTGGCGTTGTGCAGGTTATTGAAGATTAATGAATATTTTACGACGAAGAAGATTTCTTATTGGTTTTCGTATCTTATGAATTGTGCGCACAAACCTTGATCGACTGGGATCCAACTAGAATCAGATTTATTCAATTGATTAGTTGTGTGAGATCGGCATTCTCTATATATCTCTTTGAGATTTATATTGATTGAGTGTGAATCTATACTTGATTACTTCGGTAGTTAAAGTTAGATTGATCTAACCAGACAAAAGAGTTTATTAGATTAAATGGAAGAGTCTTTGTCAACGACTCATCTAAATCTTTAGCGAGATTGATTAGAGTGGTTACCAAACAGATTCTTCCTTTGCTGTTGGAATACGATCCCAAGGACTTGTTATTCACGTGCGTGACTCTAGAAGTCGAAGGCGCAGGGTAATTGAGGGAACTAAGTAGGTAGGGGTAGTCTGCTTGGTCTCAAATATACGAAATTGGTATTAGATTTTGTATAGCGGCTTAATTCTGAGAGTATTCAAAACTAGACTAGGTCCCGAGGTTTTTCTGCAGTTGCAGTTTCCTCGTTAACAAAATCTTGTTGTGTCTTTTATTTTGATTTTCGCATTATAATTGTTTATTATAATAAAGTAAAATACACGTATACATTAACTCCACATACTTGATCATGATCATATAGAGTTTAGTTATCACCTATTATCAAGTAACACACTTTGTTGTAGTATTGTCTCGATCTGGTATCCATAGTCAATCACACAAGTTATCTTGTTGTTGTGTTGTCTCGATCTCGTATCCATAGACAATCACGCAAAGTGTGAACCGAATTGTCGTATTGTCTCGACCTGTCCATAGACGATCACATTCGGTAGAGGACTTATAGGTTTAAATAAAAAGATTGTGGTGTATTTGGATACCCTCGTCTTTTCAGTAACAGATCTGAGCGTTTATTAAATCTCTCTAGAACAGAGGACTGTATGGATTATGTCTTGGCCCGACCTTAATGAAATTAGCTATCCTAACATTATGAACCTTATTACGCAATTAAATTTCCTAAATCCACTAGATTACCGATTTCTTAATTCGATGAACATTCCTTATATCTAACCGGCATCAAAAGTCTTCGTCCTTTTGTTATTCAACTTCTTCTTCCCTCATTCTTTCTATCATGTGATATAATTTTTTCTTTTTGTTCCAATGTAAACCCTAACCCTAACCCTTTCCCTGTATTTTTTGTTCTTTCCCTAACCCTTAAATTTTTTGTTCTAATCATATTTATCGAACTACCTATTATTTTGTTCTTATGGTTTTATTTGGGTTTTATATTTTAAAATTTTCCTTTTATGGTTTGCAGGATAGTCCACTGGTGTAATTATGTTCTTAAACTTCGCTAAAAATATGAATTTTCATATAAACTTTTATGTAAGTAATCTCTGTTCACAAGATTGCTAAAAATCTATATCAGGTCAAAAAAATTTTCTCCTTGACACCTTTGTTTAATAACATAGTCAGACCTGTGGATTTCTGTATTTAACTGCGAGGACCTAGATGAATTAGTTTAATGTTTTCTTAATAAGTTTTGATATGATATAGTTTTCAGAATGCTTCTCCGTCACAAGTTGGGATTTCAGTTCTCGATACACATGGGAAACAATTATTTTTTGTGAAGATATCATATTTATGTTGGGAATGGATTACATACAATAAGAAAGTGACTACAATCAGAATATAGTAAATTGGGATTTCAGTTCTCGATAAAATGAATCAAATTTTTGACAATTCCGTTGGTAGAAACAAGATTTAACAAAACATATGGAAAGTTATTTCATTATGCATCAACCTCATCTATTAAAAAAATCATTAGGATGCCTATATTACAAATAAAAATAATACAAAAATCAGAGGAAAGACTAAATGGATATATAGTTGATAAATCCCTTAGGAGTTTCACTGGCAATCCTCCATGAATATTTTGTATTCTGTATGTGGATTCTGCCTACAAAAGGAAAATTGGAACATGGGGATCGTCCGGATTATCTGGATCATTGTTAATATTTCATTAGTGTTTCCTACACAAAATTGCGGATTGCAGAATTTATTCAGTATTTTTTTGTTAGTGTAGTTCCAAGTCATATAGTACAATTGGAACATGGGGATCGTGGCAGCAAGGCATCCAGAGGTGAAGTTTGATTTAACTGTAGTTTCAATTCATATTATTTTGTGTGTAACTTGTTGATTGAGAAGGTTCAAAGTGTTCACTTAATACTGGCTTTGCTAAACCTCCAGATGGCCACACACAACTCAGGAAGAAAGTGTAATATGATGTTGGTAGATATCGGGAGTGGTTGGAAGGTGGTGTTCAGGCCATGGAGTTGGCAGATGTGGTACTCGGTGAATACATTGCTCACATGGAGATGCCAAGTTTAATATAGTTATAAAGTGGCGGAAGTTGTAGGCGCAATGCAAATATAATCCTTGGAGATTCCTGCTATGTTTTAATTAGGCTCTTTGTGTCTTTCACGTTTTTGGATGTTTCACCGTAAAACTAAAATTAATAATCTACTACTTTGGAAACATAAGCATGCGACAAAAAATTATAAATTATCCAACCTCTTTTAGAATTTCATTATCCATCAGGAAATTTTGTGATATATTATTATGATCATTTAACTCAGTTTTAGGCGGAAACAAACATATGTTATTGTTTCATTGAGAGGCCTATTTTTCAATTTCATAAAATGGAGGCCTAGTAAAGATCAACAAGTCGAGTACATTTAGTACCCCATGTATAGACCAACACAATGGCAATACAAAACAACAACAACATAACATAATAACAGTGTAGTTTCCTAACGTAAACAAATTCCTAACTTAAATTAAAAGAAGATACTAATCTTTTGTTTTTCTTAACTAGGAATCTTAAATTTCCACATTGGGGTTGTAGGATCCAGCTAACTCTAGATTGGAAGAATTATTTGGAAGAAACCAAATTTCTTAGCTTAACCGATATATAAAACCCAATCCTTGACTAATCACAATGAAAAAATTTAACAAATTTCCTCATGTAATCTAAGAAGGTTGAGCCTCAGCCGTAGGCCGGGGTGATACCTAGTATAAATTAAAAATCAGTGAAATATCTCTATATTATGGTTCCTTATTAAAAGTTTTTTCTCTAATCTCTAAAAGAATGAATTCAAAGATTTTTCTTCTTGTTCACATTTATATAATATTGAACTTTTATCTCTAATTATTTGTAATCCCTTGATAAGTTCCAGAGTAATTGGTTGTTTTGTTTTCCTTATTATTTTAATTTTAACATCAAAGTATATACATATATGCTTACATAACATGAGGGTTTGATGTGTCACCCAGGGGCCTGGATAAATTGGATTTCTAACTACCGGATAGGATCCTTCTTCCCCTACTAGAATAACGTACTAGATTTGGAAAATCTATGGTTTCCTTTCCCTTGCGTCCCACAGTAAGTTTTTCAATTATGTTTCTTAAATAGATCTAGAAATTGGGTTTTTACATCGTGTGTAACGGCAAAACAATGTGCATGATTTTTCATTTTGATTCTCTCTTCATGTTCCAATTAATGGCAATTAAGATTTAAGACAATCTCATCGTGTTGGAGTGATTTATTTCTCTTGCCTTCCATTTTCCATAAAGGAAACCCTAGGATGTTTTCTATTCTCTCCTCAGCAGCAGAAGTTATTCCCAATTCTAATTGATCTTTCCCTACTACACGAAGAAAAAAAAAGGCCCACCCTTGCATTTATTGGAGCCTCTTTATAAAATGTCTAATCCCAGTCGAGAGCAGCATCAGTTCTGATCCAACGTGTAAGTATTTTTCCCAATTACGTTTTCCATCCGCTTTCAATCTGGTGATTATTTTCCCTTTCATTCATCCATAGTTGCTCAGATTTACATTTTCAAATGCTATCACAATGTTATGTTGTGGTTTTTGGTTTGCCATTCCTGCCGTTTATTTGCCCTTTGATTTGAAATCATTCTTCGTTAAATAGTTTCAAATTTTGGGGTTCTTAGGTGAAATGATTAGGTTTGTTTTTTTCGATTGTTTTGTTCAAAGGAATGTTCTAGCATTTGCTGCTTACACTCAAAGGCATTAATTCAATGAACTTCACAAAATTTCCGGTTATTCATTTCATGTGTAAAGAAATTAAGTGTCAAATTATTATATGGAAAAATTGAAGTTGAAATTGAATTTCACCAGATTTTTGCCGCTACACACAATTTAAAATCATTCATATTGTTGTTGTAACATGATTGAACTGCTTTATCCCATTTTTGAAAGTTATGTTTCTGATGAATTTTCTTTTCCAATTCTCTGCTGCTGCCTAAATAACATACGAAATGGCATCGTAAGTCAATGTCAAACCCCGTCCTCAGTTACCCTGGACAAGTTAAAGAGTTTGCGGTCCCTTAACGAAGGAAAACAAGCGTCGTTACTGTTTGTTTTACTAGTAAATGGGAAGAATTGGACTTCATGTCTCCCAACAACGTTACCAGTGTCAATATTTACTGTTAGTGTTCCTCCCTTCTCTATTCAGGTTTTGGATCTGTTATTATGAGGTTGTTTTATGAGTTTGTGTTTCCTTTTCTCATGTAACTATGATTCTTCGATGATCTAGATTGACTCGTTGGGGATCCAGATTTATTAGGAGGTTGTTGAGGGTTCATAGGCCTTCGACGAATGTTTTCCACAAGATAAGTTGTACTTGGTAGAGCACTGCTCGGTCGAACTCGCAAGCGTTGATATCTCAAACTTGTTTGTCAAGTTTAGTTGCCAAAACTATAAGTCTTGATTTCTAGTCTACTTATATATAAGTCTCGTACTAGGATAGAAAGTGTAGTTGAGCTTTAGACTCCACGGCGTTCATCATGAAAAGACGAAGAACTACTCAAGGAACTGGTGGAACTCCATCGACAAAAAGGTATGTGGAGACTTGAACTTATCTATCACTCAAAAGTCTATCTACTCTATCTCCTATCTTGAGACAAATGTCGTATTGCTATATAAACTTCAATTATACACATTTGCTATTTCGAGACGAGTTTATCTCGCTTA
Organism: Papaver somniferum; assembly: GCF_003573695.1. Taxonomy (NCBI): domain Eukaryota; kingdom Viridiplantae; phylum Streptophyta; class Magnoliopsida; order Ranunculales; family Papaveraceae; genus Papaver; species Papaver somniferum. Next base: position 6,943,203 of record NC_039360.1, on the reverse strand, counting down.
TTTTTTTCTCGAAATATGTGTTGGTAAGCTTTCGCTTTGGCCAAGTTCATCTTTACAAGTGACGAAAGTCATGTTGATTATTTCAATATCTTGAAAATCGCTTTGATGAAAAATAGTGTGTGAATAACCTCTATTTAACATCCTCTAAGAGTGTTTCAATGATTGAAATGAGAGTTTAGAATATATAACCTTGAATGGATATAAACATTGTATGTGAACTCATACTTTTGTAAGTTCAAAATCCTTGAACTAAAGTATGCGTACTTTACTGGTTCAGGATGTCCGTAAACTAAGTCCACGTACTGCCGGAAGTTCACATCTCGTGAATTTCTGCTGGAGTTTGTGAACTGAAAACAAACTCAATCTGGGTACTTAAGTATGCGTACCGGTATGCGTACTTGAGTGGGTTATTTTCTAAAAATGGTTTATTCGTGAACTAAGACGTCTATAAACTAAGGAATGCATATTTGCAAACCGTGGCTATAACGTTCATGAATCGATTCGAGTAAATCAAAATTGTTTTTGTTTCGATTGTGTCTTATACACTTCTATGAGATCTAAGCAATTGAATAACTCTCTAACTAGTTCATTTGAGTCATTTGAACTAGTTATGGTGAAGATGAATAAGGTTGATATGAAAGTGCTCATATGGATAACCATTGGTTAACTACTGTTGAACCAACGACTTGTACACGTTTAGGTACGGTTACACAAACCTAAATGAATGTGCATTTCATTTGTGTATAACAAGCTAAGTTCGATCTAACGGTTGAAAGATATTAGCTTGAATCTAATCAGGTTTTCATCTAACAGTGAATATTGAATGCTTTGTTACCAAGGTAGCATTGATTGTAAACCCTGATTTGAAGACTATATAAAGGAAAACTCTAGCAACTGGGAAACCTAATCCCCACACCTCATGTGTGATACTAGTTGTATAAGCTAGAGTCAGTTCTCGTTTAACCTTAGGTTTCTATCGAGACCCTGTAGGTTAACGACTTGAAGACTTCATTGGGATTGTGAAGCCAAACCCAACTATTTTTTATGTAGTTGCGTGATTTGATCTTGGTGTTTCTATCGTGATTGAGTGCAATCGTAAGATTGGCTTGAGATTAATTTCTCCGATAGGAAAGATAAAAAAAATGCTCACAAACATCTTCGTCTCATCGTTTGTGATTCGACAATATCTTGTTTCGCTAGTCGATTAAGATTATTGTGAGGTGATTGATATTTTTAGGATGTTCTTCGGGAATATAAGTCTGGTATATCAATTGGTTCATGTTCACCTTGATCTATCAAAAGACGGAACAAAACTCGTAGGTATTTCTGTGGGTGACAGATTTATCTATTCATATAGACTTTTCTGTGTGATACAGATTTGTTTAATAAAGTCTTCGACTTTGGGTCGTAGCAACTCTTAGTTGTGGGTGAGATCATCTAAGGAAATCAAGTGTGAAGTATCCTGCTGGGATCAGAGACGTAAGGAGCGCAATTGTACCTTGGATCAGTGTGAGATTGATTGGGGTTCAACTACAGTCCAGACCGAAGTTAGTTTGTAGTAGTCTAGTGTCTGTAGCGTCTTAATACAGTTTCTGTTCAATTTGGACTAGGTCCCTGGGTTTTTCTGAATTTGCGGTTTCCTCGTTAACAAAACTTCTGGTGTCTGTGTTATTTCTTTTCCGCATTATATTTTGTTATATAATTGAAATATCACAGGTTGTGCGTTGAATCGATCAATTGGTAAATCCAACCTTTGGTTGTTGATTGAAATTGATTGATACTTGAACATTTATTTTTGGTACCGTTCAAGTTATATCTCTTGTATTCAATCAAACTCGCAGATTTCTATTTGCTTGAGTTGGGATTGGATCGATAAATAGAGATATAACTCTTTGATATACTTTTTACTAAGATTGAGTCTGACTTTCTAGTTGATTCTCTTAAAAGTATATTGGAGTTAATCCATATAGATTGCTAAGCGAAATATTGGGTGAGGTTGTCAGACCCCCACTTTTTCAATTGGTATCAGAGCAGGCAAACACGTTTAAAGACCTTATAAGTATGTGTTTGTAGCGTTCTGACTCTATGGACGGCAGTAATCTCTCTGATAACGCAACACCATATCAGAGTTCCCCTAAGATGTTTCAAAATCCTGAGACATCTAAGAAGCTTCCTGTACCTGTCTCTGTGTCTGAATCTGCCTTCAGCTGGGAAAAGTGTCTTGATGAACTGTTGGATGATCTTTCAGATGGGAGTGATTCAAAAGAAGGAAAAACTATTGATGAGAAAGTCTCTCAATATATTAAGCTCTTTGACCATGCTTTGAATGAAAAGAAGTCAACAGCTTCCTTGAGAAAATATTTGGCACCTCTCTGTCAAGAAAACAGAAAGACGAGAAAACTCTTTAAAGGTTATGATTTTGGATATAAACTTTTACAATCTACCGTTAAAGATCGAGAAGAAGACTTGCGCTCAAAAAGGTCTGAATGTGATAATCTCCTTCCAAATCTCTTTGTGTTGAAAGAAAGACTTGCGGAATCTGAAGCAAGATATGTCTCTCAACAAAAATGTTTTAATGACATAGAACTCAATCTCCTCACCAGAGAAAAATCTTTGGAGACTGATCTCGCTGCTTCCCTTAATAAGGTAAAATTAGTGGAAGGGGATCTGAAAAGATTCAATTCTAGCTCTACAAAATTATCTTCTATGCTTGGAGCATGTAAAGAACATCGTGATACACGTGGTTTGGGATATAAGGGAATAGACGCTCCAAGTACTGGTAAGATCAATTTTGTTCATGCTAATGACAAATCTTCATGTGAAAAACTTTTACAGCAACCGACGGTCTTAGGAACAAGGATTGTACTCCTTCAATTTTAACTCGCATGAGAACAGTCAAGAACAAATCCTTTAACTGCTATTATTGCGGAAATAAAGGACATCTTGAATGAAGATGTCGTTTTCGACTGAGGAATGAGAAACTTCACAACATTCTTGCATGGATGTCTAAAGAAGTAATTAAACCTGTCTCTCATATTGCTGGAGTAAAAGGAAGTGTCTGCAATCAAGACAAATGTTGTGATGAGTCATTTCTAGATTATGATTTTGAGACAAAAAAATGCCTACAATTGTAGAAGGAAGAATGTCAGGTGGACAACTGACTCATTAAATTAGTCTGAGAAGAGAAAAAGGCATAGGAGAAAGAAAGAAAAGCCAAATTCCTTATCTCCTTCTGAAGAAGACCGTGAACCCGAGGTGTCTGCTCCATATTTCATTCATATCAATAATCGAGTCTCGGAGCTCAAGATCAACACAAAAAGACTCAAACGGAGCATCAAAAAGGCAAGGAAAGCGGCAGGTTCATGTATTCCTTGTTCCCCTCTGGTTAAATCTCTTTCGGCTAATCCTAGTAATTTTTCTGAAAATCTTCAAGAAGGAAAGAGAGAAGAAGTCAATATTCTTGATGAGCAAAAAGCTCATCAATATATAACATGACTGCTCAATGTAGCATCCTTCTTGTAATGTGGAAGGATGCTCATAATTCTCAAGAAGCCTTTGTGTCTTGAGAAAGTTGTTGTTGTTGTATTTTACTTTCTTTGTCCTTTACGAAACGATGATCATAAAACTGTTGACCTTGCTCCAGTACTTTACATGATGTAATGTTTTTGATCGTTTACTCTTGAGAATAATTCCTTGTTGATTGCTTTGATTTTCAACAATTATCTTATGTTCCTTTGAACTAAGAATGTCATCCTTTGTTTAGAATGATTTTTGAGTCTTTCAAGACTTCTTCTAAATTTGGATCCATTATTCTTTTGGTCTCGTACCAAGGTTGTAACCATAAGTGCACGTACACCTGACCCACACAGAACGTATACGAGTAACCCTAGGGTTTCCTATGAAATACTCATATATATATATATATATATATGTATCATGCTCTGTTTTGGTACATACATGTTCCGTAACGTCAAAAGGTTCGCCTGATTTCTGTGTGGACAATGGATGGATGCAACAAGGAAGACAATGTTGAGAAGGACAAGACTATCGAGTTTCACGAGAACCCTGTTTTCATAACCTGTTACCATGTTGTTGATCATGAAAACAAACTACCCGTTCAGATGTCATCACAACTGGTAGGAAATCTTCTTCGAGATTTTGAGGTCGTTCGTGAACAACTTAGAATTGCAACAAGGAATCTTGAATTTATGAAAAGTAAACTGAAGAAAGCAACTGATGAGCTCGTCCATGTTCAATCTCTGGTTGTTGGTCATGTTTAATGTTTTTCGAATCATGTTCTCTAAAAGTTATGTATTTTGTCTAGGAAATCTTCTTATGAGAATTTTATTCTTGTGTTTTTAAGAAGAATAACTAGAGTTTGGAATAGCCATTATTGTGATTACACATAGATATGTCCAACGATTTTCATCTTCAATGTTTTTAGATTTATTTATTTAAATTCTAAAGTTTGTTTGGAAGATGATTTTGCAGTATTAATCTTTATGGGTTTATACATTGCAATTTGTTATGTGATATGTGTGTTTACGTCCGTGAACTATGAGTGACCCATACGTGGTCAAAATTTAAGTCCTTCATATGTCGATATGCAAGTATTGATAAAACATTGAATGAAATTTTGACAAACAAAAGTTAAGCCTTTTATGTCATTATGCATTTATGGAAGAAAGGATGAGCTTTTGTTTACAAATATTAAGCCTATTATATGTCATTGTGCACATAGTGACAAAAGATAAAATGAATATTTGTTTATTTTGCAGTATTGGTCTTCCCTGATCCATATTTTTATGTATATATTGTGCGGCTCCGTAAGTTCTCTTATGTTAAGCATTTCCGATTGAATTAATCATGGGTTCTCTTGTGGTTAATTTAATTGATTATTTTGGATACAAATTCATGTTTCATGTGATTTGTTAATGTCCAAAGAAATCCATCTTTTCTTGTGACAGTAAGGACGCTCTTGTTGTTCTTTCGGGAATGACATTTTATGGGGGAGAGTTCTTAATTGAACTTGTCCTTAATTGCCAAATCCTTGTGGGGAGTGCGGCTGTGGAATATTATAGGGGTTATCTAGTATCTTTCTTGATGAATGCATTTAGTTTCGGCTATATGTTTGCATCTAAAAAGGTTGATATGTGCTTTCTTTTGGTCATGAAGTGTCTCTATGGAAATTTCATTAGGATCCAACTAGTTTTCGTATCTTTGCCAATTTTATTGACAAAAAGGGGGAGAATTAATGTGTAATTCACACCACAAATACATATGGTTTTCGGATCATTATGTAAGGGGGTATGGTTTTCATGTGAGATGAAGTATTGACTAAGGGGGAGTGATACATATCACCATAGTATTGTTGTCGAAGATGTGATACAATTGAACTTTGATGTTGTGTGATAATACTATGACATTGTGTAACAATGATTGAGAGCTTTTGTTTTCTCATTATTATGTCTATGGATCTTCAACAACGATGATACTGCATTGAATATCTTCGGAATCATTGGAGTAATTGGAAGTGACGAATATTTCGAGTAATGTTGAAGAACCAAGGAGATCATGCATGTGGGAGAGAAGCTGCAAAGTTTATTTTTTATGTACTCCATATGTACTGATAGTTTTGTCACTAAAATTGACAAATGGGGAGATTGTTAGAGCACTACTCGTTCGAACTCGCAAGCGTCGCTATCTCAAGATTGTTTGTCAAGTTTAGATGCCAAAACTATAAGTCTTGATTTCTAGTCTACTTATAGCTAAGTCTCGGACTATGATAGAAAGTGTAGTTGAGCTCTACAGTCTAGACTCCACGGCGTTCATCATGCAAAGACGAACAACTACTCAAGGAACTGGTGGAACCTCATCGACTAAAAGGTATGTGGAGACTTGAACTTATCTATCACTCAAAAGTCTATCTACTCTATCTCCTATCTTGAGACAAAACTCGTAAACTATATAGACTTCAATTATACACATTTGCTACTTCGAGCCGAGTTTATCTCGCTTATCTATTTCTCGAAATATGTGTTGGTAAGCTTTCGCTTTGTCCAAGTTCATTTTTACAAGTGACGAAAGTCATGTTGATTATCTCAATATCTTGAAAATCGCTTTGATGAAAAATAGTGTGTGAATAACCTCTATTTAACATCCTCTAAGAATGTTTCAATGATTGAGAGTTTAGAATATATAACCTTGAATGGATATAAACATTGTGTGTGAACTCATACTTATGTAAGTCCAAAATCCTTAAACAAAAGTATGTGTACTTTACTGGTTCAGGATGTCCGGAAGCTAAGTCCGCGTACCAGTCCGCGTACTGCCGGAAGTTCACATCCCGTGAATTTCTGCTTGAGTTTGTGAACTGAAAACAAACTCAATCCGGGTACTTAAATATGCGTACTTGAGTGAGTTATTTTCTAAAAACGGTTTATTCGTGAACTAAGACATATATAACCTAAGGAATGCATATTTGCAAACCGTGGCTATAATGTTCATTAATCGATTCGAGTGAATCAAAATCGTTTTTGTTTCGATTGTGTATTATATACTTCTATGAGATCTAAGAAATTGAACAACTCTCTAACTTGTTCATTTGAGTCATTTGAACTAGTTATGGTGAAGATGAATAAGGTTGATATGAAAGTGCTCATATGGGTAACCATTGGTTAACTATTGATAACCAAAGACTTGTACACGTTTATTAAGGATTGAATCGAGAAATTGAGATATAACACTTTGATATACTTTTTATTAAGATTTAGTCTCTTAAGAGTATATTGGAGTTAGTCCATACATATTGCTAAGCGAAATATTGGGTGTGGTTGTTAGACCCCCACTTTTTCAATTGGTATCAGAGCAGGAAAACACGTTTAAGACCTCATAAGTCTGTGTTTGTAGTAATATGATTATTATGGACGAGTCTATCTCTAATAGCGTACCAGGTCAGAAATTACCAGATGATTTTCAAAGATTGAATTCACCTGAGAGAACTGTCACATCTAAGTCAACATCTAAACATTCTCTGAATGTATAAACTGTTGATTGGGAAACACGCCTAGAAGAACAGTTGGATGAACTTTCAGATGAAGGTGATTCAGATATTGATAGAGATGTTGATGAGGACGTCTCAGAGTTTGTTAAGTTTTTGGATTCATTAAAAATGAAGAAGATTACAACTTCTCATGTTACACCTCTTCTGACTCCTCTCTGTCGAGAAAATAAGAAATTGAAAAGGATTTACGGAGGTCTTTATGGTTGGAATCGCTCTTGCGAATCGATCCTCAAAGATACCGAGAAAAACCTGAGTAGAAAGTCACTTGAATGTAATCGTGTTTATCAAAAATACTTTTTGTTATAAGAGAAACTTGCAGAAATTGAAACTAGGATTAACTCCCAGCAAGCAAGTTTTGATAACAGAGAAAGCGCTTATCTCGCTCGAGAAAAATGTCTTGAGGCTGATTTAGCTGCTGCTCTTGATAAAATCGAAATGTTAGAAGATGACTTGAAAATTTTCAATACTAGTTCAAGCAAATTAACTACTATGCTAGGAGAAAGTAAAAATCATTGTGATACACGAGGATTGGGCTATAAGGGAATAGATGCTCCTAGTATTAGCAAAGAGGTAAAATTTGTCAAGGCTAGTGATTCTTCTCAACAAAAGATTTCCACTGATGGAAAAAGTGAAATACCTTTACCGACAGTTAAAATTCGAAAGAGCAAAGTATATCAACCTCCAAAGTCAGCACACACGGATTGAGGTAAGAACATTCCTTATGTTTGCCACTATTGCGGAAATAAAGGCCACCTGGAAAGGAGATGTCATTTCCGTATAAGGAATGAGAAACTTCGTGATGTTCTTGTTTGGGCATCACAAGAAGTTGTGAAACCAAGATCATATGTTAAGACTAATCCCCTTAACGCTACAGGTCGTAATTGTCCAACCTTTAGGCAAAGGAATCAGTGTTGTGATAAATCTAGATTTTCTTATAAACGTCATACGAATCCTTTTCACAATCGTAATGGTTATCAAAAGGATAACTTCGTAACGACTAAGACAAGATCTGATGCTGCCAATTGGAGAAAGACTAACTTGCAAAAAAATATTTAATCCAATTCTCTTCTGAGAAATCTTGAAGAGAGTAATGGGAAGAAGGTTCCGGTTGTTCCCAAATGCACACATAAGTGGGTACCAAAGAAAGCCAATGATGCTTTGAGTGTGAAAAGGAATGATCTTCCAAAAAATTCCATGACCATGGAGAAGGCAGTATTCATGATTTTGAAACTTAACAAGTTTTTTGGAAAAATGGAATTGGATGTGAAAGGTTCTAAAAGCGATATCTTTCATGATAATCCAAAGGTCACTTGTGGCGAGCAAGACATTATTCATCCCAACACAACTTGATTGTGTTGTAAGTGCATCCTCACCAAGGAATGCCCTGCTTTGTACACGGTGAGGGAAGCACGAGAATTGGGGCGCACATATTATGTTCGGTAAGGCTGTAAAATTCGATTGGATTCTTCTAGAAAGGTATGTCTATAAACTTGAGCAATATCTGTGTTATTATTTTGATTAGAGTACTTATAATGATCCATGTACCTTGCTTATAGTTCATTTCTACCTAATTTGATCTGTGTTTAAGATTCTTAAATGTTTAGGTTTGAAAATAGCAGTTCGGATGTTTGGACTTCATGGTACACATACCAGGTATGCATACCATCATTTAAAATCAAAATCCAGGGGTTTTAGTATGCATACCCATTTTCATACTGCTGCAGGACACGAAAACTTGTTTCGGCATGTAGATGTCGTTTTTCGGTAAACTTGTTTTGGCCGTAACTTCTTCGTCCGAACTCATAATAACCTCATTATTTTTGCATTCTCTTCATCTTTTAATTCTCTTCAAAATGGTGATAACAAATCTTAAATTTGGATGAGTTGAGTTTAGTCTTTGTCCCATATCTTGTTTTTTAGTATTTTGCTCCGTTTCGTCGCACTTGTTCTACTTCTGTTGGACTTGGGCACTTGGATTCTTGGAGTAGTTATCTTCTAAGTTCATTTGTAGCTTTTACAAGAATGATGTTGGTGAATCACAAAGAAGGAAGTTCAAGAATGGGCAGTAGTACGCATTGCTATGGGATTCTTGAATGTTCGCAATCATCTTATTGAACTATGGTGCATGGTCGTTAATGACTTTGTATGTTCTTCTTTGTTAAGAAATATTTTTATACGCCTTTACAAGAATGATGTTGGTGAATCACAAAGAAGGAAGTTCAAGAATGGGCAGTTGTACGCATTGCTATGGGATTCTTGAATGTTCACAATCATTTTATGTGAACTATGGTGCATGGTCGTTAATGACTTTGTATGTTCTTCTTTGTTAAGAAATATTTTTATACGCCTTTGGTAGCTATTCTTGGTATAAATTCGTGCGAAAAAAATTGATTCTACCTTCTATCTTTATGGTTTTATATATTGCAACATGGTATGGGATATGTGTGTGTGCGTCCGTGAACTTTGATTGTGCCATACGTGGTTAAAAGTTAAGCCTTTCATATGTCGGTATGCAAGTATTGATAAAAGATTGAATGAGCTTTTGACAAACAAATGATAAGCCTTATTCTTGCATATTTTCGTATTATTACTATAGTTTTCTCTTGTTTGTCTCTAATAGGTGAATCATGCAAAAATGAGCTACAAAGTGCTGAAAAGATCTAGGAACAAGAGTATTCCAAGTATCCAAGTGCCCAAGCCCAAGAGAAGTGCACGAAAAGGAGCAACGCTCAAAATCAAGAGAAGGGCCAAAGACCGATCTTAACTCATTCAAATTAAATATTTCTCATCACCATCTTGAAAATAATTGAAAGAGGAAAAGAATGCAAAAATAATGAGGTCATTCCGAGTTCGGACGAAGAAGTTGTGGCCAAAACAAGTTTTTTATCGAATACCGAAGACAGTAAAGTATGCAAACGAGTACGCATACCTTAGTTCCGAAAAATCTTGCTGGAATTTGAGGTACGCATACCAGTACGCATACTTAACAAGTATAAAAACGGGTATGCATACTTGTGAAGGCCTAAGGTCACGTTTGAGGTCATTATTTCGCATTTTCGGGTCGGGTTTTTGAACCGAACTAAATACTTGAAGGCCAAGCAATGTAAACCTATAAAAGTAGGTATTAGGTCATGAACGAATCATAATCAACAAGTCACGAAATTGTAAGCTTGGAGAGAAGAAAGATCACACGGAGCAAAAGCTAGGGTTTCGGAGCGGTTCTTCAATCGTAACGATACCTCTAAAATTTTCTCATATGTATAACATGGATGTTTCTACATCCATGAGTAGATAAACACCTATTGATTGAGGATGAATTCTAAGTTGTAAACAAGATTTGAGTTATTATATTAATCTACTTTGAATTTCTTCATATGATTATCATTTGTTTATACTATAATGAATATTTATGATTGATTGATAGATTGTTTAGGTGGCCAACTAAATTGATTTGTTGATTCAATCTATTGCTAGTATTGAGTTAGGAGATAAGTAATCGTCGAATAACTTGTACACAAGTAGATAACACAAAACCTTGCAGAGGGATTCTGTGGAGCGATTGTGTGTATAAACAACAATAAAAAGTGGACCTTGATCTAAGAGTCTAACTAGTAGGATCAACATATAAATTCATAAAAGATAAATCATTCGACTAAATTACACCTTGAGTGATCTACTACTAGGTGGTTTTGTTGAATAAAATCTGGTAGGAGAGAACTTTCGTATCCAGTGATATAAGGAATTTAAGGGGATATCACTGATCTAGTTGTTATTCCACGGTTGGTGATAATCTATGACTAACAAGAGTTTTTGTTCCGTCTTTTGATAAATCAAGGTGAACATGAACCAATTGATAAACCGATCTTATATTCCCGAAGAACAGCCTAGTATTTGAATCACCTCACAATAATCTTAACCGACTAGCGAAACAATATATTGTGAAATCACAAACGATGAGACGAAGAAGTTTGTGATTACTTTTTATCTTGCCTATCGGAGATACTAATCTCGAGCCAATTATTCAAATTGTAATCAACACGATAGAAACAGCAAGACCAGATCACACAACTAGAAAGAAAATAGTTGGGTCTGGCTTCACAATCCCAATGAAGTCTTCAAGTCGTTAACCTATAGGGTCTCGAGAGAAACCTTAGGTTAAAGGAGAATCGACTCTAGGTATGCAACTAGTAACACACAGAAGTGTGAGTATTAGGTTTCCCAGTTGCTAGAGTTCTCCTTTATATAGTTTTCAAATAAGGATTTGCAATCCAAGTTACCTTGGTAACAAAGCATTCAATATTCACCGTTAGATGAAAAACCTGATTCAACCAAGCTAATATCTTTCAACCGTTAGATCGAACTTAGCTTGTTAGACACAAACGGAATGTACCCTCATTTAGGTTTATTTAACCGTACCTAAACGTGTACACCATGTTGGTTCAACAATAGTTAACCGAAGTTGGCCATATGATTACTCTCATATCAACCTTGTTTATCTTAACCATAACTAGTTCAAACGACTCAAATGAAACTAGTTAAAGAGTTGTTCAATTGCTATATTCTCATAGAATTATACAAGAACACAATTGAAGCAAAATCGGTTTGATTCACTCGATTCAATTCATGAACATTATAGCCACGGTTTGCAAAGATTGCATTCCTTATTTTATAAATGCTTAACTTCATGAACATAACCGATTTTAGAACTTTAACCTTCAAGTATGCAAACGGGTACGCATACTTGAAATACCCTGACCAAAATTGGGTTTCGCCAGTACGTAAACGGGTACGTTCGTACATGAACCTTACGCCAATACGCGAACGGGTACACATACTTAGGTTCCCGGATATCTCAAGCCAACAGGTACGCATACGGGTACGCATACTATGGTTCCCGGACATGGATTACATATGTGCAAGAGTACAGAATATGACATATCCAATAATGGTTAAATGTTCTAAACTCTTATTTCAATCATTGAAACTTTCTTAGAGGATGACAATAGCCGTTTTCACACACTATTAGCATCAAAGCAATTTTCAAGTTATTGAAATAATCATAACGAAACATTCCAAGTTTACACCAAATAATTGTATCACACAAACCATATAAGATGTTACTCGGCAATTTTCACATGATCATCTTTTGACTTGCATCAAGAATATAAGATGAACTTGATCGAAGCGAAAGCTTTGCCAACATATTCCGAGAAATATGTAAGCGAGTTAAACTCAACTCCAAATCTCAAATGTGTATAATAGAAAACTATATCGTAACACGAATTATGTCTCAATATAGGAGATAGAGTAAAAATAGACTTTCCAAGTGATAGACGAGTTTCAGTCTCCACATACCTTTTGTGGATGAAGTTCCACAAGCTCTCCTTAGTAGTTCTTCGTATTCAAATGATGAACGCCATGAAGTCTAAGGCACAAATACACAATCTATGTCCTAGTCCGAGACATCTATAAGTAGACTAGAAATCAAGACTTATAGTTTTGATCACTAACATTTACAAACATGCTTGAGATAGCAACGCATGCGAGTTCGACCGATCAGTGCTCTAACAATCTTCCCCTTAGTCAATTTTAGTGACAAAACTATCAATACGTATGGATTACAAAATAAATAAAACTTCGTAGCTTCTCATCTAAATGCTTGGTCTCCTTGGTATCTTCAACACGACTCGAAGTCTTCGTCACTTCCAAGTACTCCATGATTCTAAACGTGTTCAACTCAGCATCATAGTTGTTGAAAATCCGTAGCGATAACAATGAGAAAACAAATGCTCTCAATAATTGTTATACAGTGTCATAGTATCATTACACAACATCAAAGTTCAATTGTATCACAACTTTGACAAAAATATTATGGTGATATGTATCACTCCCCTTAGTCAATACTTCATATGACATGAAAACCACTCCCCCTTACATAATGATCCATAAACTATATGTATTTGTAGTATGAAACTACACATTAATTCTCCCCATTTTTGTCAATATAAATTGGCAAAGGTACGAAAACTAGTGGAATACTCATGAAATTTTCATAGAGATACTTCATGACCAAAAGAGAATAACATACCAACTTATTTAGATGCAATCATATAGCCGAAGCTAAATGCATTCATCAAGGAGTTTATAAAGATACAAGATAACTCCTACAATATTCCACTGCCGTAGTCCCCTCAAAGATTTGGCGATTAAGCACAAGTTCAAAAAGAACTCCCCCCCCCCCCCATAATATGCCATTCCCGAAAGAACAACAAGAGCGACCTTACTTTTACGAGAAAAGAAGGATTTATTTGGACATAATCAATCACATGAGAACATGAATTTGTATCCAAAAATCACAATTGATCAATTAGACACAAAATGATCAATTCAATTGTCCATGCTCAACATAAGAGAACTTACGGAGCAACACAGTATATGCACAAAGATGTGGATCAGGGAAAGACCAATACTGCGGAATAAACAAATATTCATTCTATTTTTCATCACTATTTGCACAATGACATATAATCGATTTAATCTTTGTAAACAAAAGTTCATCCTTTCTTACATCAAAATAATGACATAAAAGGCTTAACTTTTGTATTCAAAAGTTCATTCTATCTTTTATCAATACTTTCATACCGACATAATAGAGATAACTTTTGAACAAGTATGGGACAGTCAAGGTTCACAGACGTAAACAACATATCCCATAACAATTTGCAATATATGAAACCATAAAGATTAATACTGCAAAAATCATCTTCTAAATAACTTAGAATTTAAATAAATAAATTTAAAAACATTGAAGATGAAAACGTTGGACATAGCTTTGTGTACTCACAATAATGGCTATTAATTCCAAACCCTAGTTATTCTTCTTAAAAACACGAGAATAAAATTCTCATAAGAAGTTTCCTAGACAAAATAACAAACACAACTCCTATGAAGCATTTCACTTATTTTGAATACTCTTCTCATATTCCCTATATTCATCAAGCTCGTTTTCGATCAGATCAATCCTAGATTCAAGATTATCCATCTTTACTTCAAGTCTTTTGGAAGAAGATTCAAGTTCACTCTTCAGGGCACGTACTTGTTCCAAGACAAGATTCATGGTTAAAGAGAGCTTATCAAAATGAGAGACTCGGGGGTTCCCATCAGGAGAGGAATCATTCTTGTTAGAGCACATCAAACTATCAGAAGAATCAAAACGAACCTTCTTAGAGGGAAAGAGAACATTCCAAACATCACTTTCTTTGCTTGAAAGACTTGATGAGGACATGATAGAAGAGAAAAATGAAATGCTCATATCACTGAGAAATCTTCATCTTAAGAAGGAATGAAGGTAGGGGATAAAATTTCCAAAAAAACCTTTGACCAAAACCCTAACAGAATTTGGTTATCCCCAAGAAAAAGTCTTTATAGGAAAAACCGTTCACGTACACAAACGTTTCTTGACTAGAAAATTAAAGAGCAACAAAAAGAAACAGAATCAAACTAGAGAATCAACAGAAATATTTCATCACAACCCTCTTGAAGATTATGATTCTTGACCCAGAGAGACAAGCAAGAATCATCTCAAACAGCATTACAGAATGTAATTTCTCTAATCCTTAACAGGACTGGGTGATTTCTTAGGAGGGGATGAAGTATTCGTTATTCCTTGTTTCTGTTTTGCCTTCAAGAAAGAAGAGCTATGCATATCATTCTTTCCCCTTTTTAGCACAATTTCGAATACCTTATTTGTTGATTTTCTCAAATTATGAATGGCTTTGGCAATCTCTTTTGAAAGGAGTGAAAATTTCATAGGAGATTTCTTTTTCATCTTCTGAAAATAAGGTTTAATAAAGGAGAAATATTCTTGACTTTTAGTGCTTATAGTTTCAAGATGATCCTGATTTTCATACAAGTAGACCAAACAGTTTGGTAAGTCCTTATAGTTCTCCATATCATCCTCTTCAGGGTGATTTGAGACTGACATAGAATCAGGAGTAACTTGCCGATAATGCTTAAAAGAATTAATCGAAGAAGTTTGATCGTTCTTATTAGGATCACAAATCAAAGTGAAGGCAACCTCCTGTCTTAAATTAAACAGTTGACATTCCAGATTTTCAATCCTTTTAGTCAAGGCTTCCCTTTCCAGTAGAAACACTTCTGGAGAAGTAAGATTGTGCATCATGAAAAAATTAGGGCTGTTAGGAGGACAAGTGTGATTATCAGCAAAGAGATTAAGAGATCTTTCACAAATATCATCCTCAGGACAATAGTCAAGAGTAGCCATCCGTGCTTTAGTTAACTCACTTAACTCCTCATGAGAACTTCTGGAAGAATCATGGATACTTATATAGCACTGGGAACAAGTATTATTATCATAGATTTTCTGAACTTTCATGTCCCTTTTTCTAACTGATTGGGCTTTCTTTTGAGACTTTCTTTTATTCTGTCTAAGAGTTTTCTTAAGATATCGTATAAACAGTGACAGAGTTGAGTTAAAGAAATTCTCATCCCTTGTATCAATCAATTTAGGACGTCGAGACTTTTTATCAGATGTAGCAACATGGTTGCTTAACACGTGACGTTTTTCTCTTTGACAAGATCGAGGATTTTAAGCTTTCCAACAAGAGTATTTCTGGAAAGTGTATCAAGGTTATTTCCCTTAACAATGGCATGCTTCTTAGAGTCGTATCTAGATGGCGCCAGCGATCTAAGAATTTTTATCACAATGTCCTTTTCAGGAATAGTCTTACCCAATGCAAAAGATGCATTAACAATTTCAGACACTTTGTGATTAAACTCATCAAATGAATCTTCATCTGGCGCCATACGAAGGTTTTCCCAATCGGAATTTAGGTATTGAAGCCTGACTTCCTTTTCACTAGTATTCCCTTAAAATACGGTTTCCAAGATATCCCAAGTATCTTTAGACCGAGTGTTGTAGTCACATGGTGCTGAAGATCTGGGGTAATGGCATGAATGATGGCGTTCTAACCGTCGGAATTTTGCTTTGCATCAAGAATCTCAGCAGGTTCATATGCACCAATCCTTTGGAACGGTCGCATCTCCTACTGAAACGACGGGAGCCTCATAGCCGTTAACTACATAAACCCATGATTGAAAATCACGTGCTTGAAGAAAGGAAAACATAGCAATTTTCCACCATAAGTAATTTGAGCCATCGAAGACTGGTGGTACCTTTATAGAGATAGCACTTCTGTCCATATCAGATTGCTACAAACACAGACTTATAAGGTCTTTAATGTGTTTGCCTGCTCTGATACCAATTGAAAATGCGGGGGGTACAACAACCACACCCAACAATTCGTTTGGCAATCTGAGAGGACTTACTCCAATATACTTTCTAGAGAATCAACTGACAGTCAGACTCAATCTAGAGAAAAGTATATACAAGAGTTTATATCTTTATCTCTCGATTCAATCTGCAATCAGCAAATAGGAATTTGCGAGTCTGATTGAAAATAAGAGAAGTAAACTTGAACGGTACCAAAGACCAATATTCAAGGATCAATCAATCTCAATAAACAACCGAAGGTTGAATCTCCTAATTGATCGATACAACGCACAACCTATGATATTTCAATTATATAACAAAATATAACGCGGAAAAGAAATAACACAGACACCATTATTTTTCTTAACGAGGAAAACGCAAATGCAGAAAAACCCCGGGAACTAGTCCAGCTTTGAACACCACACCGTATTAAGCCGCTACAGACACTAGCCTACTACGAATGAACTTCGGACTGGACTATAGTTGAACCCTAATCAATATCGCACTGATCCAAGGTACAGTTGTGTTCCTTACGTCTTTGATCCCAGCAGGATACTACACACTTCATTCCCTTAGCTGATCTCACCTACAACCAAGAGTTGCTACGACCCAAAGTCGAAGACATGATAAAAAAATCTGTCTTACACAGAAAAGTCTATAGAATGAGTAAATATGTCTCCCAGAGAAATACCCAAGAGTTTTTGTTCCGCCTTTTGATAAATCAAGGTGAACAAGAACCAATTGATAAACCGGTCTTATATTCCTGAAGAACAGCCTAACATTATCAATCACCTCATAATAATCTTAATCGACTAGAGAAACAAGATATTGTGGAATCACAAACGATGAGACGAAGATGTTTGTGATTACTTTTTATCTTGCCTATCGGAGATACTAATCTTGAGCCAATTATTTCAATTGTACTCAACACGATAGAAACAGCAAGATCAGATCACACAACTACAAAGAAAATAGTTGGGTCTGGCTTCACAATCTGAATGAAGTCTTCAAGTCGTTAACCTACAGGGTCTCGAGAGAAACCTTAGGTTAAAGGAGAATCGACTCTAGTTATGCAACTAGTAACACACATAAGTGCGGGGATTAGGTTTCCCAATTGCTAGAGTTCTCCTTTATATAGTTTTCGAACGGGTACGCATACTTAGGTTTCCGGATTTCTCAAGCCAACAGGTACGCGTACGGCTACGTATTTTCAACAACGATGATTCTAAACTTACAACATTTGGGATCATTGGAGTACTTGGAAGTGACGAAGATTTCGAGTAATGTTGAAGAACCAATAAGATCAGGCATGCGGAAGAGAAGCTACAAAAGTTTATATATATTTTTGTATTCCATATGTATTTGATAGTTTTGTCACTAAAATTGACAAAGGGAGAGATTGTTAGAGCATTGATCGGTCTAACTCGCATGTGTTGCTATCTCAAGCATGTTTGTCAATGTTAGTGATCAAAACTATAAGTCTTGATTTTTAGTCTACTTATAGCTAAGTCTCGGACTAGGATAGAAAGTGTAATAGAGCTCTAGACTCCATGGCGATCATCATACAAAGACGAAGAACTACTCAAGGAACTGGTGGAACTTTATCGACTAAAAGGTATGTGGAGACTTGAGCTTATCTATCAATCAAAAGTCTATCTACTCTATCTCCTATCTTGAGACAAAAGTCGTATTGTTATATATACTATGATTATACACATTTGCTATTTCGAGCCGAGTTTATCTCGATTATCTATTTCTCGAAATATCTGTTGGCAAGCTTTCGCTTTGGATGGGTTCATCTTTACTAGTGACAAAAGTCATATTAAGTTTCCATTACTTGAAAATTACTTTGACAAAAAATGGTTTGTGAATAACAACTATATAACATCCTCTAAGAATGTTTCAATGATTGAAATGAGAGTTTAGAATATATAACCATTGTTGGATATAAACATTGTGTGATAACTCGTACATGTGTAAGTCCTTATTCCTTGAACCAAAGTATGCGTACTTTGTTGATCAGGAAAACCAAAACTAAAGTCCGCATACCAGTACGTGCACCATCGGAAGTTCACGTCTCGTGAAAATCTGCTGGAGTTTGTGAATTGAAAACAAACTTATTTCGGGTACTTATAAGTCCGCGTACTAGTCCGCATACTTAGGTTAGTTATTTTCTAAAAACGACTATTCGTGAACTTAAACTTATATAAACTAAGGAATGCATATTTGCAAACCGTGGCTATAAAGTTCATGAATCGATTCGAGTGAATCAAATCGTTTTTGCTTTGATTGTGTCTTGTATACTTATATAAGATCTAAGCAATTGAACAACTCTCTAACTAGTTCATTTGAGTCATTTAAACTAGTTATGGTAAAGAAGAATATGGTTGATATGAAAGTGCTCATATGGCTAACCATTTGGTTAATTATTGTTGAACCAACTAAATGTACATGTTTGGGTACGATTACACAAACCTAAAACATGCATTTCATGTGTGTGTAACGAGCTAAGTTGTATAAGCTAGAGTCGATTCTCCTTTAACCTTAGGTTTCTACGGAGACCTTGTAGGTTAACGACTTGAAGATTTCATTGGGATTGTGAAGCCAGACCCAACTATTTTCTTTGTAGTTGCGTGATCTGATCTTGATGTTTCTATCGTACTAAGTACAATCGTAAGATTGGCTTGAGATTGATTTCTCCGATAGGCAAGATTAAAAGAAGTCACACACATCTTCGTCTCATCGTTTGTGATTCCGCAATATCTTCTTTCGCTAGTCGATTAAGATTATTGTGAGGTGATTTATAATTTTAGGATGTTCTTCGGGAATATAAGTACGGGTTATCAATTGGTTCCTGTTCACCTTGATTTATCAAAAGACGGAACAAAAACTCATAGGTATTTTTGTGGGAGACAGATTTATCTATTACCGTAGACTTTTCTTTGTGATACATATTTGTTTATTAAAGTCTTCGACTTTGGGTCGTAGCAACTCTTAATTGTGGGTGAGATCAGCTAAGGGAATCAAGTGTGTAGTATTCAGCTGGGATAAGAGACGTAAGGAGCACAACTGTACCCTGGATCAGTGTGAGATTGATTATGATTCAACTACAGTCCAGACCGAAGTTATTTTGTAGTAGGCTAGTGTCTGTAGCGGCTTAATACAGTGTGTGTTCAATCTGGACTAGGTCCCGGGGTTTTTCTGCATTTGCGGTTTCCTCGTTAATGAAACTTATGGTGTCTGTGTTATTTCTTTTCTGTATTATATTTTCTTGTATAATTGAAATATCACAGGTTTTGCGTTTGAATCGATCATTTGGGAAATCCAACCTTTGGTAGTTGATTGAAATTGATTGATCCTTGAACATTGGTCTTTGGTATCAAGTGTTTTCTCTTGTATTCAATTAGACTCGCAGATTTCTATTTGCTTGAGTAAGTATTGAATCGAGAAAGAGAGATATAACTTTTTGATATACTTTTATTAAGATTGAGTCTGACTATCTAGTTGATTCTCTTAAAAGTATATTGGAGTTAGTCCATACAGATTGCTAAGAGAAATATTGGGTGTGGTTGTTGTACCCCCGCTTTTTCAATTGGTATCAGAGCAGGCAAACACGTTTAAAGACCTTACAAGTCTGTGTTTGTAGCAATATGACTCTATGGACAAGAGTACTATCTCTGGTAAGCGCATCACCATAAATAAAAGTCCTTTCTCGACTGTATCTATTAAAGAGAAAGATTCGCCAATCTCAAATATAGACGAACCTAGTGTTTTGACGGGACAGACGGACACTGATATGTGTTATTCCGATTATCCTTCAAAAGAGTATATCTCTATTAATAAAAGGGAAACAGCTGAAGAGAGTGAACTAATTCTAAATCTTGTTAGAATTCAAGCTGATAGATTTAATCGGTTGAATAACTATGTCAATGTCCTTCTTGGTGTAGTGAGAGACTACAATTCCAAAAACGCTGAAGTTCAGTCTCCATGTATCCTACTTGAGGCAGGCCTTGAAAAGGATTTTTTGGAAATTGAACATTGCTTGAATAAACTCTCGATTCAAGGATGTTTCAAAAAGTCCTCTATACCATCTACTTCTATTGAAAATAAAAGAGTTCCAGTTTCAGAAGTAAAACCGGAATTTCTTCCTATTAAAAATGATGTGCCTGCAAACTCCATTAATCAAGGATGTTGCACATCACATGGGAGGAAGAAATATTTAAACGATAATGTTAAGACGAAACTTTCCAATCATCTTTTTGATAATAAAGTATGTCTCTTTTGTGATTCAAAAGGGCATGTTATGCAAAAGAGAAACTCTAAGTTGAATAACAATTTCTTTGTCCGATTTCAACACACGTTAGACTTAATTCTTATAGGTGTAACTGACATTCGTATGTCTAAACCAAGTGGTTTCAGTACTCACCCTGTGTATTATACCAGGAAAGTTAAGTCAATGAGTTCCTCAAATGCTCAGAAGCATAACAGACGTCATAACAAAAACAGTCTAAGAAAAGACCAGAAATTTTCCTTCTTCAAAAAGGGAGGTAATGATATCGTTGATATGAACAAGGTATCAGAAGAAAAGAGAAAAGATGATGATATAAGAAATAACCTAAAGGAGTTAATTGAAGGTTATAAAGAAATCGTCAACATGCTGTCAACTTTCTCTAGCTGAAATTCTTCAGGTAAGAATCGATACTATGAGTCATATTTTGATAACAATAAATTTCATGACAAATTTTCACATCATAATGGTTTTCCTCCAAGGTCTCAAAGGAGGAAGGATAACCGAAAACAATATTCATTTAATGAGCTAAAGGCGCATACTTGTGTTAATTAATCACAAGGTTGAAATCAAATCTCACTTACGAAAATCCTGGTTGAGTAAGAATTGGTGAGGTACACTTATTGGAAAAGTGACTCTGATTATCTAGCTAATTTCTTATCGCTCTTAGATGGATTGTCAGTTAATTAACACGTTTACATGAGTATTTTCTGGTTGTTCTTTCTTGGTTTTACTTTTTCCCCATGCTTTCAATATAGAGCTAAGATGCATGGACGTTTTCAAGCAACAAAGTGTTGTGTAAACTTTCTTCACAAATAGCCTTTTTGGGTTTATGTGGACCCTCTTCTTACGGGTACACGTACGTTTTCGGGATTCTCCCACAAACTGATCTTGTAAACCCTAAATCTTTCCGAACTTGTTTATATACCTTTCCTATTGAGTTAAATTATCTCACTCTAAGCTTCCTATTAACAATGGCTTGTTCTTCTTGCTCTTGGGATTTACCCGAAGACTTCGTTGATAATGCGGTATATTTCGAATTCGATGAAAAGAAGGGAACCGTTGTAGAAGTTGAAGGATCTTTTCCTCAATCTCCCGATTCCTACTCGGATATTGAGGATGTTGAAGAGATTTCGACTGAAGTGGTTCTTGACTTTCTCATAAACTTTGAGGATGCAAAACAACAACTTGTTGATACAATGAGGTGTCTAGATGTGGTAAGAACTGGGTTGAAAAAGGTTAATTCTGACCTTGCTCTCATGAAAACACA
Source organism: Papaver somniferum (assembly GCF_003573695.1). Lineage (NCBI taxonomy): Eukaryota > Viridiplantae > Streptophyta > Magnoliopsida > Ranunculales > Papaveraceae > Papaver > Papaver somniferum. The sequence goes on along the minus strand of NC_039360.1, from coordinate 6,921,290 downwards.
TGTTAAAGAACTTCTCAATGAGGATATCCACTATGAAGATGCAGAGGATGCTATCAATCACAAGATCAAATATCTCAAGACTCCTGAGGATACTGAACCGTCTATTTGACTTCAGTTCGTGTTCGACTTAGGCATAAGAGTCTGTTTTTGTTTATTAGCTTGTTGATTTTATTTTTGTCTAGTAAATCTTCTGATGAGAATTTTTTTTCTTGGATGTTTAGAAGAATAACTAGAGTGTAGTTGCAGGAAATCCTACACTATACTCTTCATGTGATTTCATTATTAAATCAACTCATTTTAGGTTTATATTCTTAATTTTATTGATTGATCTTTGGACGTTCTTACAAGAAATGATAAAGAACTAAAGAATGATCTCTGTTCTAAACTTTCTCTCTCCTATTTACTTGTTTCTTACTCAAAAAAGATCTCTCTCTACTCTTTACAACTCGAACGACTATTTATAAGGAAATACATAGTGGATGACAGCTAATCTGTCTTTTATTTTCGGATATGGTCTGCGACATTTTCACAACCTTACAAATATTAATTTCGCAAACTCTCTAATTTTCGCAGGACTATCATATCTTTCTCGTGATCTTAGCTGTCGTCATTTATTTTATCATTTCTGGAATTGTTCTACGATGCTTAAGTGTCGTGTCATTAATAATTTCGCTGAAACATTATCATTGCGAGATTCTGATCCTACATCTTTCCTCTTCTCATATCTTTTCTGCGAAGTAGAGAATGATGTGAGAAATATCGCAGCTGTTCTCCTCTTCATATTCTGCATTTATTACATGTATTCTTTCTTCCATTTATTTCTCGACACGTCTTTTGTAACCGTTATTTTTTAACCGCTTATATCTTTCCGTATTAATCGTGTTTATTTTCTCGAGGAAAATTCCCTCTATATATTCCTTTTCACTCTCTTCTTCTTTCTTTTATTTTCTCTGCAACTTCATCGTTCTTCTGCAAATTCCATTATTGCAACTTTTCTTCTTTCTTCTTCCTTTTTAAGTTCTTCTTCATCTTCATACTATTTCTTCTGCAAATCTTCATAGTTCATAATTTTCTTCGAAACAATCTCCCTGCTATTATCTTCCATGGATTCATCAAGGTTAGTTTTCTTTTTCTTCTTATGGTTTTCTGAAATTGATAGTTTTGCTGAAATTGATCTTGTTTATTGCCTTATTTGATGTTGTTTATGTGATTCCCATACTCTTGTTATTTCAGCAAAAGCGCTCCAACACTAGATTTACAGTTCAGAACCCTAACATTCCCAAATCGCAGCAAAGTTGTTGCGCATAAAAAAAGTCTGCGAATGAGAAGGTAGTAAGAAACACTATCCTTTTCTAATAACAATATTGTTGCCTCTGTTTCTTATCTGGATTGTAATTCGCAGGGTGATAAAGATGTAATAAACCTCTCAAGAAATCTCGCCACCTTAAAACTGTTCCAACTTCTGTTCCCTTCCACTTACTCATCTCTTCTAAATCCTGCGACATCTTCGCAAGATAAACCTTTATCTCCAATTCGCGAAAAAGCTGCCTCAGACTTCATTTCTTCAGCTGACCTTTCAATGATTGAAACTCCCCTTGTTGATCCTGTGAATGAAACCTCTTCTCTTCCCATTGAGAATTTCTCAACCTTCTATCTCTACCAGTTCTCTACCTAAGTCTCTTCCTCTTTCGAAAGAAACCGTGGAAGGGATAGATATTGCCTTCAAAGTTTTATCTGAAGTTCTGGATGATGTCAAGAAGTCTTCTATTGATCCTATCAAGTCTAATGTTTGCGAAATTCTGAGCAAGCATTTGGGTTCTGACAGAGCTCTTCGCAGACAGCTTTGGAAAAAGAATGTAATGCTCTTCGTCTCGAAAATCAGAAGCTTCAGAATGTTTTGGATCGTGACAATCTTCGCAAGAAGAATGATGAATTGAGAGGTATAATTTTCTTATCTGTGTCTTTAATTTGCCTTTTAATGGTTTTATCCTTCCCATATTTAATTATCCTTGAAATCCCTCTTTCGCATGTTAAGCTTTAAACCAGAAACGAATAATGGAGAGATATCAATTTGAATCTGTTGTTGAAGAAGCCCGTGTTGATAAAGAAATTTGATGGATCAATATAACCAATTAGATAACCTCTATTCATATTCTCTTGATCATATAAATAATCTTACCAATGAAAATACCCAATTATTCAAAGACAAGATTTATTAAGTAATGAAGTATCTCGTCTTTCTTATTCTTTAACTAAAGCTAATTTAGGGATGGAAACTTTATCAGATGAAATAAAACCTTATCCAAGAGAAGAGAACTTATTTAAACAAGATGGCGATATCTTCGCAACAACTTAGTATTCTTCAAAAAGTATGTGATGACCAAGAGCAATCTCTTCGCTCTTTGAGAAATGAACTTAAAGAAGTAACAGAGTCATCATCGCTGAAAGAGATACACTCATTCAAGGTAGAATAGCTTTAAGTGTAAAGGCGAATCAGCTTAAAGAACAATATTCCAAATTAGAAGAATCTTATTCTTCTCTTGCGAAGAAAAATGCCTTTCTTATTTCTAAAGAGAAAAATCTTCAGTCTCGACTTAAAGGTTTAGTTGGAGATAAATTTGATGACGCAATGGACCGTTGGGAGAATAGTTGTCTGTCCTTGATTCAACACCTTATTTCGCAAAAGGAAGGTAGTCATAATAGTTTGACTGCCTTAATTATCTTTTCTTTGTCATATCTCTCTGAATTCTTATCTTAATGAAATTTTGTATTCTATCTTTCGCAGAGTCTGAGAAGAATCTTCATTCTTCATTTCTGTTTTGGAGGCTAAATATGCCAAAATTCGCAAAGAAAATGCATTGCTCGTCTCTACCTTACTGGTTCTCGCGACCGAGCGAGAAAGAAGACTTGATTATCTTGCTTATTTTAAGGATATTCAAGATAGGAATCATCAGAGAGCACTTCTTCGCCAAGTTCATCTCCGGGCTGAAGTCCTTGTAAATGACATTTTATTGTCCAACTCTCTTCCTCCTACATCAATTGATCCTTTAGAAGTAGATGATGAAGTTCCTCGTCCTGCTGATAGTGATTATGATTACGAAAGCGGTGCAGAGGATAATTTCTTGGAAGATGAAGAAGAGGTTCCTTCTAAAGAAGCATCTGCTGGTGTTAATCAAATGAGAAAGAAATTTCTCCTGAAGAAGTAATTTGGCGATAATCAAGATGCTAGTCAAGGCGAAGATCAAAACCGAAATGAAGGAGAGGCTTGCGAGAATATTGGCGAAGAATTTCTGTTATCTCCTGCTACTGAAATTAATACTGAAGCTTGAGCTTCTTATCTAGCTTTGTCTTCTTGAACTGTCTTATTTTTATCACTTTTGCGAGTTACATTTTTCAACCAACTTTGGAGTCAACTTTTCCTTTTAATATTTTGTTGATGAGAAAGATAATGCTTCTTGTGTATTGATTCCCATACTTGCCTCTCATTATCTTTCTTGCAAAAAATAATCTGTTACGAATACTTATAATATTTGTTTTATCATATGGTCTTATTTTGCCTTCCTAATTAAAGGTCTTATTATGCCACCTCTTGTCATTGCGACAAAATCGCAGGACGTCCTTGCACTTTCATGCAAAAACCCATTGATCTTGCCTTAACTTTTTCTTTTGTATTATGGCCTCTTCAGGAATGTTGCGACAATATGACAGGCCTAAATATTCTTGCGAAAATAAAGCCCCATGACATTGCCGTCTTGCGACGAAATCGCAGGACGTCTTCGCACTTTCATGCGAAAACCCATTGATCTCGTCTTATCTTTTTCTTTTGTATTATTGCCTCTTCAGGATTGTTGCACAAATATGACAAGCCTTAATATCCTTGCGAATAAAAAGCCTCATGACATTTGCGTCTTAAGACACTTATCAGCTCCCTAATGGAGGGTGCGCCCTTATCTCCCCCTGGTTGCCCCTTCAAGGAGGCGTACTTCTACCATACAAGGTTAGCTCCTCCCATCCAGTCTTAACAACAACCAGTTGTTTTCGCAGCCTCTTATCCCTTTTACCTATAGGGCTTATGGTTACGAGACTGCACCCTAAGTGGGGTTTTCTTCAGGCCGAGTGCAGTATAAGCCAAGACTTGTCAAGAATGGCAAGGTACGCTTCAAACGTCCCTGGCACTCTTGACTCAACCGTGTACCTCGGCGCCTTGATCAGATCTGCACTCCTTGGGAGAGTCCTTATTACCTTAGTCGCCCAACCCAAGTCATATGCTTAAGCTGAGAATCCAAGGTGCCTCTCCCGGATGGGCTTTATTGACCCCAAATCTCCATGACTCAGGTTCCGGTGGCGGTGTAGCCTTTCCCTGAGCCATGCAACAGGTACCCCCTAATATGACGTACTTTAGGTCTTACATTTGCCTCTTGCGAAATTTTATTCGCGAACTAGGGTGTACGCCATAAAGGTTCGCCCCTTTCTTTTATGTCATTGTTCTGTGATTATCTCTGCGAAAATTTCGCACATCATGATTGTTTTGATATGAGTAATCTTGCAATTATTCTTTCAAATCCATAACTTCTCAAAGCTTCTTACGGATAATATTTTTTAAGTACAACCTGTTCCATGGTCTGTCTAATCTATGACCAACATCTCTTCCTTCTGGATCCATTAATCTATAAGCTCATGTTCCAACTATCTCCTTAATGATGTAAGGTCCATCCCATTTTTTCGCTAATTTTCCACCATTTTCTCGCTGATATATGGGTGTTTCTCGCAGAACTAAATCTCCTGGTTGAAATTCGCGTATTTTAACACGTTTATTATATTCTCGGGCTAGTCTTCGCTGATAATTCTCCATATGTTGTAAAGCTTTTTCTCTTGTTTCTTCTAACTCGTCAAGTTTATTTAAAATCAAGCTCGCACTAAGATTTTTCTCCCAAGCTTCTCTTTTTTTTGTCGGAATAACAATTTCTGTTGGTAACACCGCTTCAACTACGTATGTTAAACAAAAAGGTGACATTCCAGTAGCTTCTCTTCTAGTTGTATTATAAGCCCATACTGCATTATGTACTTGTTCGCACCATGCTCTGTGATGTCCTTCCAATTTCTTCTTTAATATATCTGCAATTGTTTTGTTTGTTTCTTCTACTTGCCCATTAGCTTGTGGATACAAAGGAGTAGATTTTCCACATTTTATCTTGAATGCATTAAGTAGCATTTCTATATTCCGTCCTTCAAATTGTTTCCCATTATCAGATACCAACTGTGCAGGAATTCTGAATCTGCAAATGATATTTTCGAATATGAATGTAAAGATATCTTTGTCGCGAATATGCTGTACTGCCTTCACTTCTTTCCATTTTGTGAAATAATCTATTGCGACTATTAAGTATCTTCTTTGTCCAGATCCTGGTAAAAATGGCCCCACAATATCTAAGCCCCACTTTCCAAAAGGCCATACACTAGTTGAAGATGACAATGGTGCTCCAGGTGCATGTATTTTCTTTCCATGCCGCTGACAAACTTCGCAACATCTTGATATTTGTTTTGCATCTTCATGCATGTATGGCCAGTAATAACCTTGCGTTTTTGCTCTATGTGCCAAAGATCTTCCTCCACTATGATTGCCAACATCCCCACTATGTAACATTTTTAGCACCTTTTCTCCTTCCTCTCGTGTCAAACATCTGAGTGATGGTCCATTAAAGGACTTTCGGTATAGCAACCCATCTCTTAATTCATAATTCGTTGCACGACTTTTTAACTTGTGTGTTTCCAGTCTATTTCTTGGTGTTTCTCCTTTCGACAAATATGCATGAAGTTCTATTCTCCAGTCTGCGACATTGTTCATTTGTTCTTCTTTTTCATTGTCTATTATCATCACGTCCACGTCTTCTTCTTCTTTATTGATTGATGGTGATAAAAGTGTTTGTATTTTTTATGCATCTCGCAGTTGGATCTGTCATCATGCTTGAGATGAAAGCAAAAGCGTCTGCGAGTCTGTTATCCTTTGTTGAAATGTGCCTCCATCTTATTTTTGGGATTTTCGCTGACAATTCTTCAACCAGCTTCTTGTATTTCTTCAAGGATGGTTCATTTGTAGTATACTCTCCCTTTATTTGGCAAATAACTAGCTGCGAATCACTAGTGATCCTGGCATTTTCTAATTTCATTTCTATTGTGAATCTTAAGGCATGTACCACAGCTTCATATTCTGTTTCATTATTAGTGGATGCAAATTCCAATCTGCATGAAAAATCCATCTTTATTCCTTCTGGCGAAATTAAAACAATTCCTACTCCATTTCCTTCTCCATTTGATGATCCATCTACCAATATCTCCCATCTATTTGGTTCTGTTAACAAATCTTTTGGATCTCCATGTTCTTCTTCTACCTCCATCATTTCTTCTACTGCTTCATCTTCTTCTAAAGGAAATTCTTCCAAAAAATCTTCATCAACTTGTGATTTTGGTGAAGACAAAATTTCATATTTAATATCAAAGTAGCCTACTTGTACATTCCATCTCTTCGCTCTTCCTGATCTTTTAGAATTCTTCATCACTGATTCAATTGGTACCTTTGTTAATACCTTTATCTTGTGTGCTTGAAAGTATATACGGAGTTTAAATGATGCATAAACTAATGCTAAAATTAACTTTTCAATCTTTAAGTAATTCTTTTCGGCACTATTAAAAGTTTTTCTAATGTAATAAATGGGTTTCTCCACTCCTGCGTCTACTCGCAATAACACAACACTTAATGCATGCGATGTCGTCGCAAGATAGATCAATAATTCTTCTCTTGATTCTGTTTTTTGTAAAATAGTTTTATTCATAAGATGTTCTTTGATTCCTTGAAAAGATTTTTCACATTCATCAGTCCATTTAAATTTATCACCCTTCTTGAGTATATCGAAAAAATATTTGCATTTGTCTGATGATCGCGAAATAAATATCCCCAGTGAAGCTAGAAGCCCATTCAACTATTGTACATCTTTTATTGTTGCTGGTGTTGGCATGTCATGAACTGCTTGCACTTTTTCCGGATCAACCTGTATTCCTTCCTTTGATACAATGTAGCCTAAAAATTTTCCCGAAGCAACTCCAATAGTACACTTCTCAGGATTCAACTTAATGTTATATTGCCGCATTTGTTTAAAAATCTCCCTCAGGTCTTGTACATGGTCTTTAGCTTCTTTACTCTTTACTAACATGTCGTCCACGTATACTTCTAATGTTTTGTGTATCCATTTTGCGAACACCTTCTCTACCATTCTTTGATATGTCGCTCCCGCGTTTCGCAAACCAAATGGCATTTTCGTGTAACAATATAAACCTCTAGGGGCAAAGAAAGCAGTATGTTCTTGATCTTCTTCAGCGAGAGGGATTTGGTTATACCCTTTGTACCCATCTAAAGATGATACCCTATCATTTCCCGCTGCGGATTCCACCATTTGAGGAATATCTGGTAATGGAAAACTATCTTTGGGGCAAGCTTTGTTTAAATCAGTGAAATCTATGAAAATCCTGATTCCTTTGTTTTTCTTTGGGACAATGACCATATTCGCTATCCATTTTGGGTATTTATCTTCTCTTATAATTCCTGCCTCAAGCATTTTCTGTAGTTCTTCTTCTATTTGGGAATGGTAAGTTGTTGCAATTTTTCTTAGTCTCTGTTTAAATGGTCTCACATTTCTGTTAATCTCCAACAAGTTAACAGTTCTTTCTTCTTCTTATATATCCATTTTGGTTCCAATTCTCAACATTAGAGGCTCCTCTATAGTCCCAACGTTTATTTCTTTTGTTGGTTCTGCGGCAGTGTAACTGGGTTTAGGTTCTCCCATTGGTGTTGGTTCTTTTATTGCTTTTATGAGTCCTTCTCCTTCTTCCGAAATTTCGCTGGGTATTCCTTTGCCTTCTTTTGCCCTTATCATATATACTCTAAATTCTTCTTCCTTCTTTGCTTCCTTTGCCAATTTTCTGCGAAATTGTTTCTTTTTTGCTTGTCCTTCATAACGTTTTACTTCAATTTGATGACATAATTTCGCATTGTCAACATATCCTTTGATTTCACCTATTCCATTTGGAGTGGGGAATTTAATACATTGATGCAACGTTGATACCACAACTTTTATCGCATGTATCCATGATCTTCCTAATAACATATTATATGGCGATTCCATATCCACCACGCACAATGTTACATGTGTTTCGATTTCTCCAAGTGGAATTCGTACCACTATCTCTCCTTTAGGTTTTGTTGTGGATTTTCCAAAGCCGTGAACAAAATATGTTGAACTGGACATTTTTTCATCTTTAAATCCCATTCCCCGGAATGCGTGGTAAAATATTATATCAACTGAACTTCCTGTATCGATTAAAGTTCTGTTCAACATCCATTCTCCTGTGGATTTTATTGTTGTCTCCTTCTCTTTTCGTGTAATAGGCACTGTGATGACCAACGGAGATGTGTGGTTCAAATTTTCTTTTGGTATTTCTTCCGCCGTGACTGCAATTTTTTGCTTTTCCCAATCTTTCAATGGTGATGTTTTTTCTAACGCCATAACTTTCCTTCCTTCAAAATTTTGTTTATGTATTCTTTCTTTGATGTTTTCATGGAATTCATTAATCATCGTTTTTGTTATCATATTACACTCCAATCTTTTGCCATTTTCATTAATTCTATTCATATTTCTTCTAACTGATTCACTGATTTATTTAATCACTTTCTTGACTTGAATATTCTCAATCAACAATCTTCAACTTTCGATCTTCAATTCCCTGTTTCTAGCGCCATTATGTAGTTGCGGGAAATCCTACACTACACTCTTCATGTGATTTCATTATTAATCAACTCATTTTAGGTTTATATTCTTAATTTTATTGATTAGTCTTTGGATATTCTTATAAGAAAAGATAAAGAACTAAAGAATGATCTCTGCTCTAAACTTTCTCTCTCCTATTTACTTGTTTCTTACTCAAAAAAGATCTCTCTCTACTCTTTACAACTCGAATGACTATTTATAAGGAAATACATAGTGGATGACAGCTAATCTGTCATTTATTTTCAGATATGGTCTGCGACATTTTTGCAACCTTACAAATATTAATTTCGCAAACTCTCTAATTTTCGCAGGACTATCATATCTTTCTCGTGATCTTAGTTGTCGTCATTTATTTTATCATTTCTGGAATTGTTCTGCGACGCTTAAGTGTTGTGTCATTAATAATTTCGCTGAAACATTATCATTGCGAGATTTTGATCCTACATAGAGTTCGGAATAGCCATTATTGTGATTACACATAGCTATGTCCAACGTTTTCATCTTCATGTTTTTAGGTTTATTGGTTTAAATTCTAAAATTGTTTGGAAGATGATTTTTGCAGTATTAATCTTTATGGTTTTATATATCAATTTGTTATGGGATATGTGTGTTTGCGTCCGTGAACTATGATTGTCCCATACCTTGTCAAAAGTTAAGTCTTTCATATGTCGATATGCATGTATTTATAAAAGAATGAATGAACTTTTGACATTACAAAAGTTTTAAGCCTATTGTATGTCATCATGCAAATATTGATGGAAGATAGGATGAACTTTTGTTTACGAGGATTATGCCTATTTTATGTCATTATGCAAATAGTGATGGAAAATAGAATGAATCCTTGTCTATTCCGTAATATTGATCTTCCATGATCCATATTTTTATGTATATATTGTGCGGCTCCGTAAGTTCTCTTATGTTGAGCATTTCCGATTAAATTAATCATGGGTTTTCTTGTGGTTAATTTGATTGAGTACTTTCTGGATTCAAAATCATATTCGTATGTAATTTGTTATGTCCAAAGAAATCCTTCTTTTCTTGTGAAAGTAAGGTCGCTCTTGTTGTTCTTTCGGGGATGACATTTTATGGGGGAGAGTTCTTAATTGAACTTGTGCTTAATTGCCAAATCTTTGTGGGGAGTGCGGCTGTGGAATATTATACTGGTTATCTTTTATCTTTATAAACTCCTTGATGAAAGCATTTAGCTTCGGCTATATGATTGCATCTTAAAGTTGATATGTGCTTGCTTTTGGTCATGAAATGTCTCTATGGAAATTTCATTAGGATCCCACTAGTTTTCGTACCTTTGCCAATTTTATTGACAAAAAGGGGGAGAACTAATGTGTAGTTCATAATACAAATACATATGGTTTTCGGATCATTATGTAAGGGGGAGTGGTTTCCATGTGAGATGAAGTATTGACCATAGTATTGTTGTCGAAGTTGTGATACAATTGAACTTTGATGTTGTATAATAATATTATGACACTGTGTAACAATGATTGAGAATTCTTGTTTTCTCATTGTTATGGCTACGGATTTTCAACAACGATGATACTAAACTTACAACCTTTGGGATCATTGGAGTACTTGGAAGTGACGAAGATTTCGAGTAATGTTGAAGAACCAAGAAGATCAGGCATGTGGAAGAGAAGCTACAAAATTTTATATCTATTTTTGTATTCCATATGTATTGATAGTTTTGTCACTCAAATTGACAAAGGGGGAGATTGTTAGAGCACTGCTCGGTCGAACTCGCATGCGTTGATATCTCAAGCATGTTTGTCAATGTTAGTGATCAAAACTATAAGTCTTGATTTTTAGTTTACTTTATAGCTAAGTCTCGGACTAGGATAGAAAGTGTAGTTGAGCTCTAGAATCCATGGCGATCATCATACAAAGATGAAGAACTACTCAAGTAACTGGTGGAACTTCGTCGACTAAAAGGTATGTGGAGACTTGAGCTTATCTATCTCAAAAGTTACTCAATGATTATTCGTTCTCCGGAACCAGAAGTTAAAATTTTGGTGGATCGAGATCCCGTAAAAACTTCTTTCGAGGAATGGGCCAGACCAGGTCATTTCTCAAGAACAATAGCTAAAGGCCCTGATAATACCACTTGGATATGGAACCTAGATGCCGATGCTCACGATTTCGATAGCCATACCAGTGATTTGGAGGAGATCTCCTTAAAAGTCTTTAGTGCCCATTTCGGTCAACTCTCCATCATATTTCTTTGGTTGAGTGGCATGTATTTCCACGGTGTCTATCTACTCTATCTCCTATCTTGAGACAAAAGTCGTATTGCTATATAGACTATGATTATACACATTTGCTATTTCGAGCCGAGTTTATCTCGCTTATCTATTTCTCGAAATATGTGTTGGTAAGCTTTCGCTTTGGCCGACTTCATCTTTATTAGTGACAAAAGTCACATTAAGTTTCATTACTTGAAAATTGCTTTGACGAAAAATGGTTTGTGAATAACAACTATATAACATCCTCTAAGAATGTTTCAATGATTGAAATGAGAGTTTAGAATATGTAACCGTTGTTGGATATAAACATTGTGTGATAACTCATACATGTGTAAGTCCTTATTCCTTGAACCAAAGTATGCGTACTTTGCTGATCAGGAACTAAAGTCCGCGTACCAGTACGCGCACCATCGGAAGTTCACGTCCCGTGAAAATCTGCTGGAGCTTGTGAATTGAAAACAAACTTATTTCGGGTACTTAAGTCCGCGTACCAATCCGCGTACTTAGGTTGGTTATTTTCTAAAAGCGATTATTCGTGAACTTAAACTTATATAAACTAAGGAATGCATATTTGCAAACCGTGGCTGTAAAGTTCATGATTCGATTCGAGTGAATCAAATCGTTTTTGCTTTGATTGTGTCTTGTATACTTCTATAAGATCTAAGCAATTGAACAACTCTCTAACTAGTTCATTTGAGTCATTTCAACTAGTTATGGTAAAGAAGAATATGGTTGATATGAAAGTTCTCATATGGCTAACCATTTGGTTAACTATTGTTGAACCAACTAAATGTACATGTTTGGGTACGGTTACACAAAACTAAAATGTACATTTCATTTGTGTGTAACAAGCTAAGTTTCGATCTAACGGTTGAAAGATATTAACTTGAATCTAATCGGGTTTTCATCTAACGACGAATATTGAATGCTTTGTTACCAAGGTAACTTAGATTGCAAACCGTGATTTGAAAGGCTATATAAAGGAGAACTCTAGCAACTGGGAAACCTAATCCCCACACCTCTTGTGTGATACTAGTTGTATAAGCTAGAGTCGATTGTCCTTTAACCTTAGGTTTCTACCGAGACCCTGTAGGTTAACGACTTTTAGTTGCGTGATCTGATCTTGCTGTTTCTATCGTACTAAGTACAATCGTAAGATTGGGTTGAGATTGATTTCTCCAATAGGCAAGATTAAAATAAGTCACAAACATCTTCGTCTCATCGTTTGTGATTCCGCAATATCTTCTTTCGCTAGTCGATTAAGATTATTGTGAGGTGATTGATAATTCTAGGCTGTTCTTCAGGAATATAAGTCCGGGTTATCAATTGGTTCCTGTTCACCTTGATTTATCAAAACACGGAACAAAAAATCGTAGGTATTTTTGTGGGAGACATATTTATGTATTACCGTAGACTTTTTTGTGTGATACAGATTTGTTTATTAAAGTCTTCGACTTTGGGTCGTAACAACTCTTAGTTGTGGGTGAGATCAGCTAAGGGAATCAAGTGCGTAGCATCCTGCTGGGATCAGAGACGTAAGGAGTGCAATTGTACCTTGGATCAGTGTGAGATTGATTGGGGTTTAACTACAGTCCATACCGAAGTTAGTTTGTAGTAGGCTAGTGTCTGTAGCGGCTTAATACAGTGTGTGTTCAATCTGGACTAGGTCCCGGGGGTTTTCTGCATTTGCGGTTTCCTCGTTAACAAAACTTCTGGTGTCTGTGTTATTTCTTTTCCGCATTATTATATAATTGAAATATCACAGGTTGTGCGTTTGAATCGATCAATTGGGAAATCCAACCTTTGGTAGTTGATTGAAATTGATTGATCCTTGAACATTGGTCTTTGGTACCGTTCAAGTGTTTTCTCTTGTATTCAATTAGACTCGCAGATTTCTATTTGCTTGAGTAAGTATTGAATTGAGAAAGAGATATATAACTCTTTGATATACTTTTATTAAGATTGAGTCTGATTGTCTAGTTGATTCTCTTAAAAGTATATTAGAGTTAGTCCAAACAGATTGCTAAGCGAAATATTGGGTGTGGGTGTTGTACCCCCGCTTTTTCAAACTCATCAAATGAATCTTCATATGCCATACGAAGGGTTTCCCAATCGGAATTTAGGTATTGAAGCCTGACTTCCTTTTCACTAGTATTCCCTTCAAATACGGTTTCCAAGATATCCCAAACATCTTTAGACCGAGTGTTGTAGTCACATGGTGCTGAAGATCTGGGGTAATGGCATGAATGATGGCGTTCAAACCGTCGGAATTTTGCTTTGCAGCAAGAATCTCAGCAGGTTCATATGCACCAATCCTTTGGAACGGTCGCATCTCCTACTGCAACAACGGGAGCCTCATATCTATTAACTACATAAACTCATGATTAAAAATCACGCGCTTGAAGAAAGGCACGCATAGCAATTTTCCACCATAAGTAATTTGAGCCATCGAAGACTTGTGGTACGTTTATAGAGATAGCACTTCTGTCCATATCAAATCGCTATAAACACAGACTTATAAGGTCTTTAATGTGTTTGCATTCTCTGATATCAATTGAAAATGCGGGGGTACAACAACCACACCCAACAATTCGTTTGGCAATCTTTATCTCTCGATTAAATCTGCAATCAGCAAATAGGAATTTGCGAGTTCGATTGAAAATAAGAGAAGTAAACTTGAACGGTACCAAAGACCAATATTCAAGGATCAATTAATCTCAATCAACAACCAAAGGTTGGATTTCCTAATTGATCGATACAACACACAACCTATGATATTTCAATTATATAAAAAATATAACGCGGAAAAGAAATAACACAGACACCATAATTTTGTTAACGAGGAAAACCGCAAATGCAGAAAAACCCCGGGACCAAGTCCAGCTTTGAACACCACAATGTATTGAGCCGCTACAGACACTAGCCTACTACCAATGAACTTCAGACTGGACTATAGTTGAACCCTAATCAATCTCACATTGATTCAAGGTACAGTTGCGTTCCTTACGTCTCTGATCCCAACAGGATACTACACACTTGATTCCCATAGTTGATCTCACTCACAACCAAGAGTTGCTACGACCCACAGCCGAAGACATGATGAACAAATTTGTCTCACACAGAAAAGTCTATAGAATGATTAAATCTGTCTCCCACAGAAATACCCAAGAGTTTTTGTATTTCTTTTGATAAATCAAGGTGAACAGGAACCAATTGATAGACGCATTTATATGTCTAATTTATCTCAATTGTGTATAATGTTAGTGCCCATTGTTGTACTTATTTTGGTTTTTAATCTCTTTGTAGGTGTTTTTGGATAAATAAGGCTTTGCGGCAAAAATTGGCTAAAAAGGTGGCCCTTGGATTCCCGTTGATAGTGTACCGGAAATGCTCAAGAAGTGTACCGGAAATACCCAGGAGGAACACTGAAAAAGTGCGGAAAACATCCCAGAAGAATTGCTAAAGGCACCCCTAATTTGAATAAGAGGCACACCATTTCAGGGCATGTACTAAAGGGACATGGGAACTGGATAGGGGGAGGTCATCTTCAAAATTCAAAACAGAAATTGGCGGGAAAAAAAGAGGCAGCAACGACAACAGTTTTTGAGCAGAGATGAGCGACTTAGGAGGAGATTCAATGGGCATATTTGGTACCTACGGACTCTAGAAGACATAACAGGCCTAATGCAATCGTCTAAACCCATCCAATTGGGCTGGATAAGTCTGAATAATTGATCAAAGTCCCAACAGGATACGGCTTCTCTGTTTAGGGTTTGGGATTGGTCAGAGAGATTTATGGGATTTTCTTGCGTGGGATATACTTCAAATAAGTTGAGCCCAAGTCCTAGAAGATATTTGAGACGAGAGAATAGCTAAAAACAGGGTGGAACGCAACAAGAAGAGTATTATTCTTCAAACTGCCCGTAGAGAATAATGGAGATTTTCAACGAGTTTGATCGAGTTTCAAGGTGATTCAAAGCCTATAAATAGTTGGGTTTAAGTCATAGAATGGTTAAAAACTTTTAGGAGAGAGCTTAGAGTCCAGGAGATCCGAGAAGAAGCGATTACAGAGAGTTACAGTGCTGCTGCTGCTGCTGCTGTTCGAGGAGGAAGAAGAAGAGGAAGATTAGACCTGCTAAGGTAGTCGTTCTTCAACAGTCTTAAAACCAGAAACGAGTGTCGTTGTTTTACAGCAACAGAAAAGTATCGTTTGATTTTCAGCTCTTTCCCTCTTGTAACAGTGACACTGTAACAATATTACAGCGTTACAAACTTCAATTCTATACTATTTACATCAATAAAAACACCTATTAATCCATGGATACATCTTGTGAGTGTGTTTTTGGGATGAGGAGCTAAACCCATTAGCCAAGGCGACGGAGGAAGACATTGTTCCACATTAATTGGTATAATTCTAATTTTACTATTTATTTGCAATATTATTATTTGATTATTTGCATGGAATTGAAATTGAAATATTAGTTTTTATTGAATAATTGTGAATTAATTTGATGAAGCATGCTGGGTTTTAATAAATTTTGATTTTTTATACTTTTTGATTACAATTATTACTTGAAAAACATATTTGAGGCAAATATTAGAATTGATTTTAAAGATAGAATTGCATAAAAACTATTTAGAGTTTACTATTTATTTGGTCAATGGTGGAATCCTAGTCTTGATAATTTTCTCTTAAATTGAATTATTTTATTTATTTTCCTTTTTAAATTAAATCTAAAAAAAAAAAAAATTCTTCACAAGTCTGAAAAGACCCAGTTTTACCACTACAACTACAATCACTTTTGAAATACCATCAAATTTTTGGCGCCGCCGACGCGGACCTGTGCTTAGGTAGAATTTTTTTTTTAGGTTTATTATTTTTTTTAATTTTTTTTAGAATTGTTTGTTCCTTTTTACGTTTCTTTTTGTCTTTATTTTGGAGGTTCAAAGTGAAAACTAAGGACTCGGAGAGGAAAAATCTTAAAGCGAAAAGAGAAGAAAAGAGGACAATTTTAGGATTTAATTTTTAATTCTTTCAGAGCATGCTTGGAAAAGAGATAATTTTGGCCGTTTGATTAGTGACGAGCCTAAAAGATCTTCTTGTGGAAGCGGGGAGCTCGAAGACTCTTCTTTTGAGAGCCCCGTTTTTGGAAACTTCAGTTTTGAGAATCTGTCTCTTCGTGAGGAAAGTACCCCTAGTATTTCTGTTGTGCCAGCGATGGCAACTTTGAAAGATTACATGTTCCCAACTAGGACCAACCGAGCTTCGTGCATTAAATTTCCAGCCACTACGGCCAATTTCGAGATAAAACCTAGTATTCTTCAGATGATTCCTATATTCTTAGGAAAAGATGATGAGAACCCTTATTTCCATATTAGGGACTTTGAGGAAATCTGTGGGACAATTAGAATAAAGGACCTTACCGATGAAGTCTTGAAACTTAAGATGTTTCCCTTTTCTTTGAGATACAAAGCCAAGACCTGGCTGAAAAACCTACCGTCTGAATCCATAGAAACATGGCAGGAACTTATCGCTGCCTTCTATATGAAGTTCTACCCTAAGCATAAAACTGCAACTGTTAGGCAGAAAATTAGTGCTAGTGTGCTACAAGAGGGAGAGTCTCTTTATAGGTTTTTAGAGCGATTCAATGATCTCCTATCTCAGTGTCCTCACCATGGATTTGATAATATGAAACTCGTACAGATTATTTATGATGGTTTAGACTATTCGACCAAAGCCATGGTTGAGTCTATGTGCGCTGGTGAGTTCACTAGTAAAAATGTTGATGATGCTTTTAACTTCTTAGGAGCTATCGCTGAAAAATCCCAACAGTGGGAATCTTGTGTTGAACCCCCTAAAAGACTCTTGGTCAATAGAAGTAGCACCAATGGTAGATACGAGTTTTGGTTCAGATGCTAAGTTTGCTGCTTTATCAGAAGGTTAGAAGCTTTGGAAATGGGTCAGTTAAAAATAGGTCCCTTGTTGAACCTAATAGAGCCTCTCAAGTCTCTAGTTGTGGAATAGAGCCCGATAATTCATTTTGGGAAGGTCAGGTTAGTGAAGAGCAAGCCCATGCTGTCTATAACAATGCTAGGTTTGAGAACCGTCAGAAGTTTGACCCATACTCAGAAACCTACAACCCTGGTTGGAGAAACCATCCTAATTTCTCTTGGTCTAAGGGCCAGAGTCAAGGCCAGTCTAGCAATTCTCAGCCTCCCCCAGGTTTTGGTTTTAAGAACTCTTCAGGTCAAACCCAGTTTCAACACTTCGAGAAAAGATCTCTACCTTAGAGGATACTCTCACTATGTTAGCAAATAACCATGAAATGCTATCAAAAGAACCACATGAGCTTTCAACAAGAAACTAGGCAAGAATTGAAGAATAATTCCCAGAGTCTTGCCAAATTAGAACTTCAAGTAGGACAAATAGCTAAGTTCATAAGTGAGAGAGAAATGGAAGGTTCCCTAGTCGTACTGATCCCAACCCAAAGGAGAGAAATCGTACAATCATGTGAATGCTGTCACAACCCTTAGGAGTGGAAAGAAGTTGACAACAAGGTTGCCATGCCTGATAGTGAACATTTGTAGTTCACCCTGCTGAGCCAGAAATGAGGAGACTGATAGAGTCTCAAAGAGACCAATGAGGGTCCTGTTGAGCCCGGCTTTGTTCCCAGAGCCCCGTTTCCCCAGCTGCTAGTTCCGACTAAGAGGGAGTCCAACTTTAATGATATATTGGAGGTTTTTAAGCAGGTTAATATCAACCTTCCATTATTAGATGCAATTAGGCAGATTCCCTCTTATGCCAAGTTCCTTAAGGACTTGTGTACGCGAAAGCGTAAGCTCAGTGTCCAGAAGAAAGCCTTCATAGCTAGTCATGTGAGTTCTATTATTCAGAATACCACTACTCCTAAGTATAAAGACCCAGGGTCCCCTACCATTGCTTGTACAATAGGTAAGTACCGTGTTGAGAAAGCTTTGCTTGACTTAGGAGCCAGTGTGAATTTACTTCCATATCATGTGTACCTTAAGCTAGGACTTGGTGAGATGAAACCTACCCAGATGACACTTCAGTTAGCTGATAGGTCCGTTAAAATTCCTCGTGGTGTGATCGAGGATGTTCTCATAGAGGTTGACAAGTTTATTTATCCAGTGGATTTTGTTATCCTAGATACCCAACCTGTCCCTGACCCAGAGAACCAAATACCAGTGATTTTAGGTCGCCCGTTTTTAGCTACATCCAATGCGATCATTAACTGTCGAAATGGTATTATGAATTTGTCTTTTGGTAATATGACTATTGAGCTGAACATTTTTAATATTAGTAAGCTACCCTCTGAACTAGATGACTCGAATATAGAAGAGGTGAACATGATAGGAACATTAGTCGAGGAGTCATTACCAAACACTTTGTTAGAAGATCCATTAGAAAAATGCCTAGCTCACTTTGGGATTGATTTTGATGATGATAATGTAATTAATGAGGTGAATGCTTTGTTAGATTCAACCCCTTTGTTAGATACTAGTAATGGATGGAAACCTAAGTTCGAACCACTACCAGTTTCTAAGTCTACCCTAGTTCCTTCTTTAGAAGAGCCTCCTAAGTTGGACCTAAAACCATTGCCAGATACCCTGAAGTATGTGTTTTTAGGCCCGTCTGAGACTTTACCTGTGATTGTTTCTTCCGACTTGGATAGAGATCAGGAAAGTAGGCTAGTAACCGTCCTTCAAAACAACAAGGAAGCTTTAGGGTGGACCATAGCAGACATTAAGGGTATAAGTCCTACTGTTTGTATGCATCAGATCTATTTAGAGGAAGACACCAAACCTTCTAGGGAGATGCAACGTCGACTAAACCCCAATATGAAAGAAGTAGTTCGAACTGAGGTTCTTAAGCTATTAGATGCAGGCATTATCTACCCTATTTCAGACAGTAAGTGGGTCAGCCCCGTTCAGGTTGTTCCCAAGAAATCTGGTATTACTGTAGTCCAGAATGATAACAATGAGTTAATCCCGACCCGAGTGACCACGGGTTGGCGTGTTTGTATTGACTATAGGAAATTGAACAAGGTCACTAGGAAGGACCACTTTCCCCTTCCCTTCATCGACCAGATGCTAGAGAGATTAGCTGGACATAGTCACTACTGCTTTTTAGATGGCTACTCTGGATATAATCAGATCGTTATTGCCCCAGAAGACCAGGAGAAAACCACTTTTACCTGTCCCTTTGGTACCTTTGCGTATAGACGCATGCCTTTCGGGCTATGTAATGCCCCTGCGACTTTTCAGCGTTGCATGATGAGCATATTTTCTGACATGAGGAGTTAGAACGGTTCTTAGATTATGGATGATTTTTCAGTGTTTGGTTCGTCTTTCGATGAGTGCTTGCATCATTTGTCATTAGTTTTGACTAGGTGTAAGGAAAAGAATTTAGTGCTTTAGGAGAAATGTCACTTTATGGTTCGTTCAGGAATTGTTCTAGGGCATATTGTATCTTCAAAGGGTATAGAGGTGGATAGAGCCAAAGTTGACCTTATTAAAACTTTACCGGTCCCAAAAACCGTAAGAGATATTAGGTCATTCTTAGGGCATGCTGGTTTTTGTCGTCGTTTCATTAAGGATTTTAGCTTGATGTCTAGACCTCTTTGCAATTTGCTTGCAAAATATGTTAAGTTTGTCTTTGATGATGCTTGTTTAGAGGCTTTTGAGAAGCTTAAGTCATTACTCACTACCGCCCCCATAGTCCAGGCACCCAACTGGAACCTACCCTTTGAGATCATGTGTGATGCTTCAGATTATGCTATTGGTGTTGTGCTAGGTCAGCGAGAAAATAAGTTACTTCATGTGATTTACTATGCTAGCAAAACTCTTAATGATGCCCAGTTGAACTATACCACTACCGAGAATGAACTATTAGCCATTGTGTTTGCCTTAGACAAGTTTAGACCCTATCTCTTAGGTTCTAAGATCATCATATATACTGATCATGCTGCTTTAAAATATCTTTTGTCTAAGAAGGATACTAAACCTAGATTGATTAGGTGGATTCTGTTGTTGCAAGAGTTTTCTCCAGACATTAGAGACAAAAAGGGTGCCAGAAATGTTGTAGAAGATCACTTGTCTAGGCTAGTTGTTAGTTCCCCAGATGATTCCCTTCCTATAAAGGATAGCTTTCCTGATGAACAATTGTTCTTTGTTTCCCAATTACCTTGGTATGCGAATATAGTGAACTATCTTGTTACGGGTCGAATGCCCCAACATTGGGGTAAACAAGATCGTTCTAGATTTTTAGCTGAGGTTAAGCACTTCTTTTGGGATGATCCTTATTTGTTTAAGTATTGTCCAGACCAGATTATTAGGAGATGTATACCTGAGAGTGACCAGTCCAGTATTATTTCCTTTTGTCATGATCATGCTTGTGGGGGTCACTTTAGTGCTAAGAAAACTGTTGCTAAGATATTGCAGTGTGGATTCTATTGGCCTTCGTTGTTTAAAGACTCCCACAGTTACTGCGTTACTTGTGAACGATGCCAGAAATTAGGAACCATTTCCCGTAGGAACATGATGCCCTTGAACCCTAGTTTAATTGTTGAGGTCTTTGATGTGTGGGGTATTGACTTTATGGGTCCGTTTCCTAATTCTTTTGGTAACCTATACATCCTTATCGCCGTAGACTATGTCTCTAAGTGGATTGAGGCGGTTGCGTGTAAAACCAATGACCATAGGGTTGTGATTGAGTTCTTGAAAAATAATATACTTACACGTTTTGGTACACCGTGAGCTATAATTAGTGATGGAGGGTCGCACTTTTGTAATGGGACTTTTAGGCTTCTGATGAAGAAATATGGTATTACACATAAGGTAGCTACCCCGTATCATCCACAGACTAGTGGTCAGGTAGAGGTTTCCAATAGGGAGATAAAACGTATATTAGAGAAAATAGTTAATCCTAATCGGAAAGACTGGTCGTCTAGGCTTACTGATGCCTTATGGGCTTACCGTACTGCGTTTAAGACCCCCATTGGAATGTCGCCTTATCGGCTTGTTTATGGAAAGGCATGTCACTTACCTGTTGAGTTAGAACACAGAGCTTATTGGGCTGTTAAGCAGCTAAATTTTTCACTTGACAAGGCAGGATCCCATAGGAAACTCCAGCTCAATGAGTTGGACGATATTCGTGTAGATGCTTACGATAGTGCGAAGGAGTATAAGAACAAAATGAAACTTGTGCATGATAGAAACATATTACGGAAGTCATTTTCTCAAGGTCAAAAAGTTCTTCTGTATGACACTCGTTTGCATCTATTCCCCGGGAAACTGCGCTCTCGGTGGACCGGTCCTTTTGTGGTCCGTACTGTTTTTCCTCATGGCACTATTAAGATTGAGACATCAGATGGTACTGGTTCTTCAAAGGTTAACAGTCAGAGATTGAAGCCCTTTTTAGATCCTTTTCCTACAGGTGATGTTGAGGAGGTCCCTCTGGAGGACCCTGTTTACCCTTGATTGACCATCCAGGCGATTTGTTGTTGTATAATTTTTGTATTCAGTTTTTGGTTTCACTTCACTCAGGTACTATCTTTCCGAACTCTCTCTTTACTGTTTCCTCATGTTACTTATATTTTTGTTATTGTTCTTTCATGCGAAACATTGAGGACAATGTTAGATTTAAGTTTGGGGATGGGGTAGAAACTTTTTGTTTTAAATAAACTCCAGAGCCTAGAAATTTATGCATATTAAGGATATCACTAACCAACCTAAGTGGATGGAAGCATTTTGGTTGTAGGAGTTGAGGAACCAATCTGATTAGATGGAAACATCTAGAAGAGTCTATTCATAAAAGCACATAGCTCAGGTGTTAGAAATAACATGATAGTTTCACCATATCTCGTTGAGTCCTTTTCACTTCTATTTTTATTTTATTTTGTTTTTAAACTATGTTACTCTAAGTGATTAGGTGGGGCTCACGATTCAAGTTGTTACCGATGCTAGGGTGAATTAGAGTGATTGAGATACCAAAAAAAAAAAAGTTGAAAAAAAAAAGAAAGAAAGAAATTGAGACCAGACCATTTGACCAAAAGGAATAAATTCAATAAAGTCGACCACTGGTACCCTTGTATATGCCAGTTGTGTTGACCTAGAGTTAGGTTATTGACCACTGGTACCCTTGTATATGCCAGTGTGTTGATATTAGTCAGACTAGTATCTCAGTCCATTAGGATAGGTTCATTTTGGCGGAGGCCTTCAGACAGATATGGGAAACGCCGTTCACTTAGTAAACATCAAAACCATATATGTTTTTCTATATCCATCTTCTTGATATATCCATGTGATTAGTTTTGACTCCGTATATGATGTCCATAGTGCAACTATCTGAGTAGAGCTTTGTCACTTTATATGAATTTTAGTATGCTTGAGTGCAAACTCGTGTACATCAATTGGAATTTCGCATCAGGGAACTTCTTCCTGTAGTCAATAAGTATGCCAACCAAGGAGATTCTTTAATGCCTTCCAAGGTTCTGCATAGATAGCTAAGGTCTGGAGTACAGGTTTTGTGGGTATATCTCTGGTAAGCCCTCCCGAGACTATAACTCGGCCACTAGGGCCACCTAGGGGTTTAAAGGCTTATTGCATACGCTAAATGCAATTGACGATACCTGCGACAGTGAGTTAGGATTTTATTTTGTAGTTATGATTTGCTCGGGACTAGCTAATAATAAGTTTGGGGGTATTTGATAGACGCATTGTATGTGTCTAATTTATCTCAATTGTGTATATTGTTAGTGCCCATTGTTGTACTTATTTTGGTTTTTAATCTCTTTGTAGGTGTTTTTGGATAAATAAGGCTTTGCGGCAAAAATTGGCTAAAAAGGTGGCCCTTGGATTGTCGTTGATAGTGTACCGGAAATGCCCCAGAAGTGTACCGGAAATACCCCGGAGGAACCCTAAAAAAGTGCGGAAAACATCCCAGAAGAATTGCTAAAGGCACCCCTAATTTGGATAAGGGGCACCCCATTTCAGGGCATGTACTAAAGGGACATGGGAACTGGATAGGGGGAGGTCATCTTCAAAATTCATAACAGAAATTGGCGGGAAAAAAAGGCAGCAGCGACAATAGTTTTTGAGCAGAGATTTGAGCGACTTAGGAGGAGATTCAATGGGCATATTTGGTACCTACGGACTCTAGAAGACATAACAGGCCTAATGCAATCATCTAGACCCATCCAATTGGGCTGGATAAGTCTGAATAATTGATCAAAGTCCCAACAGGATACGGCTTCTCTGTTTAGGGTTTGGGATTGGTCAGAGAGATTTATGGGATTTTCTTGCGTGGGATATACTTCAAATAAGTTGAGTCCAAGTCCTAGAAGATATTTGAGACGAGAGAATAGCTAAAAACAGGGTGGAACGCAACAAGAAGAGGATTATTCTTCAAACTGCCCGTAGAGAATAATGGAGATTTTCAACGAGTTTGATCGAGTTTCAAGGTGATTCAAAGCCTATAAATAGTTGGGTTTAAGTCATAGAAGGGTTAGAAACTTTTAGGAGAGAGCTTAGAGTCCAGGAGATCCGAGGAGAAGCGATTACAGAGAGTTACAGTGATGCTGCTGCTGCTGTTCGAGGAGGAAGAAGAAGAGGAAGAACAGACCTGCTAAGGCAGTCGTTCTTCAACAGTCTTAAAACCAGAAACGAGTGTCGTTGTTTTACAGCAACAAAAAAGTATCGTTTAATTTTCAGCTCTTTCCCTTTTGTAACAGTGACACTGTAACAATATTACAACGTTACAAACTTCAATTCTACATTATTTACATCAATAAAAACACCTATTAATCCATGGATACATCTTGTGAGTGTGTTTTTTGGATGAGGAGCTAAACCCATTAGCCAAGGCGACGGAGGAAGCCATTGTTCCACATTAATTGGTATAATTCTAATTTTACTATTTATTTGCAATATTATTATTTGATTATTTGCATGGAATTGAAATATTAGTTTTTATTGAATAGTTGTGAATTAATTTGATGAAGCATGCTTGGTTTTAATAACTTTTGATGTTTTATACTTTTTGATTACAATTATTACTTCAAAAACATATTTGAGGCAAATATTAGAATTGGTTTTAAAGATAGAATTGCATAAAAACTATTTAGAGTTTACTATTTATTTGGTCAATGGTGGAATCCTAGTCTTGGTAATTTTCTCTTAAATTGAATTATTTTATTTATTTTCCTTTTTAAATTAAATCTAAAAAAAAAAAATTTCTTCACAAGTCTGAAAAGACCCAGTTTTACCACTACAACTACAATCACTTTTGAAATACCATCACCAATTGATAAACTGGTCTTATATTCCCGAAGAACAGCCTAGTATTATCAATCACCTCACAATAATCTTAATCGACTAGCGAAACAAGATATTGTGAAATCACAAACGATGAGACAAAAATGTTTGTGATTACTTTTTATCTTGCTTATCAAAGATATTAATCGCGAGCTAATTGTACTCGATACGATAGAAACAGCAAGATCAGATCACGCAACTACAAAGAAAATAGTTGAGTCTGGCTTCACAATCCCAATGAAGTCTTCAAGTCGTTAACCTACAGGGTCTCGAGAGAAACCTAAGGTTAAAGGAGAATCGACTCTAGTTATGCAACAGTAACACACAGAAGTGTGGGGATTAGGTTTCCCAGTTGCTAGAGTTCTCCTTTATATGGTTTTCAAATTAGGGTTTGCAATCCAAGTTATCTTGGTAACAAAGCATTCAATATTCACCATTAGATGAAAAACCTGATTCAACCAAGCTAATATCTTTCAATCGTTAGATCGAACTTATCTTGTTACACACAAATGAAATGTACCCTCATTTAGGTTTATGAAACCGTACCTAAACGTGTACACCATGTTGGTTCAACAATAGTAAACCGAAGTTAGCCATATGATTACTCTCATATCAACCTTGTTCATCTTAACCATAAATAGTTCAAATGACTCAAATGAAACTAGTTAAAGAGTTGTTCAATTTCTATATTCTCATATAATTATACAAGAACACAATTGAAGTACAATTGGTTTGATTCACTCAAATCAATTCATGAACATTATAGCCACAGTTTGCAAAGATTGCATTCCTTATTTTATAAATGTTTAAGTTCATGAACATAACCTATTTTAGAACTTTAACCTTCAGGTATGCAAACGGGTACGCATACTTGAAATACCCATACCAAAATTGGGTTTCGACAGTACGCAAACGGGTACGTAAACTTCCAAATCCAGCAGAAATATTCGGACATGAACCTTACGCCAGTACGCGAACGGGTACGCATACTTCGGTTCCCGGATTTCTCAAGTCAATAGGTACGTGTACGGGTACGCATACTATGGTTCTCGGACATGGATTACATATGTGCAAGAGTACACAACATGACATATCCAATAATGGTTAAGTGTTCTAAACTCTTATTTCAATCATCGGAACTTTCTTAGAGGATGAAAATAACCGTTTTTTCTCACACTATTATCATCAAAGC
Source organism: Papaver somniferum (assembly GCF_003573695.1). NCBI lineage: Eukaryota > Viridiplantae > Streptophyta > Magnoliopsida > Ranunculales > Papaveraceae > Papaver > Papaver somniferum. Next base: position 6,895,686 of record NC_039360.1, on the reverse strand, counting down.
AATTTTCAAGTTATTGAAATAATCATAACGAAACATTCCAAGTTTACACTAAATGATTGTATCACACAAACCATGTAAGATGTTACTCGACAATTTTCACATGATCATCTTTTGACTTGCATCAATAATATAAGATGAACTTGGTCGAAGCGAAAGCTTTGCCAACACATATTCCGAGAAATATGTAAGCGAGTTAAACTCAGCTCGAAATCTCAAATGTGTATAATAGAAAACTATATCGTAACACGACTTATGTCTCAATATAGGAGATATAGTAGAAATAGACTTTCCAAGTGATAGATGAGTTTCAGTCTCCACATACCTTTTGTCAATGAAGTTCCACAAGCTCTCCTTAGTAGTTCTTCGTCTTCAAATGATGAACGCCGTGAAGTCTAAGGCTCAACTACACAATCTATGTCCTAGTCCGAGACATCTATAAGTAGACTAGAAATCAAGACTTATAGTATTGATTACTAACATTGACAAACATGCTTGAGATGGCAACGCACGCGAGTTCGACCGAGCAGCGCTCTAACACTACTATTAGAGGCTTTACTTTGAAAGATGCTCGAAGGGAAATTTCTACACATACTCACTAAGTTCAATTTATTTTTTAGATTAATCTTTTCATTTTGTTGCATTTATAACCATGATCTGGAGAACTTCTACACATACTCACTAAGTTCAATTTGGTTTTTGGATTCATCTTTTCATTTTGATGCATTTATAACCATGATTTGCAGAACAAACAGTCGCCTAATTTATTAACGGTATTAGAAAAAAAATATAATCTAATAGTAACCTTATATATATCTCCTAGGGGCATCATTTTGCAGATAGACCTCGGGGCATTACCATCTCAACACGGCCTTGTTAAAAGTGATATTTTAATTTATCATGTCTTTTATGGTGAATGTGGCATGCTTTTCTGCTGCTGTTGCAGCTTATTTGGCACATTCAAATTGTGCGCATCATCAACAGGTTTTATAATTTTATGAATTAAGAGAGTTCATTCTCTAACTAAAAAACCCTTATATTTCCTTTGAGTCAACGAAAGGTTTTATAATATGTTTTTTTTGCGAAAAGGAGAATTGAAATTTAAAGAAAACATATTAGTTAATGTTATTACTAATTATCTAAGTGTTGATATTAAACTAATTTACAGGCTCATATTAACCGGTCTAAACCAACAATTTTCGATTGGGTTTTTAGGATATACTGTAATCCGATGATTTTCGTTCATTTGTAGGATAACGGGTAGCTAGTTCAGCTGGTTATCCCCGTTCCCCAAAGATTTGATGCGCTGCTGGAGGTCCCAGGTTCAAGTTTTGGATGACGCAATATTGCAGAATTTGACATGGAAGGTAGAGTTCGCTTGCCTCCTTACGATATGATCAGTTCCCATATTCGCTTAATATTGTGCTGTTGGAGTTTAGCTTGTCAGGCTTCCAACTAATTTAATAATATTATTTATTTAGTTAATGCTTCCATTTTTTTTTAGTTCGGTGTGAAACAGTTAATGTCGATGGACCAAGCTCCACCAACTAACAAGCTCCACCGGTGCAGGCTGTGCAGCAGGCGCAACAACAATTACGCGTATAAAATAGAAGTCATCTTTCAGGAAAAACGATTTTTTAGGGACCATGATTTTTTGGGGGGACCATGGTCTTATTAGGCCAACCTCCCTATACTTATAAGGGGTGTCCCAAAGTTAAGTAAATACCCATTTACCCTTTACTTTAATTTAAATTAAAACTAACTTAATAATTATATAAATCTAATCATATACATCTAATCTAAATGAATTTATTAACCAAAATCAAAATCAAAAGAACAATCAAAAATTTGTAGTTTTGGAAAAAAAGTTTATTCTCTTCTTCTTCTTCTCTCTTTCCTTGACGTTTCTCGTTCGATTGAAAAACCCATCAATCTTTTTAATTCGTTTTTGGATAGGAAAATTGAGTAGAAATCATCAAAATGTGGTTTAAATGGATGTTAAAGTGGCATGTTCGGTTAGGAATAATTAAAAAAAAACTAGTTTTGTAACCGAACATTCTGAAACCAAGAACACGAAGAACACTTCGGTTATCACAAATTTAATTTTTCATAACCGAACTCCGAGTTCGGTTGGTTCGCAAAAAATTCTAAAACTAGTTAGTAACCGAACTCTACCATAATACAAAAAAAAAATGTAACCGAACTGTGTTATTTTTCCTACTATGTTGAGTTATGATATAACCGAACTTTACCTACCTTGTTCGGTTGGTTCGCAAAAATTTATAAAACTATCTAGTAACCGAACTCTACTTATATTCCAAAAAGAATTTTTTTTTCCAATCTAATCGAACTGTGTTATTTTTCCTACTATGTTGAGTTTCAATTTAACCGAACTTGTTCCACTATGTTCGGTTTGTTCGGAAAAAATCTAGACAAACCGAACTCTTCACTAATTGCATACATGTGGAGTTTGGTTAGATATGTTGTTGGGTTAAAGTTTGCGAACCAACCGAACATTACTTTGTAAGTCCTATAAACAAAGTTCGGTAACCTGCGTGTATGGAAAAGGTAACCGAACAACTAAAAACCTCCATTAAAGAACGAGTTCGGTAACCTGCGTATATGGAAAAGGTAACCGAACTACACTTTCAGATGAGTTCGGTAACCTGTTCTTCACATAAGGTAACCGAACAAGCCCAAATCTACCCTAAAAATTTACAGTTTTTTGAAAATTTGGAGCAATTCAACCAACATTATCTAAGTTTGAAACATACCTGGGTACCCAAATACTCTTCCTTCGGTTGTGGTTGGTAAAATCCTTTGTTTTTCATGTTTCCTTCTTCATCTTCTCCAACTTTACTCTCTCAATAATTCTGCTTCTTTTAAAAAAAAAGCCATCTGATTTTTTAATCTCATTAATTATCTTTAACTTAATCATTTTACTAATCACTACGCTAACTATTATTAACATTAACTAACTAATCATTACCAAAAATTAATCAAGAGGGTAATTTAGGTATTAATATAAATATCTAGATAAGGGGTGACCTAGATTTATTTCTAATGTCTTTACCCAAAATAAAACCATGGTCCCCAAAATAATCATGGTCCCAAGAAACCGTTCTTCAGGAAACGCTCCACCCGGACAGCAGGCCCAACAACAATTACCAAGTCATCTTTCAGGAAACTCACGCGTGAATTGCGGAGACCTACCAAAAACGAGTTGTTCTAGAAAAAGGAAAGTAGGAAACCTTCTATTTACCGTAAGATCTCCATAGAACCGCTTAATCTTAACCATTAGATCATATAGAAACTCCTATATAAACAAGCCCTAGTCTGTCTTGTTCCCAAGTTATTTTTATTTTTCGCTTTAGTTTCCATCTTCTCCAGAAGGAGGCGGAAAGGTCTGTTGGTGATCTAGAATGGTTGTTGGATCAAGAAGACGCTGTAGGAGGAGGTGATGATCGTGTATAACAATTGAAGCGGATTCAGGTTTTGGATCTGTTATTATGAATTTGTTATCTTTTTATGTTTCCTTTTCTCCTGTAACTGTGATTCTTCGATGATCCAGATTTAATGTTATTCTCTCATCCTTTGAGATGAGTATGGAGAGGTTTCTTACGATCTAGATCTAGGGTTTCAGGTGAAGTTTTCTTTACCAGGAATCCATAAGGGAATATTAAAAGATGAGTTGATTTATCCTGGTCTTCTGATTGTAGATGGAAGATTGTTGTTGGATTTTTAGACAACTTCACTTTCTATTCTATGTCTTTAATAGGTAGAAGGAGGTGATGATCGTGGATCAAAATTTGAAGCGGATTCTGGGTTTTCTTCTTTCACAATTGTAAATATGTTGGAGCATATATTCTGGTTATTCAATGATCTAAATTCCATGAAATTGTTTGTGTGATTGATATTAGATCGACTTCATCAACACATAAGAAGGATGTGTGAAGTTAAGGTGGTGGCGGGTTCAGGTTTTTGGTCAAAGATGGTTATCTTTTTATGTTTCATTGTACATATGCTATTGTTTAGCTGCAGATTTTGATGATGAAAATTTCTTTGGTAGTAGAACCAAGGGAAGATCTCTATTGAAGGGATTTATTTAAGGAGTTTCATAGCCTTCTGGAGGCGAGGTTTGGTGAAGATACTGACTGCTGTGCACTTTTTTTTTTCTTTTGAGAAGATTTAAGTAAATTGAAGAACTCATGTTTTTTTTCTTACGACTCAATGGGATTATCATTCTTCAATTTTGCAATTTTGCGTAGACACAATTAAACAGCGGAGGACCTTAGTGGACTACACCAGCTGCATTCCAAGAATAAGTTCCTTATTTTGCTCTCTTAAGTTGATGTTGTACATGCTGATTTAATCAACTTTATGATGTCTCTGTCTTATATTGTTTATAATTTATTGTTCAATGTGTTTGACGACAATTGTTGAACAGGGGAAATATTTATGAATTTCCCTGAGTTCATGTAATTTGTAAATGTGAGCTTTCATGAGCTGGTAGTTCAATGCGATTCATTTTTTGTGTGTAATCATGTCTATTTATTGTTTAATTTGTTTGTTCTGGTTTTTCTAAACTATTCTTTTCTTGCTTATGTTGCTGTTTGTGAATTTTTCTTTTGCAGGACAATGTTGATTTCTTATCTTACTGTATGTGGATTAAGGTTACGTTGAGTTTTGGTTTATTTTTTTGCAGTTGTCTATATTTTTGGTCATTTAGTCCATGTCTGCTCTTGCTAATGCAAGTTTTTCTATTATTCCATTGATAAGGGTGTTCACTGTGACTGTTAAATTGACTGGTATTTATAAGCATCATCTTTGATTCTTGCAGACCACATCTGCCTTGTGTGTTTAGGAGGAGGTGATGTGGATCAAAATATGTTGTGGGTAAATAACTGCGATTCTGCAATGAATTTAATTCCATGATCTTGTGTGTATGATTGTTATTAGATTGACTTTATTAAAGGATACGATGTTTCCTAAGCTCAGTAGGATGTGGTGGGAATTGGTGTTGATTCAGGTTTTAGGGCAAAGATTGTTCTTATTGATTTGGTAGTAGATCCGAAGGAAGATCTCTCAATGTGAAGGGATTTATGTAAGAGGAGTCTTTTCTTAGCCTTTTGGAGGTAGGGTTTGGTGAGGATACATACTGCTCTACTTTGTTTTTGGAGTAGCTATTCATATGGTGGAATATGAGAAGTATGAAGATCTAATATGAAAAATTGAAGCTTTTTATGGTTCAGTTGGGTTATTATCCTCCACTTCCAATTTTGTCTGTTTAGTAGGATTGTTGATGAGATAGTGTGATGATCCCGGCCGCCTTCAAGGATTGATGCAAATTCAGGTTTTTAGGGCTCTATAGCTCTAGTTAATTTTTTCTGTGTTTCTTTGCCCTTTTCATTGTTGTGCATACCTGAAGAAGAAATTATTCCTAGGAGCTGAAGTTCTGGATGATTCAATGTTCTTTAATGTTTGGGTGTAAATTGAGAGGCGAGGGATATTTTTGGGCAATATGGTTGCTTCCGACTCAACTCTTAATGCTGGCGCTGGCTTCATATTGTGATGTGTTGAGTAGTTATTTGGTTATTGAATAGATTTCTTTGACCAAATCTTATCTGGTTTCAACAGGGGTAAAAGTTTATTTCTCTGTTTAGCAGGGGTGCAATTGATGAACCGGTTGGCTTTTCACGGCTATAAAGTAGGTGGTGGTTCAAGAGCTGAAGCGGATTCAGGTTTTGGCCCTATTCATGGAATTGTGCTCTTTTTCATGTTTCTTCTTTAGTGTTGTAAATATGCTAGAGCATATAACTCTGATTCTACTAGAATCTGAACTCCATGGCGCTTGTGCATGTTTGTTCGCATCCATCAGGGGGTTACTGGAAGGGGAGAGTTCAATGTGGAAAGATCCATCTAAGGAGTGTTTTCTTCATGCTAATTTAATTAACTTTTTGATGTCTTCTGTAGTTTGATTAGTTGATGTCTTGTCTAGGTTCGTGTATTGATAGCAATTGGGGAAATATTTATGAATTTCCCACGAGTTCCTGTAATTTGTAATGTGAGCTTTCATGTTAAGCTGGTAGTTCAATAATGGGATTGTTCTTTTTTGTAATCACATCTCTTTATTGTTTATTTTGTGTTCTCGAAACTATTGTTTTCTTGCTTATGTTGTTGTTTATGGATTATTCTTTTGCAGGACAAATGCTGATTTCTTATGCTACCGTGTGTGGATAAAGGTTTTGTTGAGTTTTGGCTTATTTTTCTGTAGTTGTTTATATAGTTATCTTTTTATGTTTGTACGTCTGTTGTATACTAGGTGCAAACTTTGAGGATGAAATTGCCTTGTTCTTATTTATTTGGTAGTAGATCATAAGGAAGATCTCTCAATGTCAAAGGATGGAAGGATTTATGTAAGGAACCTTTTCTTAGCCTTCTGAATCAGTGTTTGCTGAAGATACTTACTGCTCTACTTTGTTTCTGGAGTAGCTATTTCATATGGTGTAGTAGTAGTAAGAAGATCTGAATTATATGAAAAATTGAAGCTCTATATGGTTCAGTTGGGTTATTCGATTTTGTCTATTTAGTAGGGTTGTTGATACCTTCTGAGACAAGATGGTAATGTGATGATCCAGCCACCATGGAAGGTGTTGGTTCAAGGATTGATGTGAATTCAGGTTTTTAGGGTTTTACCGCTCTTGTTAATTTTTTTGTGTTCCTTTGCCATCTTCATTGTTGTGCATATCTGAAGAAGAAATTATTTTTTTGATACCTTCTGAGACAAGATGGTAATGTGATGATCCAGCCACCATGGAAGGTGTTGGTTCAAGGATTGATGTGAATTCAGGTTTTTAGGGTTTTACCGCTCTTGTTAATTTTTTTGTGTTCCTTTGCCATCTTCATTGTTGTGCATATCTGAAGAAGAAATTATTTCAAGGAGCTGAAGTTGTTCTGGTTGATTCAATGTGGTCATTATTCGTAAATGTATGTGTGTAGGCACAATTGAGCGGCAAAGGATATTGTTGGGCGATATAGTAGCTTACGAAGAATAGTCTTGTCTTCACTCTTAATGCTGGCTTCATACTGTGATGTGAAACGTCGACTGAACTTTTAACTTCGCTTTTAGGGGTTTATGTCAGATTTTAATTTCTTGCCTTCAGAAAAATTTTTGGTTGCGATTCGTCTTTTGACTAGAAAGTGACTGTTCCTATAATTTATTTGCTTTCAGGGTGCTTGCTTCCAGCTACTGTGATTTATTTGGTCGTGGAACGTATCTAAATTTATTGGCTGCGGGAGCTTGTCTTAGTTGTGGCAGAAGCCCGATGGGTGGTTTCATATCTTATTCATCTTCTTCGGCTATTTTCCTCGATATACAACCAGACGTGTCTTTCATTTATTTAAATTTGAATATAAATATGATGTATTGCTTTGTGCGTTGGATTTCAGGAGAGCCAACCTCTGTTATAGTTGGATGGACTGGTTTCCTTACTGTAATGTGAAACGTCGACTGAACTTTGCTTTTCGGGGTTCATGTCAGATTTTAGTTTCTTAGTTTCGAAAAGAACTTTTGGTTGCAATCTGTTTTTTGTCTTATCTTATGTTACCCACTTGACCAACAAGTGATTGCTCCTATGGTTTATTTGCTGTCAGGGTGCTTGCTTCCAGTTACTGCGATTTATTAAGTCGAGGAACGTATGTGATTTGATTGGCTACGGAGGTTGTCTTAGTTGTGGCAGAAGCAGATGGGTGGTTTTGTATCTTATTTACCTTCTTCGGCTATTTTTTCGATATACAACACAGGTGTGTGTTTTTCATTTATCTGAATTTGAATATAAATCTGATGTATTGCTTTGTGCGTTGGATTTCAGGAGAGCCAACCTCTGTTATAGTTGGATGGACTGGTTCCCTTACTGTGATGTGAAACGTTGGCTGAACTTTGCTTTTTGGGGTTCATGTCAGATTTTAATTTCTTAGTTTCGAAAAGAACTTTTGGTTGCAATCTGTCTTTTGTCTCTTCCTATGTTACCCACTTGACCAACAAGTGATTGCTCCTATGGTTTATTTGCTGTCAGGGTGCTTGCTTCCAGTTACTGCGATTTATTAAGTCGAGGAACGTATGTGATTTGATTGGCTACGGAGGTTGTCTTAGTTGTGGCAGAGGCAGATGGGTGATTTTGTATCTTAATTATCTTCTTTGGCTATTTTCCTCGATATACAACCAGACGTGTCTTTCTTTTATTCAAATCTGAATATAAATCTGATGTATTGCTTCGTGCGTTGGATTTCAGGAGAGCCAACCTCTGTTATAGTTGGATGGACTGGTTTCCTTACTGTGATGTGAAATGTCGACTGAACTTGGCTTTTTGGGCGTTCATGTCAGATTTTAGTTTCTTAGTTTCGAAAAGAACTTTTGGTTACAATCTGTCTTTTGTCTCTTCTTATGTTACCCACTTGACCAACAAGTGATTGTTCCTATGGTTTATTTGCTGTCAGGGTGGTTGCTTCCAGTTACTGTGATTTATTAAGTCGAGGAACGTATGTGATTTGATTGGTTCCGGAACTTGTATTAGTTGTGGCAGAAGCCCGATGGGTGGTTTTGTATCTTATTTATATTTTCCTCGATATACAACCAGACGTGTCTTTCTTTTATTTAAATCTGAATATAAATCTGATGTATTGCTTCGTGCATTGGATTTCAGGAGAGCCAACCTCTGTTATAGTTGGATGGACTGGTTTCCTTACTGTGATGTGAAATGTCGACTGAACTTGGCTTTTTGGGCGTTCATGTCAGATTTTAGTTTCTTAGTTTCGAAAAGAACTTTTGGTTGCAATCTGTCTTTTGTCTCTTCTTATGTTACCCACTTGACCGACAAGTGATTGTTCCTATGGTTTATTTGCTGTCAGGGTGCTTGCTTCCAGTTACTGCGATTTATTAAGTTGAGGAACGTATGTGATTTGATTGGCTACGGAGGTTGTCTTAGTTGTGGCAGAAGCCCGATGGGTGGTTTTGTATCTTATTTACCTTCTTCGGCTATTTTTTCGATCTACAGCACAGGTGTGTGTTTTTCATTTATCTAAATTTGAATATAAATCTGATGTATTACGTTGTGCTCTGGATTTCAGGAAGGCTAAGAGGATTTGGGAAGGGGGCTTATTTTCTGTCATAGTTGGATAGATTGGTTCCTTACTGGGACGACTGAACTTTTAACTTCGCTTTTAGTAGTTTATACCAGATTTTTTCTTTGCTTTAGAAAGAATTTTTGTTTGCAATCTCTCTTTTGCCTTATCTTATGTTTCCCACTGGACCGACCAGCAAGTGATTGTTCCTATTATTTATTTGCTGTCAGGGTTCTCAAGTCCAGCTACTGGGGTGTATTTGGCTGCGGATGTTGTCTTAGTTGTGGCAGAAGCCCAATGGGCGGTTTTGTATCTTATTTACCTTCTTCTGCTATTTTTCGATATACAACACAGGTGTGTGTTTTTCATTTATCTAAATTTGAATATAAATCTGATGTATTACATTGTGCTCTGGATTTCAGGAAGGCTAAGTGGATATGGAAAGGGAGCTTATTTTCTGTCATAGTTGGATAGATTGATTCCTTGCTGGGACGACTGAACCTTTAACTTCGCTTTTAGGGGTTTATACCAGATTTTAATTTCTTTGCTTTAGAAAGAATTTTTGTTTGCAATCTCTCTTTTGCCTTTTCTTATGTATCCCACTTGACCGACATGTGGTTGTTCCTATTATTTTTTTGCTGTTAGGGTGCTCAAGTCCAGCTACTTGGGTTTATTTGGCTGCGGAGGTTCTCTTAGTTGTGGCAGAAGCCGGATGGGTTGTTTTGTATCTTATTTATCCTCTTCGGCTATTTTTCGATATACAACACTGGTGTGTGTTTTTCGTTTATATAAATTTGAATATAAATCTGATGTATTCCATTGTGCTCTGGATTTCAGGAAAGCCAAGAGGATTTGGAAAAGGAGTTTATTCTCTGTCATAGCTGGATAGATTGGTTTCTTACTGGGATGTGAAACTTCGACTGAACTTTTAACTTTGCTTTTAGGGGTTTATGACAGATTTTATTTGCGATCTGTCTTTTCTCTTCTTATGTTTCCTCCTTGACTAGCAAGTGACTGTTCCTATAATTTATTTGCTGTCAGGGTGCTTGCTTCCAGCTACTGTGATTTATTTGGTCGTTGAACGCATCTGAATTTATTGGCTGCGGAGCTTGTCTTAGTTGTGGCAGAAACCCGATGGGTGGTTTTTGTATCTTATTTATCTTCTTCGGCTATTTTCTTTGAATTGCATTGTGCTTTGGATTTCAGGAGAGCCAACCTCTGTCATAGTTAGATGGATTGATTTCCTTACTGTGATGTGAAAACATCGACTGAACTTTTAATTTTGCTTTTAGGGGTTCATGTCAGATTTTAGTTTCTTAGTTTCGAAAAGAATTTTTGGTTGCAATCTGTCTTTTGTCTCTTCTTATGTTTCCTACTTGACGAACAAGTGATTGTTCCTATGATTTATTTGCGGTCAGGGTGCTTGCTTTCACGTATGGTGATTTGAATGGATGCGGAGCTCGTCTTAGTTGTGGCAGAAGCTCGATGGGTGGTTTCGTGTCTTGTTTATCTTTTTTGGCAATTTTCTTTGATAGACAACACAGGTGTGTGTTTTTAATTTATTTAAATTTAAATATATATCTGATGTATTACGTTGCGCTCTGGATTTCAGGAGAGCCAGAGTATTTGGAAAGGGAGCTTGTTCTCTGTGATAGTTGGATGGATCGGTTTCCTTACTGGGATTTGAATCGTTGACTGAACTTTTATCTTTGCTTAGAAAACATTTTTTGGTTGCAAATGTGTATCGACTCTTCTTATGTTTCCACCGTGACCTTGACCACCATGTGTTTGTTTCTATGGTTTATTTGCTGGCAGGGTGCTTGCTGCAACTGTGATTTATTTTGTCGAGGAACGTATCTGATTTGATTAGCTGCGGAGCTTGTCATTGTTGTGGCTGAAACTCGATGGGTGGTCTTGTACCTTTTTTATTTTCTTCGGCTATTTTCTTCGATATACAACACAGGCGTGTTTTTCATTTATCCAAATTTGAATTAAATCTGATGTGCTTTGGATTTCAGGAGAGCCAGAGGATTCGGAAAGGGAGCTTATTTTATGTCATAGTTAGATTGGTTTCCTAACTTGGATGTGAAACGTTCACTGAACGTTCAGCTTCAGTTTTAGGGGTTTATATCAGATTTTAGTTTCTTTGCTCAGAAAGAATGTTTGGTTGCAATCTGTGTTTTGTCTCTTCTTATGTTTCCTACTTGACCAACAAGTGATTGTTCCTATAATTTATTTGCTGTCAGGGTGCTAGCTTCCTGCTACTGTGATTTGATTTGGTCGAGGCTCGTTGTGGGGGAAGCTCGTTGGGTGGTTTTGTATCTTGTTCATCTTCTTTGGCTATTTTTTTCAATATACAACGCAGGTGTGTGTTTTTAATTTATTTAAATTTAAAAATCTGATGCATTACGTTGTGCTCTGGTTTTCAGGAGAGCCAGAGGATTCAGAAATGAAGCTTATTCTGTCATAGTTGGATGGATTGATTTCCTTACTAGGATGTGAAACATCGACTGAACATTCGACTTCGCTTTTAGGGGTTAATATCAGATTTTAGTTTCTTCGTTTCGAAAAGAATTTTTGGATGCAATCCGTCTTTTGTCTCTTCTTATGTTTCCTCCTTGATGAACAAGTGATTGGTCCTATGGTTTATTTGCTGTCTAGGTGCTTGCTTCCTGCTATTGTGATTTATTTGTTCGAGGAACGTATCTGATTTGACTGGCTGCGGAGCTTGTCTTAGTTGTGGTTGAAACTCGATGGGTGGTTTTGTTTTGTTTTTTATTTTCTTCGGCTATTTTCTTCGATATGCAACACAAGTGTGTTTTTCATATTTATCTAAATTTTATTTAAATCTGATGTATTATGTTGTGCTTTGGACTTCAGGGGAGCCAGTGGATTTGGAAAGGGAGCTTATTCTCTGTCATAGTTAAATAAAGTGGTTTCCTAACTTGGATGTTAAACGTCGACCGAACTTTTAACTTCTGTTTTAGGGGTTTATATCAGATTTTAATTTCTTCACTTCAGAAATCCCTCTTGTTTTTCTTTATGTTTCCTCCTTGACTAGCAAGTGATTGTTCCTGTTATTTATTTGCTGTCAGGTGCTTGCTTCCACCGTGGTTTATTTGGTCGAGGAACTTGTCTAAATTTATTGGCTGCGGAGCTTGTCTTAGTTGTCGCAGAAGCCCGATGGGTGGTTCTGTATCTTATTTATCTTCTTCGGCTGTTTTTTGATGTACAACACAGGTGTGTTTTTCATTTATCTGATTTTGAATATAATTCTGATGTAGTGCATTGTGCTTTGGATTTTTTCAGGAGAGCCAAGAGGATTTGGAAAGGGAGCTTATTCTCTGTTATAGTTGGATTGGATGGATTGGTTTCCCTACTGGGATGTGAAACGTCGACTGAACTTTTAACTTAGAAGTTCGGGGTTCATGTCAGATTTTAGTTTCTTAGTTTCGAAAAGAACTTTTGGTTGCAATCTGTTTTTTGTCTCCTCTTATGTTACCCACTTGACCAACAAGTGATTGTTCCTATGGTTTATTTGCTGTCAGGGTGCTTGCTTCCAGTTACTGCGGTTTATTGAGTCGAGGAACGTATGTGATTTGATTGGCTGCGGAGGTTGTCTTAGTTGTGGCAGAAGCCCGATGGGTGGTTTGGTATCTTATTTACCTTCTTCGGCTATTTTTTCGATATACAGCACAGGTGTGTGTATTTTATTTATCTAAATTTGAATATAAATCTGATGTATTACATTGTGCTCTGGATTTCAGGAAAGCCAAGAGGATTTGTAAAGGGAGTTTATTTTCTGTCATAGTTGACTTTGCTTTTAGGGGTTTATACCAGATTTTAATTTCTTTGCTTTAGAATGAATTTTTGTTTGCAATCTCTCTTTTGCCTTTTCTTATGTTTCTCACTTGACCAACAAGTGATTGTTCCTATTATTTTTCTGCTGTCAAGGTTCTCAAATCCAGCTACTGAGGTGTATTTGGCTGCGGAGGTTGTCTTAGTTGTGGCAGAAGCCCGATGGGAGGTTTTGTATCTTATTTGTCGTTCTCGGCTATTTTTTCGATGTATTTATCCAAATTTGCTGTCAGGGTGCTTGCTTCCAGTTACTGTGATTTATTAAGTCGAGGTTGTCTTAGTTGTGGCAGAAGCCCGATGGGAGGTTTTGTATCTTATTCGTCTTTCTCGGCTATTTTTTCGATGTATTTATCCAAATTTGCTGTCAGGGTGCTTGCTTCCAGTTACTGTGATTTATTAAGTCGAGGAGCGTATGTGATTTGAGTGGCTATGGAGGTTGTCTTATTTACCTTGGCTATTCTTTTAGATATACAACACAGGTGTGTGTTTCAAATTTATCTAAATTTGAATATAAATCTGATGTATTACGTTGTGCTCTGGATTTCAAGAAGGCTAAGAGGATTCGGATAGGGAGATTATTTTCTGTCATAGTTAGATAGATTGGTTCTTTACTGGGACGACTGAACTTTTAACTTCGCTTTTAGGAGTTTATACCAGATTTTTTCGTCGCTTTAGAAAGAATTTTTGTTTGCAATCTCTCTTTTGCCTTTTCTTATGTTCCCCACTGGACCAACAAGTGATTGTTCCTATTATTTATTTGCCGTCAGGGTTCTCAAGTCCAGCTACTGGGGTGTATTTGGCTGCGGATGTTGTCTTAGTTGTGGCAGAAGCCCAGTGGGTGGTTTTGTATCTTATTTACCTTCTTCGGCTATTTTTTCGATATACAACACAGGTGTGTGTTTTTCATTTAATCTAAATTTGAATATAAATCTGATGTATTACATTGTGCTCTGGATTTCAGGAAGGCTAAGTGGATATGGAAAGGGAGCTTATTTTCTGTCATAGTTGGATAGATTGATTCCTTGCTGGGACGACTGAACCTTTAACTTCGCTTTTAGGGGTTTATACCAGATTTTAATTTCTTTGCTTTAGAAAGAATTTTTGTTTGCAATCTCTCTTTTGCCTTTTCTTATGTTTCCCACTTGACGAACAAGTGATTGTTCCTATTATTTTTTTGCTGTCAGGGTGCTCAAGTCCAGCTACTGGGGTTTATTTAATTTCTTTGCTTTAGAAAGAATTTTTGTTTGCAATCTCTCTTTTGGCTTTTCTTATGTATCCCACTTGACCAACATGTGGTTGTTCCTATTATTTTTTGCTGTCAGGGTGCTCAAGTCCAGCTACTTGGGTTTATTTGGCTGCGGAGGTTCTCTTAGTTGTGGCAGAAGCCGGATGGGTTGTTTTTTATCTTATTTATCCTCTTCGGCTATTTTTTCGATATACAACACATGTGTGTGTTTTTCATTTATATAAATTTGAATATGAATGTGATGTATTTCGTTGTGCTCTGGATTTCGGGAAAGCCAAGAGGATTTGGAAAGGGAGTTTATTCTGTCATAGCTGGATAGATTGGTTTCTTACTGGGATGTGAAACTTCGACTGAACTTTAAACTTCGCTTTTAGGGGTTTATGTCAGATTTTATTTGCGATCTGTCTTTTGTCTCTTGTTATTATGTTTCCTCCTTGACTAGCAAGTGACTGTTCCTATAATTTATTTGCTGTCAGGGTGCTTGCTTCCAGCTACTGTGGTTTATTTGGTCGTGGAACACATCTGAATTTATCGGCTGCGGAGCTTGTCTTGGTTGTGGCAGAAACTCGATGGGTGGTTTGTTTTTGTAGCTTATTTATCTTCTTTGGCTATTTTCTTTGTATTGCATGGTGCTTTGGATTTCAGGAGAGCCAACCTCTGTGATAGTTAGATGGATTGGTTTCCTTACTGTGATGTGAAACGTCGACTGAACTTTTATTTTTGCTTTTAGGGGTTCATGTCAGATTTTGGTTTCTTAGTTTCGAAAAGAATTTTTGGTTGCAATCTGTCTTTTGTCTCTTCTTATGTTTCCTACTTGACGAACAAGTGATTGTTCCTATGATTTATTTGCGGTCAGGGTGCTTGCTTTCATGTATGGTGATTTGATTGGATGCGGAGCTCGTCTTAGTTGTGGCAGAAGCTCGATGGGTGGTTTTGTGTCTTGTTTATCCTTTTTGGCAATTTTCTTTGATAGACAACACAGGTGTGTGTTTTTAATTTATTTAAATTTAAATATATATCTGATGTATTACGTTGTGCTCTGGATTTCAGGAGAGCCAGAGTATTTGGAAAGGGAGCTTGTTCTCTGTGATAGTTGGATGGATTGGTTTTGTGTCTTGTTTATCCTTTTTGGCAATTTTCTTTGATAGACAACACAGGTGTGTGTTTTTAATTTATTTAAATTTAAATATATATCTGATGTATTACGTTGTGCTCTGGATTTCAGGAGAGCCAGAGTATTTGGAAAGGGAGCTTGTTCTCTGTGATAGTTGGATGGATTGGTTTCCTTACTGGGATTTGAATCGTTGACTGAACTTTTAACTTTGATTTTAGGGGTTAATATCTTCGCTTCTGAAAAGAATTTTTGGTTGCAACTGTGTATTTTACTCTTCTTATGTTTCCACTTTGACTAAGAAGTGATATCGTTCCTATGATTTGTTTGCTGTCAGGGTGCTCGCTTCCAGCTACTGTGATTTTATTATTGGCTGCAGAGCTTGTTTTAGTTGTGGCTGAAGCTCCATGGGTGGTTTTGTATCTAAATTATCTTCTTCGGCTAGTTTCTTTGATATGTACACAGCTGTGTGTTTTTCATTTGTCTAAATTTGAATATATATGTCTGATGTATTACATTGTGCTCTGGATTTCAGAAGACCGGAGGATCGGGATGGAGCTTGTTCTCTTTTTTAGTTGGATGGATTGGTTTCCTTAGTGGGATGTGAAACATCGACTGAACTTCTCTAAGTAGCTGTGGAGTCGCTGGGAGTTCCAGATTCCATCATTGTAAACTCAGTGATGGAAATCTAGTTGCGTCGCAATCATTATCTTATAAATGGAATCATATAGGTTTGACATTATTTTACAAGTCCTTAATTAATCTACATTTATCTTAATTCCTCAAGTTATTCTTTTGAAGTGGGACATTGCACACGCTTTTGCAGAAGCAAAATACCCCGACTGTGATATATACTGGAGTAGATCTGAGGATAAATACCACTTTCCAGCCAGTTCACTGCTGATTCAATTGTTATGAGCAATGCAGATTTCATAATCTCTACACACTAGTACATATTGAGAGATCGATGGAAGGTATCCCTCAGAACATGTTTTGCCGTATAATGTTCGTAGTTTTTAGTTGCTTCGTAACTTTTTAATTGTGCATATTATTGTGTATCAAAATTCTTCATATTCTAATGTAGTTTTGTCTGTGATAACTTCAACAGCAAAATATGGTTGGGCAGTGTGAGAGCCACACAACGTCCACTCTTCCGAGATTATGCAGAGTGGTTCATGGCATTGATGTGTCCATATACTTCCCGTACTTTTGAAAGGACAAAAGACTAATTTTTACATGGTTCAATTGAAAAGTTGTTATGTGATCAAGACCAGATCGACCAAACACATGTAAGCTCTTTTTTTAACTGCGTTTCAAGTTTATTAATTTTGTCTAATTTCGACTTCCATAGCGAAATGCGGCTTATTTTTAATTGTTGTACATGGACTGCACTGATAATATAGTTCAGCTAGTTATTCTAATTTCTAATATGTTACCAGGGGTACCTTGAGCGACAAGTCCAAATCCATTAACTTTTCCAGGGTGATTGATCGAGTAAAAAACATAACAGGACTGGTAGAGTGGTATGTTAAGAATACTAGACTCGGATTCTGTAAACGTGTTACTACTATCACTTCTGAAATATTCTATTAACTAAACTCTGTTATATCGATGTAGCCTGCTCTCTACGAAGCATGTGGCCTTACAGTTGTGGAGGCGATACTTGTGGTCTTCCAACATTTGCTGCTGGTCATGGAGTTCCTGCTGAGATAATCGAACATGGAAAAATCGGGTTTCCATGTGTGATCCATATCACCCTAAATCAGGACGGTGGACTCATGACAGATTTTTTTGAGTGCTGCAAGAAGGAACTTAGCCACTGGGATTAGATCTCCTCTGCGGGGCTTCAGCGGATTTTATTACAGGTAACGTTATCCTAGACCTGATCGACTCGATAAAAACTTAAATCTTGGTCGAGCAAAAGAGAATGCTGTATGATTTGCATCACCTTGATATTTCCTCAAATTTGACTTTGTAGGAATACTTGGAAGATCTATTCAGAAAGACTAATGACACTAGCTGGTGTTTATGGTTTTTGGAAGTATGTCTCAAAACTTGAAAGGCGTGAGGCTCGAAGATACTTAGAGATGTCTTACATTCTGAAGTTCCGGGAACTTGTGAGTGGTTCTATCATTCATTTTACCAGCCGTAACATTTAGAATTTTAGACCAGAACGCTCCTATTACTGTAAATTGGTTGGTATTTGTTGAGTAATGGTTTCAGTAATTTCTTGTTTGGTTTTCAGGCAAAATCTGTTCCAGTGGTTCCAGAAGCAGTTGGCCATGGTCACTGAAGTATATTTAGAGATGGTATTCGTTGTTATCAAGTACTGTTGTCCACGAAATCAATTTACCTTTCAGGTTAGTGTATAATATGGAATAAGAATCCATGAACGTCGAGATGGATGTATAAACGGTTTGCACGTAGTAATTTGTTTGGTAAAAGCAACTGAATGATAGTGATTGGAATACAATCACTATCAATTCTGACGAAAACCGATCTACAGTTTGATGGTCTTCAAAACCATTCCTCTTTCGAAGTGAGTAGAGGTTATGGAAACAGCGTAACTTTGTATCATTGTTCATTTGACTCTGGATGCACAACTTAGTTCAAACCAGAGTAAAATGGGATATTATTAGAAGGTAGAATTATTGGTGAAATGTTAAGCTCTTACTGCCACAGTATGGTTATAACCTTGATGAAACTCTTTACACTCCCGAAGTGTAGTTATATTTTTTTGGTGCAGTAATTCTTCCGGAATGCGTTCAGGTATCTTTTTATATTCAACTAAAATGCTTGTTACGAAAATATTTTCTTATTTTCCCCTCGTAGTGGATGGAACTGCTTACTGCTCTCACTTGCCTATTCTCATTAGAGGGGCGTTCCATTGACGGCCAAATTTAACAAGTTTTGACAGTCTATTGGTGGTCGTTGGATCGAGATAGATTGGCCGTTAAGATTACTTTAAAATGATTTGGGTAATTCGGGTTGTTTTGTAACCCATGATAACTTTCAGAATTTTTCTCCGCATTTTTCTGCTCTCTTTCTTCGCTTGAAGTTGACCCAAACCAGGAAAACTTCATCGTTGATCGAACTTGATTAAAAAAAAAACCTAACATAAAAGATAAAACAGACCCAAAACTTGACAAACCGAAACTTAAAACATAGGAGCGGAATAAGGATCAGAATTGTTCTGGTTTTATTTACTCCATCAAGGAATTTTTGAGTTTTAAACAATGATTAAGAAGCCAAAATTTCGTTTGAGGCAAGCTGGATAATTTGATTCATCACTAATTAGGGGAAGAAAGGAAAGAACAGGGGGTTTAGACAATTTCTTGTGTACAGAGGAGATGGCGTGATCATACAACGCCAAGAAACTTGATGATCAAACTCTGTCACCGACAAGACACAAGATAAGACGAAAAGAGAAGAAGTTGTTGAATATGGGTCGCGGGTTTACCTAGATTTACCCTATACCATCATTGTACTTTAATCTAACGGCGTTCAAGGGACTGCAATGCCTCGTCAAATAAGGGCCTGTCAAGGGATCCCCCTCTTCTCATTTAATCCTTCTATTGTTCATTGATATTCGTTATGGACAAAAATGAAAAAACTTGGGTTAATTTGCGGTATCTCCCCTGGAAAAGATCATAATTTGAGTTACCTCCCTTACAAAACAAATATTAGTAAAATCTCCGTTCGTCACTTTTTCCATCCAAACCCGGTTAGCTGAGAAGATCATAATTTGAATTACCTCCCCTAAAAGCATCCAGCTGTACGAAGCAGCTGATTCAGCTAACCGGATTTGGATGGAAAAATTGACGAGAGAAGATTTTACTAATATTTGTTCTGTAGGGGAGGTAACTCAAATTATGATCTTCTCCGGTAACGTAAATTACCCCGAAAAACTTTCATAACTTGCAAGTGAATAAATGCAACAAACCAGTGATGTTAACTTAAGAAAAGTGGATCCGCATATAAGAAATAAATAGTACAGTGCGTCTAGATATGGTTAACCTTTGTATATGATAACAAATTAAATTGGGCCATCACAGAACAGTTTTGCAAGTCATGCACTCATGGTTCACCTTTTACCATGAGGACCTTTTACCATGTTGTATTGTACCACGGGACTCGGTACAGTAGAAATGTTTGTACTATTTCTGGGTGGGCCTAATTGTTTCCTTAGTCAGGCCGTCCAAAGCATAGGGCAGAATGTATGGTTGTCAATGGATCGCGGTCCATTCGAATCCGACTCTATAATAAAGAACGATTTTTTAGGGATCATGTTTTTTTTTGAGGGGACCGCGGTTTTATTAGGCCACCTTCCCTATAGTTATAAGGGGTGTCCTAAAACATTGAAATGACTAACCTATCCTTAATCTAATTTAATTTAAAACCAACCCAATAACCACCTATATATATATATATAACCACCACCTCCTCCCACCATTGCTGATTACCACCACCACCACCTCCGATTATCACCACCACCCATCACCGCCGATTACCACCACCACCACCTCCGATTATCACCACCACCAACCACCGATTACCACCACCACCTCCGATTACCACCACCACCACCACCACTATATATATGGCTTAATTTAAAACATTAACAAAGATATTCCCACAAACCCACTACTTGTCATTCGTTTTTGGTTGAATAAGTGAGAAGTAATCATTAAAATGAGTTGAAAATGGAAGTTGCAGAGAGGTTTAATGGAGGGTTTTTTTTTAGAGAAAAGTTCGGTTATCACGAATTAATTTTTCTTAAGCGAACTCAGAGTTCGGTTGATTCGCAAAAAAATACGTTTAACCGAACTCCTTGTATTAGAACAACACAAGTCCATAAATTCGGTTCCTTTGCAAAATAAGGATATCACCGAACTTTAGTTTACGAAAATCATGAGAAGTCCACAAGTTCGGTTCGTTCGCAAAAATATTAAGTTTTCTTTGTAACCGAACTCTACCTTTGAAACTTCGTAACCGAAGTCTACCTAATTCGCCGAGAAATAAATTTCGTAGTAACCGAATGTTTGCCTAATTGCATATATGCATATATAAGCCCAGTTCGGTTGATTCGCAAAATATGCTGAAGATTGCGAACCAACCGAACTTCTAACACTAGGTTACTATTAACCTGCAGTTCGGTTTGGAAACTTGGTTACGTTGAAGTTTGCGAACCAACCGAACACACAAGATGACCCAAATAAATTTTTAAGTTCAAAGTTCGGTTACCTACCATTTTATCCTAGGTAACCGAACATTACACTGTACGACCAAAACCTCCATTAACGAGCGAGTTCGGTAACCTGCGTGTTTGGAAAACTTAACCGAACTACACTTTCAGGTGTGTTCGGTTACATGTTCTTGACATATGGTAACCGAACTGGCCCAAATCTACATAAAAAATTTCATTTTTTTTGAAAGTTTGGAGCAATTCAACCAACATTATCTAAGTTTGAAGCATACCTGGGTACCCAAATACCCTTCCTCTGGTTGTGGTTGGTAAAATCCATCGTTTTTCATGTTTTCCTTCTTCATCTTCTCTAACTTTACTCTATCAATAATCCTACTTCTTTAAAAAAAACCATCTGATTTTTTAATCTCACTAGTTATCTTTAACTTAATCATCTCACTAATCATTATACTAACTATTATTAGCACTAACTAATCATCACCCAAAATTAATCATGAGGGTAATTTAGGTATTAATATAAATATCTAGATAAGGGGTGACCTAGATTTACTTCTAATGTCTTTATCCAAAATAAAACCATGGTCCCCCAAAAAAACCATGATCCCCAAAAAACCGTTCATAATAAAAGTCGAGTCTGATTACTAACGCTTTCGGTGCTAGGTTCCTAAATTAGTGGCGGATTACCCCGGGCCTCGATTCAGAGTATTGTTGGGAGTCCGTTTACAAACGCACAGTTGGGCCAAAGGCCCTACAACAGATATTTCATTTTTTTTTCTTTTAACAAAGCTATAGTGTTCATTACAACATAGTGAACAATTCCAGGGCTTTGTACGATACCTCGCTTCACAAGGAGAGTCTTTCTGCGTTTGGTGTCAAAAAATTATGTATGTCCCCATAGGCTCACAGTTGGTTGGTTGGTTAGCACGACCACAACAAATACCTGTATATTTGTTAAAGAACTAAGTTCTACCTGGTTTGTGTAGGCTAAATATGCTCTTTGTTGACATTTGAACAATAAGAAGCATGGTTTGATCATATCTTGCTCTATTTCCTTGAGCAATTGTATATGAAAATAATAATCATTATTATGCTCACACGAATTTTCCGTTGACTTGTTTGTGTTCTCATAATATCCTTTAGAATCTTTAGACTGCGGAGCGTTCTCCAGTTTGATTCATGGACATAATCAAGGACAATATAATGATATTGTTTAATTAATGATATAAATTAGGTTTGTGCCTTGTTCACCTATTTTCTTTCTAGGTGTGCACTGATCGAATCTGGTGGCTCTTCCATCTTTTTTTATGGAGCCACGACCTCAACTACACTTCCACCAATTATAGTTGAAACACCTTAGTCTATGGTGTCTTTATTGAGAATTTATAACCTCGTAGACATATTAGCAGCTGGCATGTGTGATCCTGTCACTTTACGATGTCAATGCACATTCTGAAAATTGATAATTTTTTTTCACTTCACAATTACATTTATGGAGCACAAGAATTAATTTGAGACAAAGAGGGAACACACCACGATAATACATGTCATTCCCCTGGAAAAATCATTTTTTATATCTCCCCATAATGATGGGAAGATTGTCTCATCAAGTAACAACCCGCAATTCTAGCGATTAAGAGATTGCCTGCCAAAGGTTTCAAAATACGGATGATTGTCGGGAATCGTATCCAACAAAACTACTTAATCGTTTTGATGACCAACTATAATACGATGTGGAGTCGTGATGGTACATATATTGCACAACCAAAAATGCGTAAGAACACAAATGTCAGGCTTATAACCAGTTAGCAACTGGTACGCAAAAATGGTTAACTAATTGTGGGTTCTAAAACGAATAAGTGAATATGCGTGTAATATTGCATATCCCCCAAGCATTTATAGGAAGGTTGTTGCGCATAATCTATCCTTAGACACCGTCTATAACCTTTGATGATAGCCTCTGCGAGACCAGGGGGTGTAGGATGTTCTACATTCATCAAGTCCTTTTGATGTAAATATCTAGCATTTGGCAAGGTTGGTGATCCCTTAAATTGTATATTATGTGCTAGGATTATTCAAAAACGCATAATTTCTTGTGAACAATAATTAATCCAATGCTTCAAAAAAAAAAAAAAAAAAACTAATCCAACATTTTGAATCATCCACCAGAGCCATAAACATGAATGGACTGCATTCTGCATGGATATGTTCACAAATAACACCTTTTTCTTTTGAAAGAATGAGTTGTTTACCATTTGCATCTTAGGATGGTCTCATTCCTGTTTACCAAAAAAAATACTTTGTAAAATGAATGACATGCTTTATCACTTTAAAAGAATAATGGGAGGGGAGGTGGTGTTTCTAGTACTTTAGAAAGTATTTATTGTGAGAGATTCCGTCACTTTTTATTATTTCAATCTACGTAATTCCTATTTTCTTGTTTACTCAAATAAAAGAATATCCGTGTGAGTTCTTTCAAAACGGAACGTCATGTAGTAACCAAAGTGTCTTTATGGTTATGTCAAAACCTGAATGAGTCAATATCCAACATTACATTGTCAGTGGCGATGTGGATTCAATTATCCAAATATTAGGGATTTACAGTTCACTAGACTAATTGGATCATTATTTTCTCTATAAGTGATTTCTTTCACATTCGTTAGAGGTAATTTGTAGATGCCTTCCCATTCTCACAGTGAGTTTTTGTATGATAAGCGTTTGCACAAATTTCGTGTTAGTAAGAACTTAACAAAGTGTGATTATCTCTTGGTGCATACATGGCTCATGGAATTGGTTCGATAAGGAAAAATTACATCGCTTGGTTTGCTTGATTATTACTTGTGATAATCTAGTCATCGCATGGTACTATATAAGGAAACAATTCAATAAGTAGATTTATATTTCCTTAAGAGCTTCATGTAATAAGTGGTGTGGCCTTATTACGTAAAAAAATAAGATTTATCCCATTTACTTTAGACTGTTACAATTCATGAAGATGATATATATTTCATCATAATGCACGAATGATCCTTATAAATCAAGTGCTTTAGAGTATATCTCAAGTGATTTAGAGTATTTTAATCTCATGGAAATGATATACTTTTTCATACTATAAGGAAACATAATGGGTGTAATTATTCGCAATTTTTTTCTTCTTTATTTTAGGTAATGAAATATCGGTTAAACTATCATGTAACAAATAGTCTATGATTTGGAAAACTATCATGTAATGAAATATCGGTTAAACTATCATGTAACAAAAGATGGAAAAATAAGAAAATTTAGGTAAGTGTTTTGATTTGGCAAAGTCGTTGTTGCCATTAAAGTTGACGTCTAGGGTATGATCTTATCTAAGAATATAGTGAGTTTGTTGATCTTTAAACTCCCTATATCTCTTGTAATTGACAATATATGATATTCGCATTACATTGCTTGTACCATTCTCAGTAAAATGCTTATACCAAAGTTTCCAACTCTCATTGATATGAGTCAGAATTACATCTTTGTCTCATGCTCGATATATATATTTTCTTTGTATCATTACTACTGGAGCCAGAATAACATCTCCGACCCTATTGTAGAAAATATTTATATATCTTCTACCATAATGTATTTTTTTTTTTCCAGATGTTCAGTATATCTATGTAGGTATGATTCAACACGCCTGACCCTCTTTCAGGGTCCTTTCCATTACTAGCATTGTCATAATAGCTTATGTCAAGAAGTTTATTTATCCCAACAGTTGTTACATCGTTGTTTAAAAGAATCGAATTATGCCTCTCAACCAATTGCTTTAGGTTGAATAGCTTACTACAGATTGTTCGTCTCTTTTTATCATACTCCATACTATATTGGTTTATTAATATCATCAATTAAATAGAAAAATAAAATAAAAATGGACTGAGATACCGGTCTGACTAATATCAACACAACTGGCATATACAAGGGAACCAGCGGTCAATAACTTAAATCTAGATCAACAAACTGGCAAATAAAAGGGAACCAGCAGTTGACTACACAGAACAATAACCATTTTTTTTAACTTAACGGCATGAATAGATCTTTTTGATCCAAGCGCATGCTTCTTGTCAGCAGATTACACGATAGTTCCCACGGGTCCTGCATTTCACGCTTGCTTAGGCGACGGAAACAGGGAGAACACACGCATATTGCTATCCAAGTGTTAATACTTATTCCGATTGGTCTAACTGGTCCAGTCTCTTTTTTTTTTAGTAACTCAGTCACTCTAATTCACCCTAGCAGTGGTAACAACTTGAATCGTGTGACCCACCTAATCACTTAGAGAAACATAGTTTAAAATGAAAAAAAAAATAAAAAATAAAATGAAAAGGACTCAACGAGATATGGTGCAACTATCATGTTATTTCTAACACCTGAGCTCTGTGCTTTTAGGAATAGACTCTTCTAGATGTTTCCATCTAATCAGATTGGTTCCTCAACTCCTACAATCAAGATGTTCCCATCCACTTAGATTGTTTAGTGCAAACCTTAATATGCATAAATTTCTAGGCTCTGGAGTTTAATAATTGCAACTAAAAAGTTTCTCCCATACCCCCAAACTTAAATCTAACATTGTCCTCAATGTTCTAAAGATGAAACTAAAAGCATGAACAAGGAGAAACTAATACCATTTGAAGCGAAAGAGTTAAGGAAAGGTATTACCGTGTTGCATGAGCATGGGATACCTCCCAAGAAGTGCTAAGTTTAAAGTCTTCAGCCAGACTTAGGAAAGGATTAGTCAACTCGAACCATAAAATAACAGTCGAAATAACTGTGGGTCTTCAAAACTAAATAGAGCTGACCAAAGGAAACTACAATGAACCAAGAAAGTGAACAAGACTAGCATGCCCTTACTTAGTTTCCTGATTAAGAAATTTATATATAATTGTGGTTCAGGTTCAGGTTCTATGAAAGGGTCTAAATAGAAAATTTTCATTGGCTGCGTTTCTTCATAGGTGGGATTCGAATCATTAGGTCCTAGAGTCTGGAAAAACTCTAATATGATCTTAGAAGCGCACAATAATAACCTAAATAACCGAGGATCCTCTAAGTCAATAAGATTTTACTTACATAATTGACCAAAATGAGAGTAGTGGTCATTCTTAAGCAAATGTGTCGATTCTAATTTCCTAAATCATTTAGGTTTAGTCTCACAACTTAATATTCGAAAAATTTGGAATATAAACGTTCCACAGTTGGAAGAAAACTATTTGGTGGGAAAACAAAGTCAATTTGGGGATCATAGCCTGGGCAAACCACATCAACCAGAGGATGGGTTTCTAACGACTGAACTTCTTCCTGGACATCATTAGGTTCGGGAAAACGAGTATGAAGGTAATCTTGTAAAATTGTCGAGGCAGATATATCAAGTCCTAAGTGAAGGGACTTTCTGAGAGTTAAAGGTAAGGCACTAGGAAGGTGATAATCACCCCCAAACTTAGAGTTTTCAGTGTCTCTAGATAGACTAGTTACAATCTCCCTAATCTCTGGATCATTAGATTCTTGAAAATGGTCAATTGATTTTTCTAATTTATTATCAAGTAGTGCATCTTTACTCATCTCTACGGGTATATCTTCTTCATCTAATACTATTGTTTCTAAGTCGCTAGACTCTAAGACAACATTTTCGGAATAAACCCGTTCCTCTAAACCACTATCGGCTTCGTAATCAAAAGGAAAAACTACATCATCTAAAACGGTGGTATCCCTAATCAAATCCTCGTCCTTTTGAATAGGTGAATAATCATAAAAATTATTTGGATTTGAACTAGAAATAATATAATCATTATAAAGCTCAATTGGATTAATAGATTCCTGATCACTATGCCTACATATTTCAGATTCTTCATTACTACTATCCTCATCATCATAATAATACAAAGATGATTGAACCTTATCTAAATAAGTAGTGTCTTTTATTCTAGCCTCGTCCTCTAAATTAGGCAAATATTCACTATTGATACCAAGGGTAGAATTAGAAACCCTATTTTGGAAATTTAGATTATTTCGAGCAACATTAGCCAACTGTTCATTTTCTGCCTCTAGACGTGCCTGAATTTCACTGAGCATAACACTTATACGTTCACCACTCTCGTTTATCATCTCAGAATATCGTGTACACTCTTCTTTTGAACTATTCATTGCAACTAAACGTTTATATGTCCTTTCAATCCGTTGTTGGGTCTCTTCTAGAGATGGAACAGGTTCAGAAATATCATAATCATGACTAGTTTCCAAAAACGAGTAACCAGTACTACAGTGTTCCTGATTTTCTTGCTCGTAAGACCAATTCGCGTGTGGATAGTAATTGGACTCACCATGGTATGAACCATAACCTTGAAAAGGTTGGCGTTCCCAACTACTATTCCCACCATGGTCATAAAAATGATGATGTCCATATTCAAATTCAGATCGATACTCATTGTATTGGCTTCTGTCATACCAGTTCGACATTCTTAATTACAAGGGAATTCTATACAATCACAAACAAGGATGACTCGACCAAATCAAACCTACTGATTTCTAGCAAATAAAAAGCATGATGGCTCCACTTAGATTGTTTTCTAGACCAGCTTCTATTCCTTCTAAAAGGAATTCGTTACAATTTGAGCACACCCCTATGGAATCAATCCGAGCTAATGTAAGTTGAATCGAGGCGAGGGAAGCTCAGTGGAGCTTTGATACCCAAAGCCTCACCGGTATTACAAGGCGGCGCAGTCACACATTCAACTTACAGAAACCATCAATAACTTTGAAGTATGCTTAAAAGAGTAACTGGTGGGCCCGGGGATGTGTAAAAAAATTAAAGCGAAATGAAACGGGCCTACAGTAATACCGCAAGTGCACGGTCGTCAGTTGTAGCTCGTGCAAGTACGGGTCGATCCACAGAGACTGGGTGTGTTTTGTAGTTTCTAGCTATTTTGGGCTCTAAATGGCTATTGTTGGGCTTTGAATACCCTTTGAGTAAATTGGGCCTAATGGGTTTGTTTTTAACAATGAAATGAACTGAGCTTGGGCTCAGTTGGTCTTGAAGTGCACTAGGCTTTGGGCCTTTGAATGATGAGCTGTGAACTGGGCTTTTAGCCTTTCACCTGGGCTTTGGTTAACTGTGAACTTGGGCTCAGGCTCAAACAATGAACTGGACTGGGCCTGAAGTGACTTGGGCTTTTAGCCTTTGGCTATAACCTTAAGAATTTACAGTGGGCTTTTGTGACAGAAAATAGAATTGAATTTGGACAGTGAACAGAATCAAAAGTAAACAGTAACTATGAACAAAATGAACTAAACAGAACAAAAGTAAACAGATCAATGAAACTAAACAGAATGGAACAAAGTGAAACTAAACAAAAGCAAAACAATGAAACTAAACAGAATGGAAGTGAAACTAAACAATGAGACTAAACAGAAAACAAAAGCAAAACAGAGTGGAACAAAGTAAAAGTTAAGGTGACAATTAAAGTGACAAAATGTGAGACAATGAACAAGTAAACTAAAAAAAAACATCAAAGAAACTACTAGGTGATGACAGTGACTGGAAACAGTTACATACCAAGGCCTAAGCCAAGGGCAGGGGAGATGATGAAGGTGAAATGGTGAAGGTGAGCCTAGGCATACTACTAGAGTGGGAAGAGAACCAGTTTGCTCACAGTCACTAGTGAGCACTAGTTTCTCCCCACTGCTCAATCAACACAATGCTTCAAAGGCTTTAGCCTAACATTCACACAAAACAGTTATAAAAACAGCTATAAAAACAGTGATAAGAAGCCAAAAACAGATAGATAACAAAGAAGAGCAGGAAAAAATGTTAGGCAGTGGATGTTTTTGGTTAAATCCTTGTCCCTAATGGAGCTAGGTGGAGGTTCTAGCCTGCCTATGTTCCAGGGCATACATAAATGGAATAGAAGGAGAAGAAGCTTGCTAATGAGCACTAAATTCCTCCATTTCTCAATTAGCTCGATTTACAAGAATTATAACCTAAACTTCCACCACTAACAGTGAACATACTTAACATGAATTACACAAGACAATAGAACATGGACTAGACATTTAAAACAAAATCACAGGGACTGAAATGAAACATGAACTGGAATTAAACATAACCAAGCATGGAACTAGAAATTACCAAACATTAAAATTAAACTAACATAAACCTAATTGCACTAACAGTTGAAAATTAAATCAAAATTAAACTTGCTAAACACAAAATTAAAACCTAAATTGAACTGTTGGAATTGAAATTGACATTAAAACAAACTTAATTGTAACCGAAATAGAAATTGGACTTGGAATTTGAAATTAGAAATTAGAAGTGAACCTAACCCAAATTGGGTGGTTACTTGGCTAGTCCAAGAACACCCTGAAATTGCTCTACACACTCTCTATTTATAGCATACAAATACCCATTTTTTTCAAACCCTAAAATTAGAAATTAGGTATTTTCAATTCCGAAATTGCTCACCAAATCCGCTGAATTGGTGGTGACCCATGCCTCTTTTCTTCTCTCTCGGTCCTTCTCTGTCTCCAATTGCGTCAATTTCTCCCTAATTCGAGGTGTTTTATCAACCCTCACCTAGGTCAGTTGGTGAGAGGAGTTAAAGCAACTCGGCTAGGGGGATGGTGTGGTGTCGGGTGATGATGGTGAAGAAGTGATGGCGCTGCAGAGGTGAGGTGGTAGAGATGGTGGAGCAGGTGGTGGCAGGGATGATGATGGAGTTGCAGACGAGGGTCGAGAGAAAGAAGAAGAAAGAAGGAGGAGAAAACGATTTGGGTTAGGGATCGTTTGTTTTGGGGTATAGATATTAGGTACTAGTGTGTTGAGCGGGCGCATCAAATTTTGATGTTCAGCGAGACTAAGCCGTGAGATATGGAGCTGGTCGGTAGATCGGACGGTGATGCGGAGGCAAGCGAGGAGCGACCGTCGGATGAAGGGATACAACGAAACGAACGGTGCTAGATTAGGTTAGGTGCCTTAGTGTAAGGCGGAGATATCAAACTTTGATGAACAGCAAGGTAGCAACCGTTGGATTCAACTACCATCTAATCTGAAGGCTTGGAATTTCAGCGCTGTGGTGCTTGGCAGAGACTTCAGATTTTGATGCTCTATGAAGGAGAGACCGTCGGATGCTTCTGAGAACTGATCTGATGGCTGAGAACGGAGGCGTTTTTGTGTGTAGAAAATGAGGTTGTGCGCACCATTCTTTGCGGCTTCCTTGCGTGATTTCTCCCGGCTTTTCACTACTTTTCTGCTCTTTTTGCTCCGCAAGTCATCCAGACTTTATTTATTACCTAAAAATGCAAAATTAATTAATAAAAATATTTATTCTTGAAAACAATGAAAATACAGAATATGGGATAAAATGTAAAATTAATGCACAAAAGATGAGTTAAATGCCAACAAAAAGGGATAAATATATACAATATTTGGCACTCATCAAATACCCCCAAACCTGAATTTTACTTGTCCTCAAGTAAAACAAAACTAAGGAAATCCTAATTATACCACTGTCGCTGGTCTCTCGAATGCATTTAGCGTATGCACTAAGCCTTTTAAACCACTAAGTGTCCCTAGTGGACGAGTTGAAGTCTCGTGAAGGTTTGCTTAGAACGTACCTACAAAGTTCTAGGTCAAAATATAAGCTCAGATTCCATCAAATGTGACATGTGCAAAACAGTTTAAGCTCACAGCAAAATGGAGATGTCAATCTAGCTATCGAAGGCACAATCCTAGCACTGATAACAAAAAAAAGACATGTGATAAGAGTGTAAAGTGTATCTACACATGTGTAAAGAAAGATCTGAAGTTATGACTACTAATCACCAAGAGATAGTTTCTCAGGCTAAGAACTGAGGTCGAAATCTAGCTAGCTGTCCGGACTTTACGAGAATTGTGAATGAGTTGGAGGTATTTCACAATTACTCGCGTTGTACATCAATGGCATACACCCTCCTTGCTTATTACAAAGAAACAACAAAATGACTCTTTACATGACTCTTATTTACATTGACTACTCTCTTTTTATTTTTGGAACAAGAGATGATGGAATTGATAAATACTTGATTTTTTTTTTTTGTATTTTTCTGATATTTTTTTCTCCTTTTTTTTTTTTGCATAAGGAAACACTTTTGATACATATACAAAAGGAAACAAAAATTACATGACACTTTGCAAGAGGTAGCCCTTTTTGATGCACCCAGTTAAATTCGATGGTTGTCTTTCTTAATGTAACCTCCACCTTCTATCCCAACCAACCAAAGAACAAGCTAGTCAAGTTTCGTTCAGTATTCTAAAGTGATTGGCAATCGTAACTTCCTATCAAACACCTTGAAGATCGAGGCCATACATGTATTGGGAGATCGTGCGCGTGCAAATTTCTTATCACTATGTGAATTGTGCTAGAATCAGGGTG
Organism: Papaver somniferum; assembly: GCF_003573695.1. Lineage (NCBI taxonomy): Eukaryota > Viridiplantae > Streptophyta > Magnoliopsida > Ranunculales > Papaveraceae > Papaver > Papaver somniferum. The sequence goes on along the minus strand of NC_039360.1, from coordinate 6,864,724 downwards.
CCTAAATATCTAGACTAAGACTCCTAATAAAAATACATATTTGCACAAGAGTCAACATTTCAAGGTAAATGAGCTCCATTTTTATGATTTTTTCATTTTTTTAATTGTTTTTTCAAATTTGATTTTTCAATTTTTTTGGAATTTTTCAATTTTTTCAAAAAGAAGAAGGAGTTCGTTTTTAATTATAGCATATTATCGTGGCATCTACTCTATACCCCCAAACCTAAACTAAACATTGTCCTCAATGTTTCAAAATATGGAAAGAATTAAAATGCAACATATGGAAAGGGACATGCTGAGTAGAGTAAAAGGAGAGAGAATACCCGATTTCGGCGAAAGCAGAATTAAAACTCTGTTATTCAAGGCAAAAATCCAACATATTTCAGCCGAGATCATATTGGATTAGCAAAATATATACAAAAGGAACAAAAGTTTTTTTTTAAAATTTATCTACTTGATTATATACAAAAAATTCACCATACACCAAAAGTCTAAAGAGTTGAGGATCAACCCAAAAGACAAAGTGTAGACATTTCAACAGCTTCACACATATATAACAGGAAATAAACGCAAGTGAAACTGTGAAACAAAATGAGCTACCCCCAAACCTGGATTTTACAGAAGATATAATTTTGAAAACAAAATCGCGCAGTTTCGGGGGTTCATCATGCAAAAGGTCTAGCTCGAAATGAACTGTGCTAGGGACGGGCAAACATGCAATTTCCAACTGTGGTTCCTCAAAGATATTATACTTAGAAGCAAAATAGTCCAAAAGGACTTGGGAAGCATACAGTTCCAATCCTAGATTAGGAATTTTCAGAAAAATTGGTTTTACAATATTGGTACAAACCAAATCTAGGTTGGGTGGAAGGCCAACAGATTGTGACTTAGGTAGAAGAATAGGCATATCATTATCAATCAAATCAAAATCTTCTAACTCATCTACACATGTCACATCATGCTCACAATCATCAATCGAATTGGCAAGATCACAATCAGAATTATCAACATCATCAACAGATTTATTCTCGTGTATCGGCACATCAGGGGAAACATCACATGGAATACTAGAAGAAATATCATGCATTAAGGTCGGGGCAGAGAAGCCTAATGTATTTGAACCCAAAGGTTCCATAACATTTTTAGTATAGACATGTTCTTCTAACATAACATCATAATCATCATCATCATCATGATAGGAATTTTGCAATCTAGGATAATTTTCAATCCTAAGGTCGGAGCTATTACAAGAATAAAACTCTAATTCATGGGGGTGACTCATATCATGTGGTGTTGTTCCTGTTTCCCTAACGGATTCCCATTGATGGGTTTTCTCTGCAATCTCGGCAAAAAAATTCCATGCATCATCCACAGATTTATCAATAAACTCACCATTACACATAGACTCAACCATGGTGGCAGGCCTAGACAGGTGTATAAAAATGAAGCAATGGAAACGCGGGCCTACAGTAATACCGCAAGTGCACGGTCGTCAGTTGTAGCTCGTGCAAGTACGGGTCGATCCACAGAGATTGGGTGTGTTTCGGAAGTGTTTTAGCTAATTGGGTTCCTAGATTTGCTTTGGGTTTAGAAGCCTTTTGGCTTAAATGGGGTTTTGAGTGCTAATGGGTTTGAATGCCCTTTGAATGAATTGGGCTTAGTGGGTTTGTTAAAGATAAAATGAACTGAGCTTGGGCTCAGTTATCTTTGAAGTGCAAATGGGCTTTGGTTCTAGAAACTGGTCTGAGCTTTGGGCTCAATAGTTCAACTATGACTTGGGCTTAACAGTTCACTAGGCTCTGGCCTTACAGTGAACTGAACTGAGTCTTGTGCTCAGTTGTTCACTTATGAATTGGGCTGGGCCTTAACAATGAATTTGACTTGGGCCTTAATGAACTGGGCTTTGGTTTTGGTCTTACAGTTGGGCTCAAATTGTGCTCTGGGCTTTTGGAAGTGAGCTGTGGAGAGCAAAGCAATCAGCAGCAATGCAACAGCCCAGAGAACTGGATTGGCAGCAGCAGCTGCAGAAAGGCAGCAGCAACAGAAGAATTGGCTTGGCTGCAGGAGAAGAAGGGGCAGCAGCAGCACTTTGGCAGAGCAGCAGGCAAAGAAGTGGCAAAACAGCACAAGGCCAAGAAGAGGGAAAAACAGTGCAGCAGCACAAGTGCTGCAGCAGCAGTTGCAGCAATAGAAGAAATGCAGCAGGGAAAGCAAGTAAGCAGTGAAAATGCAAAACAGAAAATGCAGGTAAACTAAACAAGTGAAAGGAAACAAGACTATCAGTTGAAGATGGATTTATGGATGACAGGGAAGGTTGATGGCAAACTAGGGCATTGATTCCACCTAGACTAAGTTGGATATTCCAATTGCAACCAAATTGTCCTCCCAAGGTACTAGCTATCTGATTAGAGCATAACTAGTCTGAGGGTTGGACTATAAGCAATTAACATGGGCTGCTGCACTTTCAATCACAGGGGTATCCTAACTACAATGTATGCCTGACATACAATGTGAGAGCAAAGTGATGAGAGTCAGAATTGTAGTCTCCTACACAGTGGAACTAAGGTTTCATCTTCACCCTAGTGGTGAATTAGAACCTGCTAGCAGGACATGAAATCACACAGCAATTAAACATTAAACTACAGTGAATTTATCAAACTAAGAGCATTAAACTAACAAACATCAAACAATTGCACACTACAACATCATACACAGCACAGTGAACAAGTAGAAAAAATATGCAGATGATTAAAATTGAAAATGAAATTAAAATCAAACCTAACCCAATTAGGGGGAAACTTGGCTAGTCCAAGAACAAGTTTTAACATCTCATACACATCCCCTTTTATACCCAAATTATCAAATTAGGGTTTACACCCATTTTCCCCAAATCAGAAAATTAGGGCAATTTTAAATTACATAAAATTTACCTACAAACTCCCAAAATTTGCTCGACCCATGCTTCTTGATGTCCCTCTGATGCTCTTCCTGCTCCTATTGTCCCCTAATTTCTAGCTATTTTACTCACCCCAAAACCTAGGGTTTCAGAGGTTGTGAGATGAAGAAAATAGCTAGGCTAGGGTGTTGTCGGGTGTTGGAGATGGTGGTGGCAGTGATGGAACTGGTGGTGGTGAGGGAATGGTTGCGGCAGAGGAGACAGAGGAGGAGGTGGTGTTGCAGAGCTCTGCAATTTTTTTTGGGAAGAAGGGGAAGAAGAGCTCGGGAGAAGAATGGGAGAAGGGTCTGTTTGTTTGGGGTGGATGGGTTCGGTGCTAGGGTGTGAAGCGGCTGCATCGAGTTCGATATTTGCGAAGCTTAGATGTTGGATCATTAGATCTGAGTGGAATCGAACGGATAGATGGAAGGGTGTGTGAAGCGACCGTCGGATTCTTAGGTGCAACGAAGTTAACGGCACCAGATGGAGTTAGGTGCTGTAGTGTAAGGCGGAGATATCAAACTTTGATGCACAGCAAGGGAGCGACCGTTGGATTCAACTACCATCTAATCTGAAGGCTTGGAATTTCAGCGCTGTGGTGCTTGGCAGAGACTTCCGATTTTGATGCTCTATGAAGGAGCGACCGTCGGATGCTTCTGAGAACTGATCTGATGGCTGAGAACGGAGGCGCTTTTGTGTGTAGAAAATGAGGTTGTGCGCACCATTCTTCGCGGTTTCCTTGCGTAATTTCTCCCGGCTTTTCACTACTTTTCTGCTCTTTTCGCTCCGACTCATCCGAACTTTATTTATTACCTAAAAATGCAAAATTAATTAATAAAAATATTTATTCTTGAAAACAATGAAAATACAGAATATGGGATAAAATGTAGAATTAATGCGCAAAAGATGAGTTAAATGCCAACAAAAAGGGATAAATATATAATATTTGGCACTCATCAAATACCCCCAAACCTGAATTTTACTTGTCCTCAAGTAAAACAAACTAAGGAAATCCTAACTATACCACTGTCGCTGGTCTCTCGAATGCATTTAGCGTATGCACTAAGCCTTTTAAACCACTAAGTGTCCCTAGTGGACGAGTTGAAGTCTCGTGAAGGTTTACCAGAGGTGTGCCTACAAAACCTAAGGACAAAATATAAGCTCATATTCCATCAAACGTGACATGTGCAAAACAGTTAAGCTCACAGCAAAATGGAGATGTCAATCTAGCTATCGAAGGCACAATCCTAGCACTGATAACAAAAAGGACATGTGATAAGAGTGTAAAGTGTATCTACACATGTGTAAAGAAAGATCTGAAGTTATGACTACTAATCACCAAGAGATAGTTTCTCAGGCTAAGAACTGAGGTCGAAATCTAGCTAGCTGTCCGGACTTTACGAGAATTGTGAATGAGTTGGAGGTATTTCACAATTACTCGCGTTGTACATCAATGGCATACACCCTCCTTGCTTATTACAAGAAACAACAAAATGACTATTTACATGACTCTTATTTACATTGACTATCTCTTTTATTTTTGGAACAAGAGATGATGGAATTGATAAATACTTGATTTTTTTTTTTTTTGTATTTTTCTGATATTTTTTTTTTTTTTTTTTTTTTTGAATATATACATCGTTTTTTTTTTTTTTTTTTTTTTTTTTTTTGAAAAGGAAACACTTTTGATACATACAAAAGGAAACAAAAGATTACATGACACTTTGCAAGAGGTAGCCCTTTTTGATGCACCCAGTTAAATTCGATGGTTGTCTTTCTTAATGTAACCTCCACCTTCTATCCCAACCAACCAAAGAACAAGCTAGTCAAGTTTCGTTCAGTATTCTAAAGTGATTGGCAATCGTAACTTCCTATCCAACACCTTGAAGATCGAGGCCATACATGTATTGGTAGATCGTGCGCGTGCAAATTTCTTATCACTATGTGAATTGTGCTAGAATCAGGGTGCCTAACTAGACTAAGACTCCTAATAATAATACATATTTGCACAAGAGTCAACATTTCAAGGTAAATGAGCTCCATTTTTATGATTTTTTCATTTTTTAATTTTTTTGAATTTTGAGTTTTTTAATTTTTTTGGAATTTTTCACTTTTTTCAAAAAGAAGAAGGAGTTCGTTTTAATTATAGCATTATCGTGGTATCTACTCTATACCCCCAAACCTAAACTAAACATTGTCCTCAATGTTTCAAAATATGGAAAGAATTAAAATGCAACATATGGAAAGGGACATGCTGAGTAGAGTAAAAGGAGAGAGAATACCCGATTTCGGCGAAAGCAGAATTAAAACTCCGTTATTCAAGGCAAAAATCCAACATATTTCAGCCGAGATCATATTGGATTAGCAAAATATATACAAAAGGAACAAAAGGTTTTTAAAATTTTATCTACTGGATTATATACAAAAAATTCACCATACACTAACAATCTAAAGAGTTGAGGATCAACCCAAAAGACAAAGTGTAGACATTTCAACAGCTTCACACATATAACAGGAAAGAAACGCAAGTGAAACTGTGAAACAAAATGAGCTACCCCCAAACCTGGATTTTACAGAAGATATAATTTTGAAAACAAAATCGCGCAGTTTTGGGGGTTCATCATGCACAAGGTCTAGCTCAAAATGAACTGTGCTAGGGACGGGCAAACATGCTATTTCCAACTGTGGTTCCTCAAATGTATTATATTTGGAAGCAAAATAGTCCAAGAGGACTTGGGAAGCACACAGTTCCAAACCTAGGTTGGGCATTCTCAGAGAAATTGGTTTTATAATATTGGTACAAACCAAATCTAGGTTGGGTGGAAGGCCATCAGATTGTGACTTAGGTAGAAGAATAGGCATATCATTATCAATCAAATCAAAATCTTCTAACTCATCTACACATGTCACATCATGCTCACAATCATCACTCACATTGGCAAGTTCACACTTAGAATCATCAACATCATCAACAGATTCATTCTCATGCATCGGCAAATCAGGAGAAATATCACAATGTGACCTAGGTAGAGAATCAGACACATCAATATATTTTCATGCATATTAGTGTCTACAGAAGATTCAACTATTCCTATGTCATGCTCATCTTCACAGAATAATTGTACGAATCCCATGTCAATATCAAAATCATATGAATTACAATGAGTATTAGAAAAAACAACATTCATGAAGGTCGAGGGCGAGAAGCCATATGTTATTGAACCAACAGGTTCCACAATATTTTCATGTTCTTCTAACACATCATCATAATCATCATAATCATCATCATGGTAGCATGCATATTGGTCCTCATTAAAAGTGGTGGTGTCGTTAGTCGATTCATGTTCCTCTAAATTAGGTTCATATTCAACATTATTTATGAATGGGACTAGACACTTCATTAGGGACAACATACATTTCCTCATGAATTTCCTCCTTTTGTAGGTGAAGCAAAATCTGATCTAAATATGCCTGAATTCGTGATGTAGATCTATCGAAGTTTTGCTCACTAAGTCTTAAAGCTTCTGTGGTGGAGTCTAAATTCATGGGAGTACAAAATTCTTCATGTTCAAATTGTGGTGATTGGTACATGTGTGCATGGTCATTAGGGTTTATAAAAGATTGATCGCAACCCTCAAAGGATTGATTATGGTCCCAATGACTACCATTCTCACAATTTATGGCATTTCATACCTTGGATTTTCTAGATGCCTAAAATTGCAAATATGACAATTCTCAACAGGGTGGTCTACTACCACATGCGGGACATGCATAGATTTCAGGTTGCCTAAGAAAATTAGATGTGACAGATTCCTCATGTGATTGCATTTCTAAAGCTGTGATTCGAGCTTCTATTTGATCCATAAGTGATGATTGTGAGTGAGGCACTAGCAAAATGTTCATTTCACGTTGTGGCGAATGATGCATGTATGAATAGTCATTAGGGTTCATGTATTGCGGCTCGGGACTTTGAAAATGTCCATAATAATTCCTATGACTATTGACATCATGGTCCGTGGAAGGTTCATAACGTGGCATATGCCCATAAGCAAGTTCTCTAAGAGTTTTATTTCCATCCCCAGGAGCAGACCAATATCCAGACATGATTGGCTCAAAAGCTAAGTAACTATGTTACAAAGCTCAGAATTTGGTTTTTAAAGGGTTTGGATTTTTGGGAAAAATTTGGTTTTGGTGGGAGACATTTGAAAATTTGGTTTAAAATGGGAGTAAAAATAAAAATTTGGTTTAAGATGGGAGCAAGTAAAAATTTGGTTTTAAAATTGGGAGCAAATTAGAATATTTTTTTTTTTTTTTTTTTTTTTTTTTTTTTAAAAAGAAAATAAAATTTGGTTTTTGAATTGGGAGCACGCCCACTGTTGGTCCTGTGTTTGCTTTGGCTCCGCTTGGTTGAAAACTTTTGGTGGAACTGAGTCCAAAATCTCGGCCTAGAATTTGGGTACTCTGCCCACTAACGAGTTCAACTAGCGTGATCGGTTACAAGCTCAGCTGGGTTTAAAAACCCAGAATACAAAATACAAGTCCAAATTAAACAAGCTCACAAAAATTAAATACAAGCCCACAAATTAAACAAACAAGCCCACAAATAAATTATTACAAACCCAACAGAAAATAAGAGAAGCCCAAAAATTGGCTTTAATTATTACATGCCCACAATTAAAAAATTGGAAGCCCACAATTCGGGTTCTCTTAAATGGGTTACCTTTTAAGCACAGCCCAGCTGCTCTGATATTGTTGCAAAAACCCAGTTGGGCTTTGGTTCTTTTCCTTGGTGGCGTCCCAGCAGAGGAAAAACAGGTTCAGAACAGCAGGTCCAACAGCAAATGAAGTGAAGCAGATGCAGATGCAAATGCTATGAAGTGAAATGCAAAATAGCTAAGAAAAACACACGAAAAACACAGCACCAATCCCCGGCAGCGGCGCCAAAAACTTGGCAGGCCTAGACAGGTGTATAAAAATGAAGCAATGGAAACGCGGGCCTACAGTAATACCGCAAGTGCACGGTCGTCAGTTGTAGCTCGTGCAAGTACGGGTCGATCCACAGAGATTGGGTGTGTTTCGGAAGTGTTTTAGCTAATTGGGTTCCTAGATTTGCTTTGGGTTTAGAAGCCTTTTGGCTTAAATGGGGTTTTGAGTGCTAATGGGTTTGAATGCCCTTTGAATGAATTGGGCTTAGTGGGTTTGTTAAAGATAAAATGAACTGAGCTTGGGCTCAGTTATCTTTGAAGTGCAAATGGGCTTTGGTTCTAGAAACTGGTCTGAGCTTTGGGCTCAATAGTTCAACTATGACTTGGGCTTAACAGTTCACTAGGCTCTGGCCTTACAGTGAACTGAACTGAGTCTTGTGCTCAGTTGTTCACTTATGAATTGGGCTGGGCCTTAACAATGAATTTGACTTGGGCCTTAATGAACTGGGCTTTGGTTTTGGTCTTACAGTTGGGCTCAAATTGTGCTCTGGGCTTTTGGAAGTGAGCTGTGGAGAGCAAAGCAATCAGCAGCAATGCAACAGCCCAGAGAACTGGATTGGCAGCAGCAGCTGCAGAAAGGCAGCAGCAACAGAAGAATTGGCTTGGCTGCAGGAGAAGAAGGGGCAGCAGCAGCACTTTGGCAGAGCAGCAGGCAAAGAAGTGGCAAAACAGCACAAGGCCAAGAAGAGGGAAAAACAGTGCAGCAGCACAAGTGCTGCAGCAGCAGTTGCAGCAATAGAAGAAATGCAGCAGGGAAAGCAAGTAAGCAGTGAAAATGCAAAACAGAAAATGCAGGTAAACTAAACAAGTGAAAGGAAACAAGACTATCAGTTGAAGATGGATTTATGGATGACAGGGAAGGTTGATGGCAAACTAGGGCATTGATTCCACCTAGACTAAGTTGGATATTCCAATTGCAACCAAATTGTCCTCCCAAGGTACTAGCTATCTGATTAGAGCATAACTAGTCTGAGGGTTGGACTATAAGCAATTAACATGGGCTGCTGCACTTTCAATCACAGGGGTATCCTAACTACAATGTATGCCTGACATACAATGTGAGAGCAAAGTGATGAGAGTCAGAATTGTAGTCTCCTACACAGTGGAACTAAGGTTTCATCTTCACCCTAGTGGTGAATTAGAACCTGCTAGCAGGACATGAAATCACACAGCAATTAAACATTAAACTACAGTGAATTTATCAAACTAAGAGCATTAAACTAACAAACATCAAACAATTGCACACTACAACATCATACACAGCACAGTGAACAAGTAGAAAAAATATGCAGATGATTAAAATTGAAAATGAAATTAAAATCAAACCTAACCCAATTAGGGGGAAACTTGGCTAGTCCAAGAACAAGTTTTAACATCTCATACACATCCCCTTTTATACCCAAATTATCAAATTAGGGTTTACACCCATTTTCCCCAAATCAGAAAATTAGGGCAATTTTAAATTACATAAAATTTACCTACAAACTCCCAAAATTTGCTCGACCCATGCTTCTTGATGTCCCTCTGATGCTCTTCCTGCTCCTATTGTCCCCTAATTTCTAGCTATTTTACTCACCCCAAAACCTAGGGTTTCAGAGGTTGTGAGATGAAGAAAATAGCTAGGCTAGGGTGTTGGGGATGGTAGTGGCAGTGATGGAACTGGTGGTGGTGGCAGAACTGTGGAGGTGACAGAACTGTGGAGGTGATGGTGGTGTAAGCGACAACGGCATGGCAGAGAGGGGAGGTGCAGTTGCAGTTGCAGAGCTACTGTCGGGTGGAGGAGAAGAAAGAAAGAGGAGAAGAATGGGTCGGGTCAGGGTATAGGTATAGTCTGCTACTGTGTGAGGCGGGATATCAAATTTAGATGTTGGCGAATCTGAGATGTTGGATCATTGGTTCTGAGTGGAATCGAACGGATAGATGGAAGGATGTGTGAAGCGACCGTCGGATTCTGAGGTGCAACGAAGTTAACGGCACCAGATGGAGTTAGGTACTGTAGTGTAAGGCGGAATCATCGGGATTTGATGCACAGGCATTGGAGCGACCGTTGGATTCAACTACCATCTAATCTGAAGGCTTGGAATTTCAACGCTGTGGTGCTCGGCAGAGACATCCGATTTTGATGATCTATGAAGGAGCGACCGTCGGATGCTTCTGAGAACTGATCTGATGGCTGAGAACGGAGGCGCTTTTGTGTGTAGAAAATGAGGTTGTGCGCACCATTCTTCGCGGCTTCCTTGCGTAATTTCTCCCGGCTTTTCACTACTTTTCTGCTCTTTTCGCTCCACGACTCATCCGAACTTTATTTATTACCTAAAAATGCAAAATTAATTAATAAAAATATTTATTCTTGAAAACAATGAAAATACAGAATATGGGATAAAATGTAGAATTAATGCGCAAGAGATGAGTTAAATGCCAACAAAAAGGGATAAATATATACAATATTTGGCACTCATCACATGGTTCGAGATTTAAAGTCTAGTCCCTCATAGAGGATGACGACAAGTCTCCACTTCTCAATTCCATGGTGCGGACATTCGCTCAACAAATCATTAAAACGTTCAAAATAGTGAAAAACAGTTTCCTCATCCAATTGGACAAAACAATTGATACTTTGACGAATAGCGATGGTCCTATGATGTGGAAAGAATTTTTTGAAAAATAGATCTGTGAGTTGGTCCCAAGTGTTGATTGATTGTGGTCTCAAACCGTAAAACCATGTTTTGGCCCTTTCCTTTAAAGAAAATGTAAACAAACGCAATTTCAGAGAGTCTTCGGACATATGATCAGGTTGCATAGTCCGACAAATTTGTTCAAACTCTCTTACATGAGTATAGGGGTTCTCAGAAACGAACCCTCGAAATATAGGAAGTATTTGTATCATGCTTGCATTTATTTTAAAAGGGTTATTGGTTTGAGGTAATACAATACATGATAATGGAATTTTTATTGACGGATACATGTATTCATGGAGAGCACGAGGTTGGCCCATTTTGAAAAGACACAAAGCCCACTATTTGGTTTTAATGGGTTTTCAAAAATTTGGTTTTTAATGGGTTTGGATTTTTGGGAAAATTTTGGTTTTGATGGGAATGAAAAACATTTGGTTTTGAAATGGGAGAAAAATAAAACTTTTGGTTTAAGATGGGATAAATAAAAAATTTGGTTTAAAATGGGAGCAAAAGAAAATTTTGGTTTTTTTTTTTTTTTTTTTTTTTTTTTTTTTTTTTTTTTTTTTTTTTTTTTTTTTTTTTTTTTAAAGAAAATAAAATTTGGTTTTTAAAATTGGGATCAAGCCCACTGTTGGTCCTCTAATGGAATGAAGGCTGCGGCCTACGAAAATCCAAGTTTTAATATTTTTTTTTTGAAAGTTTTAAAATTCGGTTTGGCCCCGTTGGTTAAGGCCCGACGTTTGTTTTAAAACTTTGGTTTCGAGGTCCATTTTTGAGTGGAATACAAGTCCACAATCAGTTATAAGCTCAGCTGGGTTTAAACCCAGAATACAAAATACAAGTCCAATGGAAGAATTTAAATAAGCCCACACAAAATAAATACAAGCCCACAAATTAAACAACAAGCCCAAAAATAATTAATTACAAACCCAAAATAGAAAAATAAAAAGCCCAAAAAATTGGGTTAATTATTACAAGCCCACAATTAAAGAAATTTGGAAGCCCACAGGTTGGGTTCTCTCAATGGAATGGGTTTAGGCTTACCTTTTTAGCACAGCCCAGCTGCTCTGATATTGTTGCAAAAACCCAGTTGGGTTTTGGTTCTTTTCCTTGGTGGCGTCCCAGCAGAGGAAAAACAGATTCAGAACAACAGGTCCAACAACAAATGAAGTGAAGCAGATGCAGATGCAAATGCTATGCAGTGAGATGCAAAAATAGCTAAGAAAAACACAAGAAAAACACAGCACCAATCCCCGGCAGCGGCGCCAAAAACTTGGTGGGCCCGGGGATGTGTAAAAAAATTAAAGCGAAATGAAACGGGCCTACAGTAATACCGCAAGTGCACGGTCGTCAGTTGTAGCTCGTGCAAGTACGGGTCGATCCACAGAGACTGGGTGTGTTTTGTAGTTTCTAGCTATTTTGGGCTCTAAATGGCTATTGTTGGGCTTTGAATACCCTTTGAGTAAATTGGGCCTAATGGGTTTGTTTTTAACAATGAAATGAACTGAGATTGGGCTCAGTTGGTCTTGAAGTGCACTAGGCTTTGGGCCTTTGAATGATGAGCTGTGAACTGGGCTTTTAGCCTTTCACCTGGGCTTTGGTTAACTGTGAACTTGGGCTCAGGCTCAAACAATGAACTGGACTGGGCCTGAAGTGACTTGGGCTTTTAGCCTTTGGCTATAACCTTAAGAATTTACAGTGGGCTTTTGTGACAGAAAATAGAATTGAATTTGGACAGTGAACAGAATCAAAAGTAAACAGTAACTATGAACAAAATGAACTAAACAGAACAAAAGTAAACAGATCAATGAAACTAAACAGAATGGAACAAAGTGAAACTAAACAAAAGCAAAACAATGAAACTAAACAGAATAGAAGTGAAACTAAACAATGAGACTAAACAGAAAACAAAAGCAAAACAGAGTGGAACAAAGTAAAAGTTAAGGTGACAATGAAAGTGACAAAATGTGAGACAATGAACAAGTAAACTAAAAAAAAAACATCAAAGAAACTACTAGGTGATGACAGTGACTGGAAACAGTTACATACCAAGGCCTAAGCCAAGGGCAGGGGAGATGGTGAAGGTGAAATGGTGAAGGTGAGCCTAGGCATACTACTAGAGTGGGAAGAGAACCAGTTTGCTCACAGTCACTAGTGATCACTAGTTTCTCCCCACTGCTCAATCAACATAATGCTTCAAAGGCTTTAGCCTAACCTTTACACAAAACAGTTATAAAAACAGCTATAAAAACAGTGATAAGAAGCCACAAAAACAGATAGATAACAAAGAAGAGCAGGAAAAAATGTTAGGCAGTGGCTGTTTTTGGTTAAATCCTTGTCCCTAATGGAGCTAGGTGGAGGTTCTAGCCTGCCTATGTTCCAGGGCATACATAAATGGAATAGAAGGAGAAGAAGCTTGCTAATGAGCACTAAATTCCTCCATTTCTCAATTAGCTCGATTTACAAGAATTATAACCTAAACTTCCACCACTAACAGTGAACATACTTAACATGAATTACACAAGACAATAGAACATGGACTAGACATTTAAAACAAAATCACAGGGACTGAAATGAAACATGAACTGGAATTAAACATAACCAAGCATGGAACTAGAAATTACCAAACATTAAAATTAAACTAACATAAACCTAATTGCACTAACAGTTGAAAATTAAATCAAAATTAAACTTGCTAAACACAAAATTAAAACTTAAATTGAACTGTTGGAATTGAAATTGACATTAAAACAAACTTAATTGTAACTGAAATAGAAATTGGACTTGGAATTTGAAATCAGAAATTAGAAGTGAACCTAACCCAAATTGGGTGGTTACTTGGCTAGTCCAAGAACACCCTGAAATTGCTCTACACACTCTCTATTTATAGCATACAAATACCCATTTTTTTCAAACCCTAAAATTAGAAATTAGGTATTTTCAATTCCGAAATTGCTCACCAAATCCGCTGAATTGGTGGTGACCCATGCCTCTTTTCTTCTCTCTCGGTCCTTCTCTGTCTCCAATTGCGTCAATTTCTCCCTAATTCGAGGTGTTTTATCAACCCTCACCTAGGTCAGTTGGTGAGAGGAGTTAAAGCAACTCGGCTAGGGGGATGGTGTGGTGTCGGGTGATGATGGTGAAGAAGTGATGGCGCTGCAGAGGTGAGGTGGTAGAGATGGTGGAGCAGGTGGTGGCAGGGATGATGATGGAGTTGCAGACGAGGGTCGGGAGAAAGAAGAAGAACAGAGGAGGAGAAAACGATTTGGGTTAGGGATCGTTTGTTTTGGGGTATAGATATTAGGTACTAGTGTGTTGAGCGGGCGCATCAAATTTTGATGTTCAGCGAGACTAAGCCGTGAGATGTGGAGCTGGTCGGTAGATCGGACGGTGATGCGGAGGCAAGCGAGGAGCGACCGTCGGATGAAGGGATACAACGAAACGAACGGTGCTAGATTAGGTTAGGTGCTGTAGTGTAAGGCGGAGATATCAAACTTTGATGAACAGCAAGGTAGCAACCGTTGGATTCAACTACCATCTAATCTGAAGGCTTGGAATTTCAGCGCTGTGGTGCTTGGCAGAGACTTCAGATTTTGATGCTCTATGAAGGAGAGACCGTCGGATTCTTCTGAGAACTGATCTGATGGCTGAGAACGGAGGCGTTTTTGTGTGTAGAAAATGAGGTTGTGCGCACCATTCTTTGCGGCTTCCTTGCGTGATTTCTCCCGGCTTTTCACTACTTTTCTGCTCTTTTTGCTCCGCAAGTCATCCAGACTTTATTTATTACCTAAAAATGCAAAATTAATTAATAAAAATATTTATTCTTGAAAACAATGAAAATACAGAATATGGGATAAAATGTAAAATTAATGCACAAAAGATGAGTTAAATGCCAACAAAAAGGGATAAATATATACAATATTTGGCACTCATCAGTAACCAATATTTTTCGAAAGATTTTCCTACCAAGCTCGTTACCCTATCGGTCTCGTTCTAATCAAATTTTAAGCTTGGGTTCGCGTTAGGTTTCGTTTTCCTAAGGCGGGCAAGAAGGGAACGGTGATGAAATCCGAACCCTTATCTTATATGGCCAGTTCTTGCCCTTTGCTAGGAAATTAAAACAGCCGGTTCAGTCCTCAACATATAATCACCTTAAGGCAGATAGTAAATCCGCTGACAGGAGATTCGCGGGTGTTTAGAAGTTTACCTCCCGTACCAGACGGGCGAAGAACTGCTGTAGTCGACTCGGGCCACTGACTCCGGTGTCAGTGTGCGAACCCGAGGGGCCGAGACGATATTGTAATCGTCGTCCTTCCCTGCAAACAGTTTATATATTTTTTTTTATATAACCCTTCCGTAGGGTTTAAAATTAAAATAAATTGTCCAAAGTCCAGTCCAATGAAAAGAAATACAAAAAATAATAATAATTACAAAAATAAAATAAAATGGAAAGTCTCTTAAAAAAATAAAAAAAATAAATCTCTCTCTTTTTTTTCTCTCTCTTTTTTCTTTATTTTTTTTTGCTTTGTCTTTTTTCCTTCTCTTTTAGCATTAAGCTTTGATTCCAAGGTCTTTAGTATCCAACTTCAAACCTGTAATACAAAGACACAACCAAAGAGACGTAAAAAGAACAAATGGAATAATAAAAAATAATAAAAACCTAAAAATTCTACCTAAGCACAAATCCGCGTCGGCGACGCCAAAATGATTAAAGTTTTTGAGATTCGTTGTTGTAGCAAATAGGATTCGAACTCAAAGATTTGTGAAGATTAAATTTAAAGGTTTAATAAAATTATATACAAAAAAAATATTAACAATGGTGAGAGGTACTGGGACTAAGAATTTCACCAAATTCCATTCATGTGATTCAAATAATAATTCCATGCAATTATAGCTCAAATATTAAAAATATGGACTCTTACTCTTTGCCAATATAAATTCTCAAAATATTAGTTATAAATCGTAAGCATGGAACATCAAACATTTAAGCAAGCATGACCCATCAAATAAAATGATAACTAATTAATTCGAACCATAAATCAATTAAAAACAAGTGCAAAAGTCATAAAAGAATTATGAAAATTACCACATGCGTGAAATAGGGCTCCATCCGTCGTCCCAGTGTTGGGATTTAGCTTCTCATATTAATCACTTGCTCAAAATACATGTTTGTTGCTCAAAAGTTGATTAAAATGATAAAAATGAGTAAAACAGTGAATGTACGACCCACAGAAGGCGTCACAAAAAGAACGATAAGAGACAGGTGCTGCTGATGTTGAGACTGCACTGCGACCCTCCAGTGTGCGTCTTAGACACTGTTGATTAATGACTGTCTGTGCCAGTCTGTTCTTCGTGTTCTTGGTGTTCTTCATCAGCAGCAGCAGTAGAAACAGAGTTTGATCAACTCGTGATTTCTTGCTCCTGAGCTATCCTCTCGACCTCCAACTCTTGACACCCCTTCTAGGACACCCAGGGAACCTATTTATACCCAACTTCGACAAGAAATCACGCTCATTAACTCTCCATGATCCTCCATTACTCGGTGTTAAAAGAAAATATTTCCGAATATTTTCTTCCCTGAAATGATTCTCCACGCGTAAACAGCTTTTGATACTCCCTTATTTAGCTTCTACACGCATCTTCAATGACTAAGTGTCATCCAAACACGAGCAGCACACATCAAACTTGCTGAAAATCCGTGAATATCATTTTCAAACCCGTGTTGCCCTGATTTCTTCCACGTGATTATCCAGCCAAATTCAGTCGAAACTATCACCCATACCAGCTCTGTTATGATACATTACATCTTTCCACAAAGTTTCAGCAATTGAATCGCACAAAATCACGTCCAAATGCAATCGAGAAAATCTGCCAGTGAAGAGCAATATTTTCCCGCCAAAATATTTTTTTGAATTTGTGAAGAAGGTCACCCCTTATCCAGTGGTCGCCTCCTTATCCGTTGCTGGAGTCCGAATAACACATGTCCCTTGGGGTGCCTTTAGTAATTTTTCTGGGGTGTTTCCAACACTTTTTCTGGGTTCCTCCGGCGCATTTCTAGGGTGTTTTTAGTCTCTATCCTGGGGTGTAAAACACCACTTTTCGAGCCAATTTCGCCGTAAGAGCTTATTTTTCCAAAAACATCTACAAAACACAATAAGTATTTAATCGAGTCTAACAATACAAATCATTGAGAACAAAATAGACACATAAATGCGTCTATCAGTATCCTGCTGGGATCAGAGACGTAGGAGTACAACTGTACCTTGAATTAGTGGGAGACTGATTGGGGTTCAACTATAGTCTAGTCCGAAGTTAGCTTGTAATAGGCTAGTGTCTGTAGCGGCTTAATACAGTGTGTATTCAATCTGGACTAGGTCCCGGGGTTTTTCTGCATTTGCGGTTTCCTCGTTAACAAAACTTCTGGTGTCTGTGTTATTTCTTTTCCGCATTATATTTTATATAATTGAAATAATACAGGTTGTGCGTTAAGATCATCAATTGGAAATACAACCTTTGGTTGTTGATTGATATTGATTGATCCTTGGATATTAGTCTTTGGTACCGTCCAAGTTATTCCTTGTATTTGATAAAGACTCGCTATTGTTTTTAGCTTGAGTAAAAATCAAATTAAGAGAGAGATATTAACTCCTTGAGATACTTTAATCTAGATTGAGTCTGACTGTCTAGTTGATTCTCTAGCAAAGTATTTCGGAGTTAGTCCATACAGATTGCTAAGCGAAATATTGGGTGGTGTTGTTAGACCCCCGGTTTTTTAGTAGCGAAACAAGATATCGTGAAATCACAAACGATGAGACGAAGATGTTTGTGACTACTTTTTATCTTGCATATCAGAGATTAAATCTCGAGCAAATCTTAGAGAAGATATTATTCAATACGATAGAATACGGCAAGATCAGAACACGCAACTATAGAGAAAATAGTTGGGTCTGGCTTCACAATCCCAATGAAGTCTTCAAGTCGTTACATGGTTTTGGCGAAAACCTAAGGTTAAAGGATAATCGACTCTAGTCGCAACTAGTATCACACAGGAGGTGTGGGGATTAGGTTTCCCAGTTGCTAGAGTTCTCCCTTATATAGTCTTCAAATAAGGGTTTACAACCAATGTTACCTTGGTAACAAAGAATTCAATATTCACCATTAGATGAAAACATGATTAGACTCAAGCTAATATCTTTCAACCGTTATATCTAACTTAGCTTGTTACACGCAAATGAAAAGTGACTTCATTTTAGATATGAGTAACCGTACCTAAATGTGTACACCTTGTTGACTCAACAATAGTTAGCCGAAGTTAGCCATATGAACACTTTCATATCAACCTTGTTCCTCTTAACCATAACTAGTTCAAATGACTCAAATGAAACTAGTTCTAGATATTCTCATAGAAGTATACAAGACACAATTGAAGCAAAATCTATTTTGATTCACTAGAATCAATTCATGAACATTATAGCCACGGTTTGCAAAATATTGCATTCCTTAATATATAAATGTATTAGTTCATGAACAAACCGATTTTAAAAAACATAACCTACTCAAGTATGCAAACGGGTAAGCATACCTAAGTGGCCGTACTTGGTTTTGGTTCGCCAATATGCGAACGGGTACGCGTACCTCCAAACTCATTTGAATTCCCGGACTTGAACTTTACCGCCGGTACGCATACGGGTATGCATACTAAGTTCCCGTACTTTCAACTAACCAACCAGTACACATACGGGTATGCATACTATGGTTCCCGGACTTGGAATAACTTGCAACAGTTAGCATACAAGTACGCATACTGTGCTATATCAAATCATTGGTTAATTATTCTAAACACCTATTTCAAACATTGAAACATTCTTAGAAGACGACAATAGTTGTCTCACACAAACTATTAGCTTCAAAGCAATTTTCAAGTGATCAAATGATCAATACGAAACATTCCAAGTCTACATCAAATGACTGTCTCACACAAATCATGTAAGATGTTACCATGCGATTTTCACATGATCATCTTTTGACTTTCGTCAAGAATATAAGATGAAGTTGGTTAAAGCGAAAGCTTACCAACACATATTTCGAGAAATATGTAAGCGAGTTAAACTCAGCTCGAAATATCAAATGTGCATAATCGAAGTCTATATAGCTATATAACTTTTATCTCAAATATAAGATAGAGTAGATAGACTTTTGAGTGATAGATGAGTTCAAGTCTCCGCATACCTTTTGTTGATGAAGTTCCACAAGCTCCCTTAGTAGTTCTTCGTCTTTAATCGATGGACGCCGTGAAGTCTAATGCTCAACTACACTTACTATCCTAATCCGATATTTAGTTTCAAATAGACTAGAAATCAAGACTTATAGTTTTGGCAACTAAACTTGACAAACAAGCTTGAGATAGCAACGCTTGCGAGTTCGACCGAGCAGTGCTCTAACAAAAATCACCCGGATACTATTTCTATTCGATTTCTCCCAAATTTTCTTAATATTCTCCATTTCAACATGTATATAACACTGTAAAGACACCCCACTCCACCTCTTCTGAATGTCACTATCCGGAGAAATTTCCTTCTCGTTTATCTCACTGACTAACCTATTTAAATATTAGTCTAAAAAATTAATTGAACAAGACTAATCAAACAAAAACAAGTCAAATCCACAAGGATGAGAGTTATTCTCCTTTATCTCTGTTGTAGTCGAACCTAGTTCAAGTAAAGTATGAATCAACTAGCATCTTGGACAAAACTTTTATAAAACTAGAAGTATTCAAAATACACCCTACAAAAGAATTTGAAATTTCCTAATCAGTCTTATAAGGAAGTATTATATCATCACCAAAATCTTTACATTCATCAAGGATTAATGTCAATTCATCTTGATAACAATGATCACCTATAATCTTGAGAACTAGCGTGCGCAGAAGAAACAAAAAATGATAATATCCTGGCAAGACCTAAAAATATAAACATCATAAGAAGAAGAAAATCAGGAAGAAACCTAAATTAAGATCACTAAAAGTGTAATTAACTTATCAAATACAAATAATCAGGCTTGAATTTGCAAAGCGCCTTAACTCAAGAAAATCTTCATTGCTAGGGCTCACACATAAAACTGAGAGAAAAAAATGAAAATAAATAAATAACTTAGAATTTAGTTAATGATGACTACTCGCTGGGAGGCCGGCTGAACAAACAAAAAAGACACGACTAAAAACTAGGGTATCAAGTTGGGCCGTAAATTGTTCGAACCGAGGTGTAAATCGTTTTAATTGATATTTTCCAAGTTATAACAAAAGAGACACAAAAATTACGATTCTGATCGATATAAATGTTATTTTGAAGAATTTTTAAATAACAATTTATTCATTTGATTGTCATTGGTTGATCAGTTTCATTAATTGCCTCCATTTGTTTCTCAAATTCTGGAAACTATTATTAGTTTTTAGATTTTCTTATATGGAAGTTCTGACTGATAGAAATGCATCGAGTCATCCCATGTAAGGACTCCCTACCGTAGGGTTGACATATATATTGAGGGTATTCCAGATATTTTTAAAGTTGTTTTTGATCACACGTGTGCCACCTCTAATTTCACGCACCATCCATACGTCTTAAATGACTCTACTTCGCTTTACACAAACCTTACATTTAATTTTAACCTACCTATCAACTATTTTAACCTAATTTCATTTATAATCACCATTCATTCCACTCCTCAAGAGCAAATAGTAGTATTAGCGTGAGTTATGAGTTTTCATCATTTTTTTCTTTCTATCTCAGACTCAGAGAGAACAATATCCATCATTTTCAATGAATAGTTGATTGAGATAAGGGAACAAAAAGAGAAATTTAAGTATAATTCTGACTTTTGGTGGTGGTGGTGGTGGTGGAGGGGGGGGGGATCTTCTCAGTACTTGTCTTATATACTCCATTTGATTGATGTCAGTAGGGATCATGTCAAATTTCTACTCCGTGTGTAGTGTTAACACTAAGATTCTGAAATGGATACTGATAAATTGGTTTTTCGCCATTAATGACGAGAGAATTGAGTTATCACATACCAATGATCATTCCAATACTCTACTTGAATTCATATGTACACAGACTGATTTCACTGGAACTAAGCTTAGTTGTGGAGAGGGTCAGTATTGAGTTAATAATCTCAATACCATTGCCATTTGTTGTTTAGTCGTATCTTTTTACAGATCCGTAGGAAGTACATGAATCAGTTTCAATTTGTAGCTCGATATCTTCTCTGGTGGCAGTCTGCACAGAATCACAATAGTTTAAATATATTTTTCTCTTATGAATGGTAGGCATAAGTAAAAAGTTGTAAACCAAGTGAAGTAGGAACCAACATTCTAAACTCCAAAATGAAATAAAGTATGTTGAAATTAGTGTGGTCATGTCCACAAAGATAACATTGGATTTATACGTGAAAATAAGTGTTGTATTAATTAAAACGTGAAATTTGAGCAGTAACAACTGCAATTCACCATCGTAAACTTGATAACAGAAAAACCTTCTAGCTTGGGATCAACAAAATTTTTAATAGATTATCGATCAATAACAACAAATTGTTGGAAAACGATTAATAAAAAAATAATTTTTTAAAGTTTTAATAAAAAATTATAATTTATTGTTTTATTTTGTGAATGAAACTTTTTAGTCCCACATCGTGGAGTTTCCAATTTTTAGTAGTTTTAAGAAACTATATAAAGCTTTTAGTCCCACATCGGGGAGTTTTTCTTCTTAAGTTGTATTTGTCAATTATATAAAGAAATTCACTACTTTTGTAAAATCTATGGGAAAGGGGTTGCTCTATATTTTAGAGGGACCCCTAAGGGAAAATATTTTATAGCGGTTTTTAAGCATTCGCGATTTTCCTTAACGGTTTTTTCGGAGTTGCCAAGCTCAAGTTGAGCATCTACTACATATGCTAGTAGTAGGTGTATTAGGGTGTTTTATCCTGGAGATATCCGTCCTGTGAGGGCTATAGCATCACTCTTGAGTGTAGCCGGGCGCTAATGTCTTAAGGACAGCGTGTTGAACACGTGACTCACTCTATTTTCCAAAGTTTTGCCTTGTTGCTGTTGCGGAGATACGGGGAGCTTGTTCGTTTCGTCAAAGCAATCACTTCCATTATAAAGGAGCTAAGTATCAATAACTTTTGCTTATTTGATTTTTCTTTGTTTTTGATTATTGCACCCAACAATCTTAAGACATTAACATTTGTAATAATCGAAAACGATTGATTGGTTTGTGAATCATGGATGTTAATTGTGGAGTGAAAAAAAAAAAACGAATTTCTGGTCAGCTGTAGAGTTTCAATTTTATCTTTTAATCTAGAAGGAATTTCGATTAACCCTTTTGACACAACGTAGACATCCTTATAGTTACCCGCATAAAATTTCAGAATTTTTCGAGTTGTAAAAGTATTTTTTTGATATTTTACAAAACAGAAAAACGTTTCTGAAAAATTCTGACGAGCAGAAAATTGTTGTTAACTAAATTAATTTTTGTGGGGTAACCATGAGTTTTTTTGAAACGCTGATTCAAACGAAGTTTGTATATATAGATGTTATCTTCAAAACTCATATTTTACTTTCTGATTTGGAATTGTGATTTGTGAATAAAGGTGTCATCTCCGAGGGACATGGCTAATAGCCGCATGTGGTTGGAAACAAATCTTCCAAAGATGGCAAAGGTGAGAACATCGAACGCAACTCTAAGCATGGTCTTCATGATAAAGGTATATTTCATAAACCTGAATCCGGAATTACTTTAGTTAAGGGTGAGTGTTATGTTTGTAAAATTTCTAGCCACGCGGCAGTAAATTGTAGACAACATAAAAACCTTAATAAGTAGAAAGTTAATGCTAATTTAGTTGAAACAAACTAGAACGAGTTTGGTGGCATGATGTCGGAAGTTATTTTAATAACCAATGTGAGAGGCCAGTAGGTGGACTCTGGAGCCACCAAGAATGTTTGTTGAAACAGAGACCTATTCACCTCCTATCATAGGATAGGGGATGTCGAGAAACTCTTATTGAGTAACTCATATGCAATAGAGGTTGCATAAAAGGAAAAGGTCGAGAAGAAGCTCATATCTGTAATATTCTCACATTGAATGAAGTTTTCATGTTCCGAGCATATGCGAAAATCTTGTATCTTGTTCTGTTGTAGATGGAAAAATATTTAAGATCTTAATTGAATCTGGAAAACTTGTTGTAACTAGGCAGTGATTTTTTAAGCAAGAGTTATAGGACTTTGGGTCTATATAAGCTTAACGGAAAAACTGATGATGTGAACGTAGTTGATTCTTGTGATATCTTTGTGTGATTGATTGTTTTACGTGGTAGACTTGGAACCGTAAACTTATAAGTCAATGCTTAACTGGCTAGCATAGGCTTCGTACCCAAATTTAGTTTGGATTTTGAACACAAAAGTGAAATCTGTGAAGAATCAAAATATGCTATAAAATCTTTTAGCACAAATGTTCAGAGTAATTCTAAGCCTTTAGAATTAATTCAGTTAGGCCTAGTTGACATGAGTTCAACCCAAAACCACTGTGGTAAAAGATGGTTATAACTTCCGTAGATGATTGTACGAGGTACTATCTTGTATACTTGCTTAGGATAAGGATGACGCCTTAGAAGCCTTAAGATGTATAAACTTGAAGTTGGAAACCAATTAGAAGCCTTGAACATAACAACCGTATCCTTAAGGAGATGATAATTTCCATGTTGATTAGTTCAGGATTACCTGCGGCCTTGTGGGGGGAGGCAGTCCTCTTAACTAGTATATTGGTGGCTCTCTAAAAGAGTCACAAACTATACCTGCAAGTGCACAGGGTCTAGTGTATAGAACAGGGCAAGCAGGGTCGAACCACAAGGACTTGGGTGTGTATTGAAGCTACAATTTAACTACTACTGATTCAAATTGAGGGTAACCAAAAGGGGGGGTTTGTGTCGATACGACAAAGACGTTGGCAGAGATTACAACAATAAAATAAAGATGCAATTACAGAGATGTTAACACTGAGAATATAGATACTAGGAATGTCAAATCCACCACTAACTCACTCTATATATATTCAGCTAATCATACTACTCTTGTCCTTGTAACAGATAAGGGAGATGTGTCAATTCTACCACTTACCTAAGGTGTTTCACCAATGGATGTCTCAATTGCAGCTAAAATATCAACCCAAAGCACTAATTGTCTATTTAAGTACAACTAGTCAAAGGATTCATCACAGTCTCTAAGGCATGAGCTGCAGCACTATCAACACAGTTTTATCCTAACTACACTGGATGCCTGACATACAATGTGAGAGTAAAGCATTGATGCACTGAAAGTGAAACTATCCTAACAATTTTAAACATTCAAGAGTAATACAATTCACATGAATAACATAGCTGAGACTCAGGGTTTCATCTACACCCTAGTAGAGTAAATTAGAACATAACTAACATGATGAATCACATGAACATTAACATAACAAGAACATGAACATAACAGTGAAAAATAGAATTGCAAAAAGCATAACATAACAGGACATTGAAATTGAAATTGACCCAATTAGGGGGTATCTCGGCTAACCAAGAACACCTCAACAGTAATACCCAGCCCTCAATTTATACAAAAAAGGAATGACGAACCCTAATTCCCAAAACCGAGAAAACTAGGGTTAGGGTTTACCTAAAATTCTTCACCCACGTCGACGACCCATGCTCTCTTCTTGTTCCTCCTGCTCTTCCCATGCTTCTATTGCTTCTTCTTCCATCTCTGTCATGCCTATAACTCTATTTCCCTAATTTCAAAACCCTAAATTTGAGAGGGTTTGTGAAACTAGCGAAATAGGCTAATAGGATGGATGGGTTTCGATGTCTTTGATGTAGGGTGGCTATGGTGTTTGGTGATGAAGCGGCAGTGGCAGAGGTGGTGTTCTGGTGGTGGCAGGACATGGTGGAGGTGATGGAGTTGCAGAGCAGCTCTCTGCAACAGGGTATGGAGGAGAAGAGGTCGAGTGATTTTGGGTTAGGGGGCGTTTGGCTAGGGGTATAGGGTGTTCGATACTTAGGTGTTAGGCGGGTTCAGAGAGGTTCGATGATCTGCGACAAGGAGCGATGGATGGGAAGATGGTAGGTAGATCGGACGGCTAAGAGAGAAGCAGTTTGTAGCGACCGTTGGATGTGGAACACAACGAAGTCAACGGTGCTAGATTAGGTTAGGTGCTGTAGTGTTGGGCGGAATCATCGGGATTTGATGCACAGTGATGAGGTGACCGCTGGATTCAACTACCTAGAATCTGAAGGCTTGGAATTTCAGCGCTGTGGTGCTTGGCAGAGACTTCCGATTTTGATGCTCTATGAAGGAGCGACCGTCGGATGTTTCTGAGAACTGATCTGATGGCTGAGAACGGAGGCGCTTTTGTGTGTAGAAAATGAGGTTGTGCGCACCATTCTTCGCGGCTTCCTTGCGTGATTTCTCCCGGCTTTTCACTACTTTTCTGCTCTTTTCGCTCGCCACTCATCCGACTTTATTTATTACCTAAAAATGCAAAATTAAAGAAAAATATTTATTCTTGAAAACAATGAAAATACAGAATATGGGATAAAATGTAGAATTAATGCACAAAAGATGAGTTAAAATGCCAACAAAAAGGGAAAATATACAATATTTGGCACTCATCAAATACCCCCAAACCTGAATTTTACTTGTCCTCAAGTAAAACAAAACTAAGGAAATCCTAACTATACCACTGTCGCTGGTCTCTCGAATGCATTTAGCGTATGCACTAAGCCTTTTAAACCACTAAGTGTCCCTAGTGGACGAGTTGAAGTCTCGTGAAGGTTTACCAGAGGTGTGCCTACAAAACCTAAGGACAAAATATGAGCTCAGATTCCATCAAACGTGACATGTGCAAAACAGTTAAGCTCACAGCAAAATGGAGATGTCAATCTAGCTATCGAAGGCACAATCCTAGCACTGATAACAAAAAAAGACATGTGATAAGAGTGTAAAGTGTATCTACACATGTGTAAAGAAAGATCTGAAGTTATGACTACTAATCACCAAGAGATAGTTTCTCAGGCTAAGAACTGAGGTCGAAATCTAGCTAGCTGTCCGGACTTTACGAGAATTGTGAATGAGTTGGAGGTATTTCACAATTACTCGCGTTGTACATCAATGGCATACACCCTCCTTGCTTATTAAACGAAACAACAAAAGATGACTATTTACATGACTCTTATTTACATTGACAAATCTCTTTTTTTTTTTGGAACAAGAGGATGGAATTGAACAATACTTGATTTTTTTGGTTTTTTCTGTTTTTTTTTTTTTTTTTTTTTTATATATATATATTTTTTTTTTTTTTTTTTTTTTTTGAAAAGGAAACACTTTTGATACATAACAAAAAGAAACAAAAGATTACATGACACTTTGCAAGAGGTAGCCCTTTTTGATGCACCCAGTTAAATTCGATGGTTGTCTTTCTTAATGTAACCTCCACCTTCTATCCCAACCAACCAAAGAACAAGCTAGTCAAGTTTCGTTCAGTATTCTAAAGTGATTGGCAATCGTAACTTCCTATCAAACACCTTGAAGATCGAGGCCATACATGTATTGGTAGATCGTGCGCGTGCAAATTTCTTATCACTATGTGAATTGTGCTAGAATCAGGGTGCCTAAATATCTAGACTAAGACTCCTAATAATTACATATTTGCACAAGAGTCAACATTTCAAGGTAAATGAGCTCCATTTTTATGTTTTTTTCATTTTTTAATTTTTTTTTTGAATTTGATTTTTAATTTTTTTTTGGAATTTTTCAATTTTTTCAAAAGAAGAAGGAGTTCGTTTTCAATTATGGCAATTATCGTGGTATCTACTCTATACCCCCAAACCTAAACTAAACATTGTCCTCAATGTTTCAAAATATGGAAAGAATTAAAATGCAACATATGAAAGGACATGCTGAGTAGAGTAAAAGGAGAGAGAATACCCGATTTCGGCGAAAGCAGAATTAAAACTCCGTTATTCAGGCAAAATCCAACATATTTCAGCCGAGATCATATTGGATTAGCAAAATATATACAAAAGAAACAAAAGGGTTTTAAAATTATCTACTGGATTATATACAAAAATTCACCATACACAAAAGTCTAAAGAGTTGAGGATCAACCCAAAAGAAAAAGTGTGAGAACAAGAAGTTTCAAAACACTAAAATTGGACTAAATGGGAATGAGAGTGAAAAACCGAATGAATCACCCCTAAACCTAAATTGTTCAACAGGTTTACTTTTAAGCACAAAATCTTTTAATTTTAGGGGTTCAGGATTCAAAAGGTCTAACTCATAATGGACTGTTTTCGGGATGGGCAAAGAAATGCATTCCAACTGTGGCTCTTTAAAAGTGTTATATTTTGAAGCAAAATAGTCCAAGAGGACTTGGGAGGCACACAGTTCCAATCCTAGATTGGGAATTTTCAGAAAAGTTGGTTTAAATTTTTTGTTGCAAACCAAATCTAGGTTGGGTGGAATAATCTCAATTTGAGGTTTAGGTAAGAAAGTGGGTACATCTAAATTATTTTCATGGGTAAGATCAATAATACCAACACATACTTTCCCTAAATCAGAAACAGGTAAAACATGCTCACATTCATCGAACAAAACATCAAGACCTAAATCAGTATCATGATTGTTCGAAGTACTCAAATCATCACCGGAAGAAATAACATTTTGTGACTTAGGCAAGGAATCAGACACATCAAATTCGTCCTCATGCATAATAAAATTAGTGTCTACAGAAGATTCAACTATTCCTATGTCATGTTCATCTTCACAGAAGAATTGTACAAGCCCCATATTAGAATCAAAATCATATGAATTACAATGAGTATCAGAAGAAACAACATTCATGAAGGTTGAGGCTGAGAAGCCATATGTTATTGAACCCAAAGGTTCCACAATATTTTCAGCAAAAACATGTTCTTCTAACATATCATTATCATCATAATCATCATCATGGTAACATGCATATTGATCCTCATTAAAAGTGGTGGTGTCCTTAGTCGATTCATGTTCCTCTAAATCAGGTTCATATTCAATAGCATTTAGATGAACGGGACTGGACACTTCATTAGGGACAACATGGATTTTCTCATGAATTTCCTCCTTTTGTAGTTGAAGCAAAATCTGATCTAACTTCGCCTGAATGCGTGCCATAGTTCTATCAGAATTTTGCTCACCGAGTCTGAGAGCTTCTACGGTGGAGTCTAAATTCATGGGAGTACAAAATTCTTCATGTTCAAATTGTGGTGAATGGTACATGTGTGCATGGTCATTAGGGTTTACAAAATATTGATCACAACCTTCGAAAGGTTGATTATGGTCCCAATGACTACCAGCCTCATAATTTGTGGGCATTTCATAATTTGGATTTTCATGGTATCCCCTAGATTTCCTAAATTCATGCAAAACATAGCAATATTCATCAGGGTGGTCTAAACCACCACAAAAGGTACAAACATGCATATTAGGTTGGCTAGGTTGATACATGGGTGAATAGTTATACGGGTTTGCATATTGAGGCTCATGACCTTGAAAAGGTCCATAATTATAATCCCTATAACTATTGACATCATGGTCTGTGGGAGGCTCATAAGGTGAATCTTGCCCGTAAGCATCTCTAATAGATTTATTCCCAGAGGCAGACCAAAATCCAGACATGTCTTTGTTTTATGAAATAATCACACAAATCACAAAAAAGTAAGGCCCAAGGGAGATGATAAAAATTTGGTTTAATTTGGGAGAAATTTTGGTTTTTGAAATTAGGAGCAAGCCCACATTGGTGGGAGAAATTGCTTTGTCGAGGGAAGTTGAACTAAGCCTACAATGTGTCTGCAAACTGAAGCCCAATGTAGCTTTTGAAATAGCCTAACTGTTGCTTGTTTGGTCGGAGGCCCAGTTGGGCTTTCAAAAGTTCAGTTTTTCTAATTTAAAACTACAGGCCCAAATCAGTCTAACATCACAAGCCCACAAGCAATTAAACAAACAAGCCCACAAGTAATTAAGATTACAAGCCCAACAGAAAAATGGAAAAAATTATTACAAACCCACAAATGAAAAATGGAAGCCCACAGGTTGGGTTCTCTTAATGGGTTTAGGCTTACTTGCTTAAGCACAGCCCAGCTGCTCAGTTTGGTTGCAAAAGCCCAGTTGGGCTTTGGATCATCCTAAGCTTTGGCTTCAACACTCAAGGCCCAGTTGGGCTTGGCTCAACTTGTTAAGCTTGGCAGCAACTTCAGCAGGCCCAGTTGGGCTTGTGATTTGCTACTGATTGGCTTGTGATTTTTTTTTTCAGCAGCACAGTCCTGTTGGGCTTGGTCTTCAGCAGGCTCACCAGCTCAGGGCCTTGCAGCAGGAGCAGATCAACAGCAACAGGTGCAGAAGCTCACAGGATTCTTGGCCTGGCACCAGCAGGAGCACCACAGCAGCACAAGAGCACCAGCAGCAGCAGGTGGAGCAGCTCAGCAGCAATAGCAGCACCACAAATTCAGCACCACAAGTTCAGCAATAGCAGCTCAGCAGCAAGGCGGTGAACAAGAATTGTAATGCAAGATTGATTGCAAGAATGTAAAGATGACTAATATGCAAATATGATATGCAATCAGGACAGCAAGATGCAATGAGTATGCAATGCAAGGATGAATATGCAGGTGAGGCTAGATGAACTAAGAACAGCAAATAAGAATGCTTCGAAAACACAACGCCAAGTCCCCGGCAGCGGCGCCAAAAACTTGGTGGCTCTCTAAAAGAGTCACAAACTATACCTGCAAGTGCACAGGGTCTAGTGTATAGAACAGGGCAAGCAGGGTCGAACCACAAGGACTTGGGTGTGTATTGAAGCTACAATTTAACTACTACTGATTCAAATTGAGGGTAACCAAAAGGGGGGGGTTTGTGTCGATACGACAAAGACGTTGGCAGAGATTACGACAGTAAAATAAAGATGCAATTACAGAGATGTTAACACTGAGAATAGAGATACTAGGAATGTCAAATCCACCACTAACTCACTCTATATATATTCAGCTAATCATACTACTCTTGTCCTTGTAACAGATAAGGGAGATGTGTCAATTCTACCACTTACCTAAGGTGTTTCACCAATGGATGTCTCAATTGCAGCTAAAATATCAACCCAAAGCACTAATTGTCTATTTAAGTACAACTAGTCAAAGGATTCATCACAGTCTCTAAGGCATGAGCTGCAGCACTATCAACACAGTTTTATCCTAACTACACTGGATGCCTGACATACAATGTGAGAGTAAAGCATTGATGCACTGAAAGTGAAACTATCCTAACAATTTTAAACATTCAAGAGTAATACAATTCACATGAATAACATAGCTGAGACTCAGGGTTTCATCTACACCCTAGTAGAGTAAATTAGAACATAACTAACATGATGAATCACATGAACATTAACATAACAAGAACATGAACATAACAGTGAAAAATAGAATTGCAAAAAGCATAACATAACAGGACATTGAAATTGAAATTGACCCAATTAGGGGGTATCTCGGCTAACCAAGAACACCTCAACAGTAATACCCAGCCCTCAATTTATACAAAAAAGGAATGACGAACCCTAATTCCCAAAACCGAGAAAACTAGGGTTAGGGTTTACCTAAAATTCTTCACCCACGTCGACGACCCATGCTCTCTTCTTGTTCCTCCTGCTCTTCCCATGCTTCTATTGCTTCTTCTTCCATCTCTGTCATGCCTATAACTCTATTTCCCTAATTTCAAAACCCTAAATTTGAGAGGGTTTGTGAAACTAGCGAAATAGGCTAATAGGATGGATGGGTTTCGATGTCTTTGATGTAGGGTGGCTATGGTGTTTGGTGATGAAGCGGCAGTGGCATAGGTGGTGTTCTGGTGGTGGCAGGACATGGTGGAGGTGATGGAGTTGCAGAGCAGCTCTCTGCAACAGGGTATGGAGGAGAAGAGGTCGAGTGATTTTGGGTTAGGGGGCGTTTGGCTAGGGGTATAGGGTGTTCGATACTTAGGTGTTAGGCGGGTTCAGCGAGGTTCGATGATCTGCGACAAGGAGCGATGGATGGGAAGATGGTAGGTAGATCGGACGGCTAAGAGAGAAGCAGTTTGTAGCGACCGTTGGATGTGGAACACAACGAAGTCAACGGTGCTAGATTAGGTTAGGTGCTGTAGTGTTGGGCGGAATCATCGGGATTTGATGCACAGTGATGAGGTGACCGCTGGATTCAACTACCATCTAATCTGAAGGCTTGGAATTTCAGCGCTGTGGTGCTTGGCAGAGACTTCCGATTTTGATGCTCTATGAAGGAGCGACCGTCGGATGTTTCTGAGAACTGATCTGATGGCTGAGAACGGAGGCGCTTTTGTGTGTAGAAAATGAGGTTGTGCGCACCATTCTTCGCGGCTTCCTTGCGTGATTTCTCCCGGCTTTTCACTACTTTTCTGCTCTTTTCGCTTCGCCACTCATCCAGACTTTATTTATTACCTAAAAATGCAAAATTAAGTAAGAAAAATATTTATTCTTGAAAACAATGAAAATACAGAATATGGGATAAAATGTAGAATTAATGCACAAAAGATGAGTTAAAATGCCAACAAAAAGGGATAAAAATATACAATATTTGGCACTCATCATATATCCTGAATAAAGTACCCTTTTAAGAATCAAATGAAACTCCATATGGTTTATGGAACGGTAGATGACCTTCTTATGAATGTGTCAAAGTGTGGGGGCGTTTGACTAAGATTGTAATTCCTCTTCCTAAAAGAACTAGATTGAAACCAAAAATGTTGATTGTGTTTTCGTATAGGGTATATTGAGTATACTTCTACAAATAGATTTTTGGTTGTGTGTTCTGATTTTTTCTGACATTGGTGTGAATATTATTACGGAATCTAGGGATGCTGAGTTCTTTGAACATGTTTATTCTAAACCTGTACCTCATTAGAGATGTGTTGTTGATCCCCTAGATTTATCTTCAAATAGTCAGAACTTATTTTAAAGGAAGATGAAGTTGATGTTGAGCCTAAGAGAAGTAAAATAATTAGACTTGAGACTTCTTATGAAACCGACTTCATAACATGCCTAGCTTAGTCTGAGCCACAGACTTGTAAAGAAGCCTTAATATCTACTGAAACCCCATTCTGGTAAGAAGCTTCATTTAGTGAAATGGACTCAGTCCGTTGGAACTAGACTTGGGAGCTTTCTAGTTTACCTCCAGGTTGTAAGACCATGGGATGTAAATGAGTCTTTAAGAGGAAACGATAGGTAGATGAAACTGTGGAAAAATATTAAGCTAAGTTGGTAGCTAAAGGCTATAAACTAAAAGAAGGTGTAGATTTCCTTGATTCTAATTCAATTGTGACGGAAATTACTTCCGTTGAGATACTAATTGTTATTGCTGCCATAAAGAACGTAGAGATACATCAGATGGATGTTAAGACAGCTTTTTCTAAAACCGTGAATTAGGTAAAGAAATTTACATAGATCAACCTGAAGACTTTGTAGTGAAAGGTTGTGAATACAAAGTTTGTAATTTGAAAAATCTTTGTATGGTTTTCAAATAAGCACGTAAACAGTGACATGGAAAATTTAATCATGTGATAATGGATAGTGGATTTAAATTAATGAATCTGACAAGTATGTCTACAAGTAACTTGTTAAGGATGTTTGTGTAATTGTATGCTTGTATGTTGATGATATGCTTGATACAAACATAGATGTGATCAATTCCACTAAAAACATGCACTGAATGAGAACATTGACTTGAAAGACTTGGGCCCTTTTGATGTAATATTAGGGATGAGGATTAGAAGATAATCAAACATTTATAAGTCTTAGTCGTTCTGATTATGTTGAGTTGTGCTTAAGAGATACAATCAGTCTGATTGTAAACCTGCTTGTACTTCGTACGATTATTCTTGTATCCTCAAGAAAAATAAGGGTAGTGGAGTATCTTAACTTGAATACTCAAAAGTTATAGGATGTCTGATGAATTTAATGAACTGTAAGAGTCCAGACATTGCCTATATTGTGAGTAAGTTAAGTGGATATAATTGTAGTCCAGAGCAAGAGAATTCAGATGCACTGAGTAGAGTATTATGGTACCTAAAATACTCTTTTTATTTATGAAAGGTATCTTGTTGTCCTTGGGACTTTATGATGCAAACTGGATAGTTGACTCAGAGGAGTCTAAGTCTACGAGTAGATATGGTTTCACTCTAACATGTGGGTTTGTTGTTGGAAGATTTCCAAACAAACATATCGCTCAATTCATTATGGAATCTGAGAGTATTGCGTTAGATAAAGCATGAGAGGGGGCCGAGTGCCTAAGATGATTTTTAGAAGACATTCCTCTTTGGCATAGGCCTGTGCCAGCTATATCTATACATTGTGTTAGCCAAGCTATAATAGTTAAAGCTAAGAAATAACTAATCTCAATCGGCGTTATTTCCATTGATTGGATAAAGTCCAAGGAGAATATCGCGCAATCTTTGACGAAAGGTTTGTACAAAGAGATAGTTAAAAATGCATCGAGGGGGTTGGGGCTTAAGCTCATATATTAAACTTGCCATGAAGGATACTCAACCTTGCTGACTGGAGATCCCATGATCAAGGTTTCGAATGAGACAACTAATTTGTGGTGGGTAAAGGTAAACACTATCAGAGATTTTCATTCTATGTCCCTTCCCTATGGTGTAGACGTGATAGTGTGACTGCATGTGGAGGATGACTTTTTAATAAGTCTTAATGAGTTCTATAGTTTCAATTTAAGATTGAAGTGGGGTGTAGCAGTAACACTCTTTATGGAAACTCACCTATCTGAATGAGGAAGTGGGTCGCTTCCTGTGAGAATATGAGCTGATTCTCTAGAGCATTCTGAGAAACAGGATACGTCCAGGGCCAAAACGGACAAAACGGCACGAGCTTGGCAGCAATCTTGGAGATATCACCCGTGGTTGTTATCACGAATTACATCAAATGCTAGCAGTTCAAGACATAGTTCACTGTCTCTAGCAAGTAATTCTGGTAATATCTCACTAAGCAAAGGTTCAAGACCTCATGGACACCTCTGCCTAAAATGGTATTTCCTGCGTTTTTTATGTGATTTTCATTTTGATGGTTTTGGTATTACTGGAACTTAGGACCTAAAGGTCACTAAGGGTTCACTAGTTCATGCTTTTTCACTTTGGTGAAAGATACCTATAGTCTCACCATGTGAGAATTAAATATGAAAGCTCTCAATACTATTATGATTTATGCAATCCATAGTATGACCTTGGGGTCAACACACTTTTGTGTGAGGGAGAGGACGTAGAAATGACTAGTATGATTTCAACACTTGCACGATCAGTCTGTTTGGATCGTGAGGTTGGGATGTTTATTTACCAAGACCTATCTGTGTTTTCATGTTTTATTGAGTTTTCATTCATGTGGGGGATTGTTGGAAAACGATTAATAAAAAAATAATTTTTTAAAGTTTTAATAAAAAATTATAATTTATTGTTTTATTTTGTGAATGAAACTTTTTAGTCCCACATCGTGGAGTTACCAATTTTTAGTAGTTTTAAGAAACTATATAAAGCTTTTAGTCCCACATCGGGGAGTTTTTCTTCTTAAGTTGTATTTGTCAATTATATAAAGAAATTCACTACTTTTGTAAAATCTATGGGAAAGGGGTTGCTCTATATTTTAGAGGGACCCCTAAGGGAAAATATTTTATAGCGGTTTTTAAGCATTCGCGATTTTCCTTAACGGTTTTTTCGGAGTTGCCAAGCTCAAGTTGAGCATCTACTACATATGCTAGTAGTAGGTGTATTAGGGTGTTTTATCCTGGAGATATCCGTCCTGTGAGGGCTATAGCATCACTCTTGAGTGTAGCCGGGCGCTAATGTCTTAAGGACAGCGTGTTGAACACGTGACTCACTCTATTTTCCAAAGTTTTGCCTTGTTGCTGTTGCGGAGATACGGGGAGCTTGTTCGTTTCGTCAAAGCAATCACTTCCATTAGAAAGGAGCTAAGTATCAATAACTTTTGCTTATTTGATTTTTCTTTGTTTTTGATTATTGCACCCAACACAAATTAACTTGAGCATTGATATAATAATGCTATATGTGAACACGTAAATCACGAAGGCATCTATATGTTCACAAACAATATTCACATTCTAGGTACCGATTCGTGCTGATAATACAACGACATTGATTCCTTGGCTCAAAACCTTCGGGTTTATCATAGCCTCATCTAAGAACATCGCGAGTGGCGTTTACGCAGGGGAAGATAAAGAAAACGAAGCATAAAAGTAAAACTCATGGAGCGTTAGGCAAATATAAAGTGCTGAAATGTAAATAAGACTGGGATTTACGTGGTTCGGCACTAAGGCCTACATCCACGGGGTTGTTGTTTCACTATGTACTTGATGGTTACAAAGATAGTCGAGTGACTTTGGGGTTTATATAGGTCTGTATATTGTAAAGGACTAACTTACACACAATCTTTCTCTCTCCTTCTCCTCCTGATTTTTCCGATCCCCTTACTCTTGGTGGAGAGGGGGTATTTATAGGGTTAGAGTGTGGGACCCACCTCTGAGGACCGTTGGAACCTTATCTTCTTGTGTTTTGTGTCCATCACGCGGGGGTCTTCGTTTATTACTTCATCACGCAGAGTCGTCTTCGTTCGTTCCACGGGTTGATCGACATGTATGTTGCTCAGAGTGTTTAATGCGGGTAGTTGAGGTGCCTGTTCGTGTCAGGCAAGTGTCTTCTGTCCCTGTCACATCCATGTCAGTTCATTTTCTCTCCACCATTGATCTTGGCTTCTTTTGGGGATGAGATAAAGTAACTCTTCGGGAGTTATCTGGTGCTCCGCAGTACATCGTGTTACCGATACGTCTTTTTAACTTCTGCCCTTAGATTTGTTCGGGCAAAGATCCAACGTCGGCGGGATGGGCATCTTGGATGTGGGCACATGTCATCATGCTTTGATGACTTTGTCCGCATGCTCTCCACGTATGTTCCTATATACACATGTTTGATGATGAAATATGTGCACACAATTTGCCCCTTTTCTTCGGGCTTGAGTGTTTAGTGGGAGCATTGAAGAAAACAGTCGTTACATATTCTTCCTCTCTCCTAATAACTTCTCCTAGAAACTTGGGCATGTTTCGTATTCGTGCATTAACTGCTCATTTAATGGGCACGTTTCCCATTCCTCCCTTAACTTCCTTCTCTTTCTTTCGAGTATATTAAGGAGGGGAGAAAAATTAATTTCATTCTCCTTCGAAAATTAATTTCATTCTCTGTCATTCTTTGTTCTTCAACCATTAAAATCTCTGTCTTAGCATTTATCACGCTCCCTTCTTCATTGTTTCTGGTTTGTTTCATTATCTGTCAGTCTTCATTCTTTGTTCTTCGACCATTAAATCCTCTGTCTTAGCATTAATCACGCTCCCTTCTTCATTGTTACTGGTTTGTTGTCCTCTTCCTGCTGCTGTTTGTGGTGGTAAGGTTTCTTTTCTTTGTTCCTTTTGTTTTAAGCTGTGTTGGTTGTAAATTTTCTGTTGTTGATCGTATTGTAGCCTCCCATTTTTGCTGATGTCGTCCTTGTTTGTGATGAAGAACCCTTTTCTAATGCTTGTATGCTAGTTTTCCCCTGTTCTTCGTCGGAAATCAAGGAGGCCATTGTTTTACGTGTATTGAGTGGACTTTTGAGTTTGGAGTTTTTAGGGTTTCTGTGCTATGTTGAGATGGACTGCTAATTTTGTGGTTTTTTGATCTTTGGTAATGACCTTGTGTTTGTTTCTAACTTGTTTATGTTGTATCTCTTCGCATCCATGTCTGACAGTCCGTGTCTTCCTCATCAAACTCCGGGTTCTAGTCTACCGAGATCCCCTCCGCGCATAGAGTCTCAAATGGATCCCCGTGGTATCAGAGTTTCTTCTTCAGGGGCGAAGGCCTCTCCTCCTAGGAAAGATGGTCCTTCAAAAAATCCTTTCGGGTCTCGAAACGCTGCCGAGCGTGCGATTTCTCGTCCTCGTGATGACGTTAGGAGTGCGCAGACACCTCCTCGTGCTGTTGCTTTTGATGTTCCTCCTCTGCGTTCAGTAGTGCCTGTGCAACACCCTCTACCGCCGCCTCCAGTACTTCCTCTCAAAGGGAAGAACACCAAAGGTTGTGTCCCAAGGACTGAATCGTCTAAAAATCCTTCTTTGAAAAGACGAGCTTCCGAGGCTTTTGTTGGTTCGTCCGACCCCGCGGAACAGGATGAGGCTGCCCCGGTGATACGTAGTGTTCCGGTCATCAAGAAGAAAGTGACGTTCAAGCATATTGACCTTGAAGTTTTCAAGGAAAAGCATGAGCTTCAAGCCTTCGAGGTTCGTTTCTATGCCCCTGAAGATGATATTACTTATGAGCTCCTCTCGAAGTATCAGTTTGACGAGTTCCATCTGTTGACTACAGTTGGAGATTTCGAGGCGGGTCTTATGCTGCCGTTGTACAAGTCTGGCGACTCCTTATATTACGATGTGCTTGCTGGTCGTGAAGGCTCTTCTACCAATACTCACAGCCGTTCCGTGTCGCAATTATCGGGGAATTATCTCTGTGCACTGAAGGAGTGTTATCTGCGGAGTAAGGGACAGACGACGATGACATGTTACGTTCCAAATCCCGCGGAGAGGGAATGGTACACTCCTGAAAACTTCAACAACTCTTTTGGCGATTACGTCAATAGTAGGAATCGTAAACCGTGGAGTGTTAGCCTTCGGAATCTCGCTGCTCCTCGGGGTGAGATTCGTCTGTTAAGTGAGGTCAGCGATGCCAAACTGAAGTATAGTCCGGGCACCGAGGGGTCTAGTCAGCGGAAACTTTTTCCGGACCGTGAGAGGATCAAGCGTGACCATGACTACGAGTGGAACGCTACTGTGATCGAAGTTGTTGGTCCTTGGGCGTACGGTTGGATTCCCGGTCCACGCGGTTGGCGTCCTTCTGGGAGTAGCAGGCCACGTGAATCTCCTCCGGCTCGTTATGGAGATTTCTGTCCCTGGCTTTTAAACTTCGCAGGTATGAACTTTCCTTATGCCCTCGACGTCGTTGAAGGAGACGAGGAGGAAGGTTCTGGTGCTATACTTCCACCGAAGAATGCCACTACTGCTAAGGTATGGTTATTTTAGTTTCTGGCCGCGCTTGTTCGAAGAGTAACTCTGTGGAAAGTAACTGTTCGGAAAGTAACTCTGTGGAACATGTGTTGGTTTGCAGGTTTCGAAGAAGAAAAAGATTGGGCCGAAGCAGTCTTCTACCATTGTGATGGGTGAGGCTGAAGTTCATGAAGAAGTTACCAGTCCGGTAAACGAAGAGTTTGCCGAGGATGAGATTTCTGATGGGGAAGAACGTACTGATACTTCCCCCCCTAATGTTGAGGATATTGGTGCGGGTTTTGAAGGGGATGGAGGAAATAATGCCGCGGTAGCTGATGGCAGTGTTTTCCCTGATATGTCAGTCCCTGCTGGTGATGCTGCGGGAACTCTCCCCACCATGTCTCAAGAGTTCTCGTTTGACCGGGTTTATTCCTCAGGGGATCTCCTTGACGATGCTCTTGATTTTCCTGAAGACTTCTCTCTACTTTCCCCCAATGATGATTGGGATGTGCTCGGGGGGTCTGGTAAGGAAGACGCTGCTGTTCAGGACGGAGGCGCGGGTGATCACGATGTGCGTGTTGATGCCGAAACTTGTGTTGATAAGGCAATATCAGCCAAGGGGAAGTCCGTGGTTGATTCGCCTTCTGAGGATTTCCCTCATTCGCTGACATTTGAGGGTGAGGACGCCATAATGGATTGGCTTAAGAAAAAGGGTTTGCTGTTTGTCCCTCGTCCTGCCCCGGTGGTTGCTGGTGAAAAGGATTCCGATGCTTATACCCGTCGGATGATGGAACTATCTTCCAAGGCGCGGGTATCTGAGATGTGGGGGAAAAGTTTGAGTGTTCCCGAAGCTACCCTTGTACCGGAGCCTCCTACTTCTGTCGAGGATATGATGGCCATAGCCAACGGTTACCAATATGGTTTTCCTCAGCAGCGTGTCTTGGAGGTAAGTCTTCGTACTATCTCTTCGTGACGATTGAATCCTTCGGTGTAATAATGTTTGCCGTTTTGATGTGTAGATGATGAGGAGTGAGCATTGTAACCATGTGCTATATCAATTCTTTAAGGCGAAATCTTTGAAGCTGGAGGCTAAGCTTCGTCACAGAGAAAAGGAATTATCTGCGGCCGAGGTAGAAATAGAAGAACTGAAGAGAAGCCTTAAAGATAAAGAAAGGCTGGGTGAAGCGGAGGCTGGGCTTCGTTCAGAGCTTGCTGTCGTTCGTGCTGAGTTAGAGCAAACTCGCGGCCAAGTTTCTGCTTTCACAGGTTTGATTCTTTTTCCTCTTTTACCCTCGCAGTGCGTCGTAATTCCTCTATATTCCTTAGTTGTTCTGTCTGAGTCTCCCCACCCTATCTCCAGTGGGTGGCGTCCCCGAGTTGACATGGCTTCGAAACGAAAGGGCACGGCAAAAATCTCGTATCAAAGAGCTGGTCGAAAAAATTAAGAGTGAAGCCAAAAAGTGGGACGCGCGGGCTGAGGTATGGCGCGAAAGGCATGTTCAAATGGTTGATATGCAGAATCTGTATAACCATGACCGTACTTTGTTCAATGGTACGCTGCTGTGGACAAGGGAGAATCTGCGGGAATCCCGTGAGCGAACTTCATTGTTGGAGTCTAGGATACATCTTCTGGAAGAGGAATTACGAAAGGCTCGCTCCCTTCCTTTTCCGGGAGTTAATGAGAGCATGCTGTGTCTTACCAGAGAACGGGACGATGCCCGAGCCGAAGTTTGGGCTCTAAGCAAGGCCCTTGCTGCGTCTCGCGCTGAAATAGCGCGTCTGGCTGAGTCTGAGAGAAATCTTGAAGTATGTATGTACAGACTTGGCAAAGGGGTATCAGAGATAAACAATGAGGTCAATCATCTTCGTCACATGGATTCGATGAAGCAGGTAGAACTAGATGCCATTCAATTTACTCTCACCAACCTTCAACTAGATTATAAGAAATTATCCGTGGAATATGACCATATTGATGAAGCGCGAGATGCGGTTGTTAATGAGTATGAAGAGGCTTCGGCTTGTGTCGAAGGTATAACTCTATTTCATCGAGTATGATTGTGTCTTTTCTGTGCTAACTCCCTTGTGTTGTCTTTTTCAGAGCTCGAGGGACAACTCCGCGTTGCAAATGAAAATTTTGAAAAGGCTCAATCTTCCTTAGCGCAACAGGAAGAACAGACTAATCATTTTAAGAGTTCGGCGGCGTCCCGCGAAGAGGCCGTTGGTGCAGCTTCTAAAGAAGTGAATCGTCTATCTTCGTTGTTATCCCAAGCCCAACAGCGGACGACGGTTATTATGCATAAGGCTCGGTGTCAATTGGCTGAGGAGACAAACAAGATGCTGGAGAAGATTGATCTTGGCCTTAAAACCGAGCATGGCCTTGTGAAGAGCTATCCGCGCCGTCCAGTGCCTGCTTCCTTGCCTGGATCCTCGGGACCCTCATCTGGTGGGAGCGTCCCTTCAACTCTTCGGAACAACCCTTCTAATGGGGCGACATCATCTAAGTAGAGACCGCGACATCATTATCCTTCCGTTGTAAATTTTGCTAGTATTTTGTAAAAAGAATATTTTTGATGTATATTCCTTGTAAATTTTTGATGTGTAATTTTACAATCCATGGCCTTGCCGCTTTTTGTAACCAACCTTTATGAAATGGATCATTTTTTTGATATACCTGCAATATCAGTTGTTGTTTATTTTAGGCATTGTGATGAAAGACGCTAAAAACAAAAGAGTTTTTTAAGTGTTTGGGTGCGATACCGAAGGGAGGTACCTTCGTGATCGGCTTGAGACCTTTCACCCCGCTGGCGAACCCTTGGCCAGAGGATTCCCAGACGGTGGGGACCGAGGCAACGTTCTAGGATATGGGGTTAAAAAAATTATATACACCCATTCCGTCGACCCGTTGCCTTAAGATTGGTTGAGTATCACTTTCTGCTGGGTGCCTTCCCCCTGGTCTTACACTTATCGACACTGATGGGGGAGCCCTGAGAGATTGTAGATTAACTAGTTTCCCCAATATTGTTGATAAGTTGATTTCTTGAATTTAGGAAATCTTGTTTGATTGATAGGTTGAGGCCTGCAATTCCTCGTCCAGAGATAGAAACATGTAGAGCGGTCACGCTGCCTTCTTCTTCTGGTACTCTTCACGCAGATGCAAAGCTGCGTTGCTCCTATGGGTAATATGGTTTAAGCCACTTAGCATTCCAAGGATGTCGGAGGACCTCGCCTTTCAGATTGCGAAGGTAATAGGAACCGCTTCCCGCAATGTCGGGTATTATAAAGGGTCCTCCCCACGTAGGTGCTAACTTTCCCCATATCTTTTGTCGTTGATACTGTGGGATAGTTCTTAACACATATTGTCCCTTTACAAAATTCCGAAGCTTGACCTTTTTGTTGTACTCCCTTGCTAGTCTTCGTTGATAATTTTCCATCTTCTGCAATGCTTCTTCCCTTCTTTCTTCTAGGTCGTCCAATCTCTCTAACATCATGTCTGTTGTGAGATTTTTCTCCCATGCTTCGGTCTTTGTGGTTGGCATGAGGATCTCTATCGGGATGACTGCTTCAGCTCCATAAGTGAGGAGAAACGGGGATTCCCCGGTGGGAGATCTTCTTGTTATTCTGTATGCCCATAACACATTATGCAACTGTTCACACCATCGCCCCTTATGTTCGTCTAATTGTTTTTTGAGGATAAGGGCGAGGGTCTTGTTGGTAGCTTCCGATTGTCCGTTGCTTTGAGGGTATATGGGGGTGGACTTGTTTTTCCTTATTTTGAAAGTGTCAAAGAGCATGTCTATGTTTTTCCCCGGTAATTGTTTACCATTATCGGACACGATTTCCGCTGGTATGCCGAATCTGCAAATAATATTTTGGAATATGAAAGTAAACACGTTCACGTCTCTGATCCTGGATAAGGCTTTGACTTCCACCCATTTACTGAAGTAGTCCGTGGCTACTATCAAAAATCGTCTTTTCCCTGACCCTTCGACGAAAGGCCCGACGATATCTATGCCCCATTTCGCAAATGGCCACGAGCTATCTACAGAATTTAACAGTGTTGCCGGCGCGTGTATCTTTTTGGCGAAGCGCTGACATTCTTCACACCGTCGGGACATCATTGCGGCATCCTGTATCATTGTGGGCCAGTAATATCCTTCTGTTTTTGCTTTGTCGGCTAGTGACCTCATGCCGCTATGATTCCCTGCGTCACCATAATGGATGTCGTTTAGAATTCGGTGCCCCTCTCTCCGGGATAAGCAGCGTAGTAATGGCCCGAGGAAGGATTTCTTGTATAGGACCCCATCCCGGAGATCATATCTTCCTACTTTGGAGAGTATTTTCCTATCTTGTTTATGATCCGCGGGTAAGCTTCCCTTTTCGAGAAACGCATGGATCACCGTTCTCCAATCATCTTCATTGCTGAAGTTTTCGTCTTGATTTGCTCTTGACAGGATGTCTTCTTCGTCAAAATCGTTATGGATGTCTTCTCCTATTTGGTCTTCGATATTTTCTTCCACTGTCTCTTGATTGGTAGCGAAGGAGAATTGAGATGCAATCGAAGGCTCGTATACCCTTGTTATTTTAATATCTTTGACGCTTTTATCCTTCAGCATGGATGATATATATGCTAGGGCATCCACATGCCTGAGATCCTTTCTG
The DNA here is from genome assembly GCF_003573695.1 of Papaver somniferum. Classification (NCBI taxonomy): domain Eukaryota; kingdom Viridiplantae; phylum Streptophyta; class Magnoliopsida; order Ranunculales; family Papaveraceae; genus Papaver; species Papaver somniferum. Next base: position 6,822,260 of record NC_039360.1, on the reverse strand, counting down.
CATAAGTGCCGGAATTTGATGTTCGGGATTTGTGACGCCAATGTTTGGACCAAGGCCATGTAAGCTGAGAGGGTGTCATCGTACACATTGTACTCGAGCTTTATTTGCCGTATGACAAGCTGCGAATCGCTTGTCAGTCTTACATCGGTTACCCCCATTTCTATTATTACACGGAGGGGATGTACGACTGCCTCGTATTCAACGATGTTGTTGGTATGCTCTTTGAATTCTAAACTGAGTGCCTGTACAATCCTTTCTCCGGTTGGGGTGGTAATGACAATGCCTATTCCTGCTCCTTCCTTATTTTTGGAACCGTCGACGAAGACTTCCCATTGTCTTTGACTCGCGGGTTCGAGGATATCCATTGGATCTGTGCTTTCTTCTTCGGCTTCTGGCATTCCCTTAATCTCTTCGTCGTTGTCCAGGGGGAGGTCTGCTAAGAAATCCGCCAAAACTTGGGATTTTCGAGAATGTTGAATTTCATGAATGATGTTGAATTGGTCCAGGTGGGTGTTCCACTTGGCTATTCTGCCCACTTTTCCCGCGCTTTTGAGGACTGCTTCCAGTGGTGCTTTGCATGGGACGCAGATGAAGTGAGTTAGGAAGTAGGTTCTCAGCTTTTGAGTAGCCCAAACCAATGATAGGATAAGCTGTTTGATCTTTGTATAGTTCCTTTCCGCAGAATTGAGGGTCTTACTGACGTAATAGATAGGCTGTTCTATCTTCGTATTGGTTTTGACCAACACTGCGCTGACTGCGTCTTCTGTTGATGCTATGTACAATGCTAAAACCTCATCAGGATCCGGTTTCTGCAAGATCGGAATTGAAGCTAGGTGTTCTTTGATTTTTTGGAAGGCTTCTTCGCATTCTGTGGTCCATTCAAACTTGCTCCCTTTTTTGAGAATGTTGAAGAAATGTTTGCATTCCGAGGATTGGGCAATAAATCTGCCCAAGGCTGCGATGGACCCATTGAGTTTCTGCACTTCTTTTAAATTCTTCGGGGACGACATTTCTACTATGGCCTGAATCTTTACTGGGTCTACCTCGATGCCCCTTTTTGTTACCAGATACCCGAGGAATTTTCCCGAGGTGACGCCGAAAGTACATTTCTCTGGATTTACTTTCATGTGATGTTTTCTCATTGATTCGAAGATATCTCTCAGATCCTGGTGGTGATCTTTGCGCAGCTTGCTTTTGACGAGCATATCATCAACGTAAACTTCTAAGGTACTACCAATCCATGGCCTGAAGATAGCATCGACCATTCTTTGGTATGTTGCCCCTGCGTTGCGAAGTCCGAAGGGCATTCTAGTGTAGCAATAAAGGCCATGTGGGGTGTAAAACGCTGTGTGTGGCTGATCTTCTTCTGCCAGGGCTACTTGGTTGTAGCCAGAATGTCCATCCATGAATGACAGCTCTTCATATCCTTCTACCGCCTCTACCAGCTGATCTATGCTTGGCAAGGGATAGCTGTCCTTTGGACATGCCTTGTTGAGGTTAGTAAAATCGATGCATATCCTAACCCCTCCATTTTTCTTAGGAACGACGACCATATTGGAGATCCACGTAGGGTACTTGACTTCCTTGATGAAACCTGCGTCTAGTAGTTTCCGAAGTTCTTTTTCCACGGCCTTATGATACTCCGGTGCAACTTTTCTTATTTTTTGCCTGAAAGGTGGTGTGCCTGGTTTGATGCGCAGCTCGTGTTGGATTACTTTTGGGTCAATCCCAGGCATATCTCCTAATTTCCAGGCGAATACATCCGCGTATTCTTTAAGTAATTTGGTTAGAGAATCTTCTTTTTTTTCGTCCATTATGGTCCCTACTTTGATCATCTTCGGGTTTTCTTCCGTTCCTATGTTGATTTCTTTTACGAGCTCTACTGGCGTGAACACCGGCTTCGGATCCCCGAGAACTGGGACGTTCTTTGATTGCTATTTAGTATGTTTCTGTCCTTCGTTGGCTGCTGAAGTACTTGTCTCTGTGTTTAGGACATTACCATCTTTGGTCAAACCCCTTCCTGTAGTTTCCTTGAGGAACAGGTCTATGGCCTTCTCTTTCGCGGTTTCTTTATTCTTAATTCTTCGGGTTTTTCGCTGCTCTTCTTGTTCGTTGTTGATGCGATCCTGAGTGGCCTGGCACTCCCTTGCAGAGACCCGATCTCCCTTGATTTTCATTACTCCCTCAGGTGTAGGGAATCTGAGATATTGGTAGTACGTTGCCGCCACTCCCTTGAGTTTATGTAACCACTTTCGTCCGATAATGGCGTTGTAGGGGGATGGAGCGTCAACCACGCTGAATCGTGTCTCTACCTTCATGGGTCCGGCGTTAACGTGCAACACGATGTCTCCTAATGGCTTCGTGGGTGAACCATTGAATCCGTAGATGGTGTAATAAGAGGTCATCAGCTGTTCTTCATGGAGTTTCATTCGTTTGAATGCGTCGTAGAATAGAACGTTTACTGAGATTCCCCCGTCTATGAGGATCTTTTTGAGGTTACATCCGGCCACTGGTAGTGTGAGGACCAGGGGGTCGTTATGGTCTTCCATGTCCTCTTCGATATCCTCAGCATCGAAAATAATAGGCGAGTCCATCCACTCTTCGTGCTCGTCCACCTCTATCCCATCGATCTTATACAATTCGCAGCGGTCTTCGAACTGCTTCTGTAACCTCTTTCCTATCTGTGATGTAAGTGAGGGCCCTGCGACTTCAGAACACGAAATGGTGTTGATTGTGCGGTTCCCTTCTGGAAGCTGGACTGGCTTGGTTCGTTTGGATCTATCCTCGGCGACATCCTTTCGTATGTAATGTTTGAGCTCGCCAGCATCGATTAATTTTTGGATCATTATTTTGAGGTTTTTACATTTTTCGGTCTGGTGTCCGTTGAAGCAGTGATATTCACAATAATCTTTAGACTTCTCGGTTCTCGAGGGCTGCTTTCCCTTAGACCATGGACACTCCATGTTTTCCCTTCCTTTGATCTCTATCAGGATCCGAGCATAGCTAGCATTGATCTTCGTATAAACTTGATCTTCGAATTTTCGATCGCCTGTTCGTCGTTCGTCCCTTCGTTCCTTCCTGTCTTCGTGAGGCCTCTCCGCTGAACAATTCCTTTTGGCCCCATTGGTTTGTTCTGCTGAATTGGTACGGTGAGACTTCTGCATGTATGCCCTAGGGTTTTCACGCTGGATTTCTTCAAGACGAGCGTGCTTTTCAATAATTATTCGAAGATCTCCCTCTGTTTTAGGTACGCTTCCATGAATCTCAACGAATAGTGGACTCATTCGGTCTAATCCCCACTTGTAGCAGTTGATACTTACCACCGGGTCTACACTCCCTATGGCTTGGCAGACCTTGTGCCATCTGTTAGTGTATTCCCTCGTGGTTTCCTTATAGCCGATTGCTAGCAAAAAGAGCTTATCCATTCCAGTATTAACAGCCTTGTTGTACATGTAAGTTCTTAAGAACTTTTCTGCGAGTTGGTCGTAGGAGTGGATGGAGTCTGGCGGCATATTATCAAACCAAGACAATGCCGATCCCTTCAGGCTCGATGGGAAGTATCTACAGAGTACTGCGTCGTTTTGACTCCATCTAGCCAATACACGGTTATAATACCGAATGTGTGCAACGGGATCACTGGATCCGTCATAGCATTCAAATGTCGGGACAGAGCACTTGAGTGGAATAGGGGTGCTGGCCAGGCGATGAGTTAAGGGCGTGGAGTTAGCCTCTCTCATGACCTCTTCTAACCTTCCCCCTCCTTGTCTACTTTTTAACTGCCTGATCTCTGCCATTATTTCATCACGTAGCTCTTCCATCGCGCGGTGGTGCCCTACGCTCTTATGCTCGTGATAGATTGACTCTCCTTCGTTATAATCCGGGTCGGATGCACTACTACCCCTTGCCGCTTTTCCGTTTGCTGCTACGATGACTCTTCGGTCTCGGTTTGGTTCTGGTGCCTTTGAACTTGCTTAATCGAGTTTTTGGCTTGTCTTTGTGCTTAAGGAAATCCGGTCTATTAAATCCTGGTTTTCTCTGGCCAACAGAGCTACAACATCTGCGTAAATCTTCTGGTTCTTCTTCAATTCCTCAAGCTTGGCCATCAATCGATGTGATTGGTTCGACCCCTGATTGGGAGTCCCAGCTCGTGCTACTACGACAATGGTGCCGCCTTCTTCGATGGTTCGCATTAAAGGTGGGGGAGGTTCAGCTTCGATTGTTGGCATTTCCAGATCGGGCGAAGTGCCTATCTGCGGCGTTAGAGCCGCCGACACAGTTTGATTTTGATCGTTTGTTGATGGCATTCCGAAGGTCGGCGGGTGCGCGGGTTGGTGTGTTCTGGATTCATCCACCCTTTCTTTTGGTTGGTGAAATTGATTCGTAGCAAAAGTTTTGCTGGCTTCCGCAGCCTTTGGGGCAGCATCTGTTGTACTATACTTTGTTGCCGCTGCTCTGAGGGCCGCGGCTGCGACGGAGTTAGCGTTCATAGGCGAAGTGATTTCCGCAGTGTCCTTCCTCTGACTGGTCATTTTGGCTTTGTCTTCTTTCTGCTTGCTCCGGGTGATGATCGGGGTCGTCCTTGGTGCTTCCTTTGACGTGACTTTGGATTTTCCTGCTTCCTGCATCTTTTCCATCGTGGGTCCTTTTGTCGCTTTCGTTTTCCTTCTGCACAAGGGAATTTCAAACAGCGAGAAACAGAAATGTCCGTGCGGATCGGGTTAGTTTACAAAATTCCTTACTCCAAGACCGGGAAAAACTGCCCGAGGGCCACAGAGAACTTTTAAAAATGCGGGTTCATTGAAGGTACGCGGGAACGTGAAAGGATCCCCTTAAAAATGCACGTAGATCTTTTTGATTTTTTTTTGAAATCGACCCACTGGAAAGTCAGGTCCATAAGAGATCTAAAAAATGTAAATCCAAAGATCTAAGCGATAAATCTTTTAACCAGTTTAAATTGCTTCGACAGATACTGCCAGGACCATCGAAGATAACGGGTGCGTTTTTGAATATAGTAAAGTTAACAAAAGGTAAATACTGCTAGAGCTGATGAAATAGAGCAATCATATGCTAATTTAATATGAAATCATAGGATAAGATAAATCTTTTACCGGGACGAACTCCCTGTTTCTAGCGCCAAATTGTGAACACGTAAATCACGAAGGCATCTATATGTTCACAAACAATATTCACACTCTAGGTACCGACTCGTGCTGATAATACAATGGCATTGATTCCTTGGCTCAAAACCTTCGGGTTTATCATAGCCTCATCTAAGAACATCGCGAGTGGCGTTTACGCAGGGGAAGATAAATAAAACGAAGAATAAAGTAAAACTCATGGAGCGTTAGGCAAATATAAAGTGCTGAAATGTAAATAAGACTGGGATTTACGTGGTTCGGCACTAAGGCCTACATCCACGGGGTTGTTGTTTCACTATGTACTTGATGGTTACAAAGATAGTCGAGTGACTTTGGGGTTTACATAGGTCTGTATATTGTAAAGGACTAACTTACACACAATCTTTCTCTCTCCTTATCCTCCTGATTTTTCCGATCCCCTTACTCTTGTTGGAGAGGGGGTATTTATAGGGTTAGAGTGTGGGACCCATCTCTGAGGACCGTTGGAACCTTATCTTCTTGTGTTTTGTGTCCATCACGCGGGGGTCTTCGTTTATTACTTCATCACGCAGAGTCGTCTTCGTTCGTTCCACGGGTTGATCGACACGTATGTTGCTCAGAGTGTTTAATGCGGGTAGTTGAGGTGCCTGCTCGTGTCAGGCAAGTGTCTTCTTCCCATGTCACATCCATGTCAGTTCATTTTCTCTCCACCATTGATCTTGGATTCTTTTGGGGATGAGATAAAGTAACTCTTCAGGAGTTATCTGGTGCTCCGCAGTACATCGTGTTACCGGTACGTCTTTTTAACTTCTGCCCTTAGATTTGTTCGGGCAAAGATCCAACGTCGGCGGGATGGGCATCTTGGCTGTGGGCACATGTCATCATGCTTTGATGACTTTGTCCGCATGTTCTCCACGTATGTTCCTATATACACGTGTTTGATGATGAAATATGTGCACACACTATGCCATCACTTCAGCTAGAAAATTTGTTGCTACCCCCAGACCTCCAGTAGCTGCTCCCAAGCAAGGAATTTTATCTATTACCGAAAGCTATTCATCACAACACAAGGAATTTTACCATTACCGAAAGCTAGCAGTACAGCTTTAGAATCAAGGCTGAAAACTACATTCACATACTTTTTCTTGACTGCCCATTCACCAGCTACCACCAATGCCATCACTTCAGCTAGAAAATTTGTTGCTACCCCCAGACCTCCAGTAGCTGCTCCCAAGCAATCACCATCTTCATTCCTTTCTACAAAACCCAATCCTGCATTTCCAGGATTACCCTTGGAAGCTCCATCACAACATATGATCACATGTCCATTCCTAGGCAACCTGAAGAAGCATTGTTTAACATCTGACATATGTGTTTTAATACCTGTGATCCCAAAATGCAATAAGATATGTAAGTCATATACATTCCCTCACTTGGAACCTTTCATTCTTATACCACATGCCTTTGTGTAAGACAGTATTGTCTGTTTAAACTTCTCAAAGTTAGGTTCTGCATTCTCATATATCTTCTTATTCCTTGTGTGTCATAATTCAACCATCACCTTAAATGCACTGTTGTACCATACTTCCTGAATTGCTCCACTTTTTCCTTTTGCATACTTCAAAATATCCTCAAATGATGAAGGGTTAAGGAAACAGAAGATTCCTCCCAGCCAATGCCAAATTTTTGTACTAAAACTGCATTCCCATAAAATATGTTGCATTGTGTCTTGTGCATTGCCACATAGATAGCATTTTGAGACTGTTGAAAAACCTTTCTTCCTCACAGTTTCCTCAGTGGCATAAGCACCTCTCAAGATTTTCCATAAATTAGTGGAGGTGTAAGGGTGCACACAGGGATTCCAAACTTGCTTAATCCATGGTATCACATGAAATTTGTTTCTTATTTGTTGAGCTGCACTTGCAACTGAGAATTTACCATTTAAATCCTTCTCCCATATAAGCATATCATTACCACCACCAATTGCTGGAACCTCATTCTTCTCAAAAAAAATTGAAACATTTGCTCAGGTATATTCCATACTCCATGTACAATTAAATCAACAACCTTTAAATCCATATTCATTTGGACATAACTGTCATCTGCATGCCTTTCAATTAGAGCATAACCCTTGATCCATTTATCATGCCAAACTGATATTGATTTTCCATCTCCCACTATCCATCTCTTACCTTCATTAACTTCAGCAATGACCCTTTTAATACCAGGCCAAATTGAGGATTGTTTGTAAGATGATATCCATTCATTACTCTTGTTCTTGTACTTGGCTCTCATGAACTGAGCCCATTCAACCTCCTCTGTTTCAATCTTCCACAAGAGTTTCATTAATAAGGCCTTATTCATTACCTCCAATCTCCTTAAACCCAAACCACCTTCAATTAGTGGAGCATTTATTTCATCCCATTTAACAATCACTAATTTTTTAACTGAAGGATCTCCAGACCATAGGAAATTTCTGATAATTTTCTCACATTCTTTTATAACAGCTTTGGGCCATTTTTAAACAACCATATTATATATGGGAATGCTGCATAATACATGTTTAACCAAAGTTAATCTTGCAGAGAAGGCCAATAAATGTCCCATCCATCCAACCAACATCTTCTGCATTAATTCCACCATCCTCCAAGCTTGATATGACTTTACTCTCCCAGGATTTAAGATAACCCCCAAGTAAGCATCAGTCAACTCAGATAATCCCATTTGCAAATATTCAGCTATATCAGTTCTTCTTGCATTTGAAACTCCACCAACAAAACATTTGCTTTTGTTTTATTCACTACTTGTCCAGATGACAGTTGATACTTACTTAAAAGTGCCATTAAATTATCCAAAGATTTTTTGTGGCCATTGCAGAAAATAAAAATATCATCTGCAAACATTAAGTGTGAAGGCTGATAGTTACCTCTAGTCACCATTTCTTGCACTTTTCCTTCCTTCACCATTTTTGATAAATTTCTACTAAGAACTTCCTATGCAAGAATGAATAAGATGGGTGATAATGGATCACCTTGTCTTAACCCCCTTCCAACACCAAAAAAACCACAAAGGCTACAATTAACAAGAACATAAATCATTGCAGATTCAAAAATTTTCCTAAGCCAATTAATTCCAATTTCAGAGAAACCAAATCTTCTAAGTGCCTCAAACAAGAAATCCCAATTCAGTGAATCATAAGCTTGAGTTATATCAGTTTAATCCCAACATTTCCTCCTCTCCTCTTAATATTGAGATCATTGATCATTTCTGAGGCTAAAACAATTTTATCTTGGATATTCCTCCCTTTAATGAAGGCACCTTGCTGAACAGAAACTAATCTTCCAATTATTGTACTTAGTCTAGTTGTAACGATTCTAGTGAAAATTTTAAAGATGAAATTAGCTAAACCAATGGGCCTAAATTGCTCAGCTTTTCTTGCACCTTGAGTTTTAGGAAGTAAAAATAAGAAGTTAGAATTTAAACCTTTGGGTATAAATCTGTTACTCCAGCAGTATTGTATTGCTTCAATTAACTGTGCACCAATAATATCCTATGCAAATTTGTAGAAACTTCTAGGAAATCCATCAGGACCAGGAGCACTATTTGCATTCATACCAAAAACAACTTCTTTCATTTCAAATGCAGAGGGAGTAGCATCAAGAAAGTTGTTGTCCTCCTCAATTAAGATTTTAGGAATTGTTTCCAAAATTTCTTCATGAATTATGACACTCTGCTCTTCAAATTTCTTTTTATAATGTTCCACCAAGAGATTTGCAATTTGAGATTGCTAAGTTACTACATTACCCTCAGTACTTTCTAGCTCAGTAATACTGTTTTGGGATTGTCTTACCTTGATAGTTGCATGAAAGAATGCTGTATCGGCACCACCCTCCTTTATCCATTTTACTCTAGCCTTAGCTCTCATTAATTCATTATATTGTTGAGAAGCAATCTCTTGTCTCCCCCTTGCTGTGAACAGATTATTTAAAAACTCAAGATTTTCAGGATCTGCATCTGATAAAATAGAAGCAGCAAGTACTTCATCTTCAGTTTTATGAACTTTAACTCTGAGATCTCTAAAAACCTCCCAATTACACTTATTCAAAATTTGTTTTAACCTTTTTAGTTTACTCATGAAAGAAAAAGCAGGATCACCAAAAAATGTTTCATTCCATGCATCTTTAATAATTTCCAGGAAACCAGGATGCGAAGTCCAAATTGGTTGATATTTGAAAGGTGCATTTACAGGCTTCCAAATATTCACAACAGAACCAAACAAAGGATCATGATCTGATGTACCTCTTACCCCCACTTTATAAGACCAACCATCAAATTTTTCCAACCATTTGAGATTGTAGAATGCTTTATCAAGATCACATAAAATTCTTTTTCTACCAGCTCTATTGTTGCACTAGGAAAATTTAATTCCAATTCTTTTAGCTTGAATTAAATTACAAGACTCTAGACAGTCTCTAAATTCCTGCATTGATACTTTTAATGGTCTTCTACCACCAACTTTTTCCTCATAACTCAACAGCACATTAAAATCTCCAATTATCATCCAAGGATAATTCATTTGACTAATTATCTCCAATTAAAATCTCCAATTTCATCAATTACTCCCATAAATCTCTTCTATCCACAGTGAGACAAGCTGCATGAATTCCTGTAACCATAACATCTCCAACTTTGATAGTAATGGCTTGTCTTGAAGAAGAAACAACCACAGGTTTAGATAAAGAAGAATTCCAAAATAACCATATAGTACCTTTTGTATTATCACTAGGATTATGTATGATCATTTTAATCATTCCAGGTAAGTTCAAACATTTAATTCCACTATTAGAAACTTTTATCTTAGGCTCAGTTACCCATAATAGTGAAGGACTAAAGATTTTAACTAAATTTCTCAATTTATCTTTGGCTTGAATTCTTTTCAAACCTCTGATGTTCTAGTAAGCACTTTCATTGAGATTGAGTTACTTGGGAGGTACTAGTACCACCCATACCAACATTTGATTTAACTGAAAAACTTGCTTGTTTTCTAGTGATGACATTAGGAGCACCTTTAGCATTCTTCCCTTTAACAGGTTTGTTAATCACTTTTGAAAAAATATGATCCTGCTTTTCAGCTACTTTCAATTAAAGCTTGAAACTTACTTGGAGAAGCAAAACCTTTACCTGAATTAGGAATATGATTCACGGTTCTTCCTTTAGTGTTTGTTCCAGTTACTTCCTTGCAACCTTCTGAAGTAGCTACCTCTGTGTTTATATTTGACAAAACTTGAGCAGATAAAATCTCATTTGTAGTATTATTGTTTGCATGAGATACATTGTGAACTTGCTCAGTAGTTTGTTCACTTGAGGATATTTCAATAACTGAATTCAATGCTGGCACACTTGCACCCACATCAATAATTTTATCCACAAATATAGAAGGAAAATCATTAGGTGACTCCAGAAGACCAGTAAATCCTTTCTCCTTAGTTGAAGGTGTAAAAATAGGAGGAACTATTGCATCCACTTCTTCATCTTCACAGATTTTACTACTAGAAGGAAAACAAATATCAAACCCGTTACAACTCTGCATTGTGACTTTTGTTGGAGTGTACCTCCATTGAGTTTTCTGCTTATTATTAGCTTTCACTCCTTGGTTTTGTTATTTCCTTGCCACTCTGCACTCAGTGACCAAATGCCCCACAATCTTACATTTACTACAGAACTTAGGAAGTTTGGAAGTTCTAATATCTTGCTCAAATTTACAGTACTTTGATTCAACCACTAGCTTGTTAGGAATTTCATTTGATAGATCAATTTCCACTAAAATACTTGCATAGTAACCAATTTCTTGTTTTAAAGTTGTAGGATCTACTCTAATTGGTCTACCAATTTCCCTACCCATGGACATAAGAATATCTTCTTTCCAATGCTCAATACTAAGACCAGGAAATAACAAAAAAACAAAAGCACTTGAAGATTTTTGTTGTTCTGGTTTGAGATCTCTCTCCCAGAATATGAGTTTCAGGTATTGAGATTCAACTTCCCAGAATCCTTCATATACATATTTCATATCAACCTGATTCTCTAGTTTAATGATAAAGAAATCTTTGCCGATAGGAATAAACTGACATTTACCTGTGAGACTCCATTGTTTCCTTAAACTTGCTTCTGCAACTGAAATTTTCAATTTCACGAAATACAATCTACCGATCAAACTAAACCTCCATTCATTAACACTCTCATCTATAACCTCATCAGTTATGAAGATTGAGGGACTAAAATTTAGAGGAACATAAGAATCATCTGAATTAAACTTTTTTGAAATCTCAGATTCTGATCGAGAATTTGAAGATTCCTCCATCGATTTTCAGTTTTTAGACATATTAAATGATAATCACCTGAAATCAACGATAAAAACTACTCTAACAATCAATTGAAACAAGATTTTCACATGAATTGATGAAGCTGTAGCACTGAAAACGAAGAACATTTGAGAGAAAAGTCGCAGTTTCAATCGCCGAGTTGCAGAGCACGACTCGGACCGTTTCAATTTATTCATTTGATTGTCTTTGATTGAAATCGATGATCGATTTTATCAATTGTCTCAATATGTTTCTCAAATTCCAAAAATTAAATTTTCTTTTTGATAATCTTGTACAAAAGTTGTGACCGACATAAATACGTTGAGTTGTCCCATATAAGTAGGGCTGCACAAAACCGAACCAGAACCGAAAACCGAAACCGAAACCGAAGATTTTAAGCCGAACCGAACCGAAACCATATTGTTATGGTTTGTTAATGGTTGTCAGTTTCAGATAACCAAAAGTATTGGTTTCGGTTTAGGTTTTATCTCAAAACCGAACCAAAAACCAATTGGTTAACCGATCAATAGTGACCATAGCAGAATGAATCTTTTCACACTGATGAATTGTAGTTAATGAATGGTTAGGACTCTTAGGAGGATTATTCGAGTAAAAGCCTTTTGCTGTCATTTTAGTTGCTCGTCATTTATGCCTCTGATATGTTGCCAGTAAAATTTTCTGCCGCTTGTAGTATTGGGTGTACTGTTTGTGTAAACTATAAAGCACTGGCATATTATTATTTATAAATCATTCGGTTAACCAAAAACCGTATGGTTTTTAACAAAACCGAGTAGAAATCGAAACCAATGAAACCGAATATGCTATATGGTTTCATTGGTTTTCATTATTGGAAAACCGAGTACTTTGGTTTCGGTTTCGGTTTTGCCAAAAACCGATAAAAACCGAACCATGTGTAGCCCTACATATAAGGACTCCCTTCGGTCTCCCTGTCTATCAAGGGTATATAAGGGATTTGAAAGTTTATTATTTTTTTTTTGGACATCCTACTTCGCTTTTACATGGACCATACTTTTAACCTACCTATCAACTACTTTTACCCTAATCTCATTTCAGAAGATTATCAATCAATAACAACAATTTAGGTTGAGCATCGATATAACAATGCTATACACCAAAAATAGAAATTCACGAATATGTGGTTGTCTAGCAGCTTTAAAGACAATTACAAACTTACTGTGGAATTTCTGAAGAATTTTTAACTTATAATTTATTCATTTGATTGTCTTTGATTGAAATCGGTGATCGATTTTATCAATTTATTTCTCAAATTCCAAAAAGTTAAATTTTCTTTTTGATTATATTCTGCAAAAGTTGTGACTGACATAGATACATTGAGGCGTCCCATGTTCCATCGCCCCGTCCATCAAGGGTATTTTAGACATTTTGAATATATATATATATATTCTTTTTTTTTTGGACATCCCTACTTCGCTTTTACATGGGCCATACTTTTAACCTACCTATCAACTACTTCTAACCTACTCTCATCTGTAACCATCATTCAATCCAATCATCAATGCCAAATAGTAGTAGTAGCGTGACTTCTGGGTTTTCATAATCAATATTTCTCTTCTTTTTTCTTTCTCTCTCTCTCTCAGTAGAGAGAACAATCAATCATTTTCATTGAATAGTTGATGGAGATAAGTTGGAAAAAAAAAGGAGAAATTTAAGTCTAATTCTGAATTTGGTGGTGGTGGGGATCTTCTCAGTCCTTGTCTTATATACTCCATTGGATCGATGTCAGTAGGGATCATGTCAAATTTCTACTCCATTTGTAGTGTTAACACTGATAATAACAATACAGATCAGATTCAGAAATGGATAATACTGATAAATTGGTTTTCGCCTTTAATGGTGAGAGAATTGAGTTATCGCATGCCAATGATCATTCCACTACTCTGCTTGAATTCATACGTACACAGACTGATTTCACTGGAACTAAGCTTAGCTGTGGAGAGGGTCAGTATATCTCAGCTTCAATTTTTTTTGATTTTTTTTTTGTAAAGATTGTATGGGTGTTGCCAATACTGAATCAAGAAATCCCAACTGTTTGAGTGTTCCAATTGATGATTGTGACCAACATATTCCATAGTGCTTTTTATGTGAAAATCATACAATGTCGGATGATCAAACACTGGTACCAGGTGACACAAATAAGAATATTGACCGTGTGCCAGGACATAGCAGCGGCCAAGAGAAAACAAAACAAACAAAGACCCGCAGGCTTCATCCATGTCTCACTAAATATAGGATGTTTTTTGCTTTTTGTTTTTCCTAATGATTTCTAGTATGATTCTATTTGCTATGTACAATGGAGTATGTTATCTTTAGACGCTCATTTTATGCAAATACACACATCTTAATCCTAAATGTATGGTTGAGGGTCCACATGCTGTTCAACAAGCAAAAGTTCTGAACATGGGGTATCTTGTTATGTACTTGATGATTTTGAAGCTTAGTTCCTCCAGGACTAGAAGTTGGATGGGGTTCCCTATTATTTTTTTCTAAATGATGTAACTTTTGCAGTTTCTGAAAAGAAATGAGATAGTGAGACCCTATTAAACCCATTCGTTTCCATTGCAGGTGGTTGCGGAGCTTGCGTTGTTCTTTTGTCCAAGTATGATCCTGTACGTGAAAAGGTTGAGGATTTCACAGTGAGTTCATGCTTGACACTTCTTTCTAGCATAAATGGGTGTTCAATCACGACGACTGAAGGCCTCGGAAACATTAAAGATGGGTTCCACACCATCCACAAAAGAATGTCTGGTTTCCATGCTTCTCAGTGTGGGTTTTGTACTCCGGGCATGTGTATGTCTCTCTTCTCAGCTCTTGTTAACGCTGAAAAAACACAAGCGCCAAATCTTCGTCCTGGATTTTCAAAGCTTACAGAGTCAGAAGCTGAGAAGGCTATTTCAGGTAACCTTTGTCGGTGCACAGGTTATCGTCCAATAGCTGATGCCTGCAAAAGTTTTGCTGCTGATGTTGACATGGAAGATCTGGGTTTGAATTCCTTTTGGAAGAAGGGAGAGAGTGAAAGTGAAAAAATTGGTAAACTACCCTCATATGACCCTGGCAATGAGATTTCTACCTTCCCCGAGTTCTTAAAGAGTGAAATTAAATCCAAAATCCTCCGGGATTTAAAGGGGCAATGTTGGTACAATCCTGTTAGTATCGAGGAACTTGAGCATTTAATGGAATCCGTAGAATCTGAAAATGGCACTGGTTTTAAGCTAGTTGTTGGTAATACGAGTACAGGCTACTACAAGGAGGTTGATCACTACAACAATTACATTAACCTTAGATATATTCCTGAACTCTTAATGATCTTAAGTGATAAAGCTGGTATTGAAATTGGAGCAGCTGTGACGATCTCTGGTGCTATCCAAGCTTTGGAAGAAGGAGCAAAAAATGGCCCTAGCTCAACAGGCAATCTTGTATTCAGCAAAATTGCTGACCATATGAAGAAAGTTGCGTCAGAGTTCGTGCGCAATTCTGCGAGTTTGGGGGGGAATTTGGTCATGGCACAAAGGAGACAGTTTCCCTCAGATATTGCAACTATACTTCTTGGAGCAGGTTCATCCCTTATCATACTTAGTGACTCCAAAAGAATGAAAGTTACACTAGAGGCATTCTTAAGTAGTCCACCTAGTAATACTAAGACTGTCATATTAAGTATCAGAATTCCAAGTTGGGCCCCAATGAACAGTTTTTGTTCTCAGAGTGGATCCAGATTGATGTTTGAGACTTATCGAGCTGCACCACGACCCCTTGGGAATGCCTTGGCATACCTTAATGCTGCTTTCTTGGCCGAGGTTTCGCTTTCTAAAATATCTGGTTGTAGTGTCCTAGAAAGACTTCAGTTGGCTTTTGGTGCTTATGGGACAAAGCATGCAATAAGAGCAAGAAAGGTTGAAGAATTTTTAATCGGTAAATCCCTCAGTAAAGGTGTTCTGTTTGATGCCATAAATATTCTCAGAGCAACAATAATACCTGATGAGGGCACTTCAAGTCCTGCTTACCGATCAAGCTTGGCTGTCAGTTTTCTCTTTGATTTTCTTCACCCTCTTACTGAAGTTAGTACTGCGATTCGGAATGATGGCTTGACGAGATGTACTGATTCTTCAGTGGTTACTGCTACCAAATGCAACAATAGTTTTGATCAGGGGTCACATGTCAAAAAGGGGTGTTTCCTCTCTTCTGGGAAGCAAGTCATAGAAGTCAGTAGTGAGTTTGATCCAGTTGGCCAGCCTACTAAAAAAGTTGGAGCCGAGAATCAAGCTTCTGGTACGTTATATATCAACATTGAGATATTGTTAACTTATTGCCTGCATTTCCTTTTATTCGTAGTTAACTCAGTGTTAAATGGTTGGCTATTTTTGTTTTTTTGTTTTCTCGTTACTACATCCTCTAAACCTATAACCTCTTACCCTTTTCCAAACTTTTCTGTTGGTAGGTTGATCTGTAACTTGATCGTTTTATTTAGAACTCACAATTCAAAGATAAAATGGAACTGAAATTTGACTCCAATGATAATCATGTAGGTGAGGCTGTGTTTGTGGATGACATTCCTTCTCCCAAGGATTGCCTTCATGGAGCAATGATATGTAGCAAAATGGCCTTGGCACGGATTAAGAATGTAGAGCTTAAGTCACTGCCTTCCCCGGATGGGGTTGTTAAGGTTATTTCTCTTGGAGACGTCCCTAAAGGAGGAGAAAACATAGGAGGTAATAATATCTTTGGTACGGAGCCCCTATTTGCTGATGGACTTGCTGAATTCGCAGGCCAGATACTTGGCTTTGTGGTATGTCATATTCTCTACTAAAAATACAAAGATTACTCTTTTAACATTACTGTTTTGCCATTTTCTTAGTTATTCAATATGGTTTGATGTAGGTTGCAGATACACAGAAACATGCAGATGTGGCAGCAGATGGCGCAGTGGTAGAGTACGACGCTAAAAATCTAGAACCACCCATTTTATCAGTAGAAGATGCTGTTGCTAGATCCAGCTTCTTTGAGGTACCACCTTCCTTTGCCCCGAAGCAGGTAGGAGATTTCTCAAAAGGAATGAGCGATGCAGATCACCGAATTATCTCAGCAGAGGTTCTTGTCAAAAACTTTACCTCTCAAAATGCTATTACAGATCGAACTCCGTGTATGTTTATTAAGTGTGACCATGTAATGGTATCTCAATTGATGCACAACTGTTTAATATTAATTATTACAGATCAAACTTGGATCTCAGTACTTCTTCTATATGGAGACACAAACCGCTCTTGCGGTACCAGATGAAGATAACTGCATGGTTGTTTACAGCTCCACTCAGGACCCAGAGAACACACAGATTGTAATTGCTAAATGCCTAGGTCTTCCCGAGCATAACGTCCGTGTGATAACGAGAAGAGTTGGAGGCGGGTTCGGTGGAAAGAATGTGAAATCGATGCCTGTAAGTATACTTTTGTTTACTTAATTATACTATACAAACCTTTTTAAATCAAACTCCGTTAGTTCGAGCAAGTCTTTTCAGAATTTTGAAAGCCATAGAGTTACATCCTCATTTGGAAGCTGTATACATAGTTCCAATCAATGATGTATATTAAGCCTGAAGCGGCAGTTTGTTGAACTGGCTAATATCCTTCTATTACATTTGTTGGGACATCCTCATATATCTGCAGATAAAACGTCTGACGATGTAGCAAAAATGTTATGATCTTATCTGAAATTGCATTGTGTTTCTGGTTGTGGAAATTATGTATAGTGTAAATTGGGCACCTTTCCTTGGCTGAAGTGGTTTGTCTAGACTTAGGAATTTCATGGTTGTTGAAGATCATATTCTATCACATTGTGCATTCAAACCGGTAAAGTCAAGCTCACAATCAAAGAATTCACGTGTAGGTTGCAGCAGCATGTGCACTTGCTGCTCACAAACTACGCCGTCCTGTCCGAGCTTACCTCAATCGCAAGATCGACATGTTAATGGCAGGAGGAAGACACCCAATGAAAATCAATTATAGTGTGGGCTTCAAATCTGATGGAAAGATCACTGCCCTACATCTTGATATACTAATCAATGCAGGAGTATTTCGAGATTATAGCCCAATCATCCCAAGTTATATGGTGGATTCACTGAAGAAGTATGACTGGGGAGCTCTATCTTTCGATATAAAGATCTGTAAGACAAATCTTTCTAGTAAGACGATCATGAGAGCACCGGGAGAGGTGCAGGCATCCTTTATTTGCGAGGCTGTGGTTGAGCATGTAGCATCTTTTCTTTCCTTGGAAGTCGATGCTGTCAGAACAAGAAATATACATACATACGAGAGCCTCATGTTATTTTATCAGGATACCCCGGGTGAACCTCATGAGTATACTATGCCCTCGATTTTAGATAGGTTAGCTATATCTTCAAGATTCCACCAAAGGGTAGAAGAAGTAAGACAGTTTAACATCCGTAACAAGTGGATAAAAAGAGGAATCTCCCGGGTGCCCATATTTCATGTGGCGAAGGTGAGAGCAGCCCCAGGTAGAGTGAGCATTCTCAATGATGGATCGGTGGTGGTTGAAGTTGGAGGTATTGAGCTAGGTCAAGGACTTTGGACAAAGGTGAAACAGATGGCAGCATTTGGTCTGAGTCCCATACTGGGTGATGGAAGTAAGGATCTATTGGAGCAGGTTCGGGTCATTCAGACTGATACCTTGAGCATGGTACAAGGAGGGTTTACTGCTGGGAGCACTACCTCAGAGTCTAGTTGTGAAGCAGTTCGCCTTTGCTGTGCTGCCTTGGTTGAAAGACTAAACGCACTCAAGGAAAGGTTACCACAGAAAACGGGTCCAGTTTCATGGGACACTTTAATAGTCCAGGTACCTTCCGATCTATAAATTCCAGATAAAATTGTCTGATATACTATTTTCTCACCCCAGCTCGTCTGTCTTTCAGGCACATCTCCAATCTGTCAACTTATCTGCAAGTACTTACTATGTTCCTGATTTAGGTTCAGTGCGTTATCTGAACTATGGTGCCGCAGTGAGTGAGGTAAGTTAATGACATCAATAATATTTTTTGCATAGTTACTACTTACTTCTCGATATAATCAATGCTTGTTGTCACTCATTACACGTACAGGTGGAGATTGATCTTCTCACAGGAGCAACCAGTATCTTGCAAACAGATCTCATCTATGATTGTGGCCAGAGCTTAAACCCTGCTGTTGATTTGGGACAGGTTGCTCAACTGCAACTTATTTATTTCTCATCCAACCTCTTAAGAGTTTTTCTTCTTTCTCTAAGTTCTTGAATGGTTTTCGCATTTTAGATTGAGGGCTCTTTTGTTCAAGGAGTCGGGTTTTTTATGACGGAGGAGTACCTGACAAACTCTGAAGGATTGGTGGTGTCTGATGGAACATGGAACTACAAGATCCCAACTATTGACACTATCCCAGGACAGTTCAATGTTGAGATATTGAACAGTCGGCCTCATAAGAAACGTGTTCTGTCCTCTAAAGGTTCCGTATTTAACTCAAACCTTTAACCTTTAGGTTAAACATACATTCAGGCAAGAATGTCAGTCAAAATGACGAGGTTTGCCTGTAACTTGGGCGGAATTTATTTTGAGATCTTGATCCTGTCTTGCATCATATTCCGAGGATTCATGTTTGTGGTTGGGGTTTACAAAATTGAGTCTCAATATAAACCAATCTTCTTAAAAGAACAATTTTTTTGTCTTTTGTGTCATCTGCGAAGTTTTCTGTATTTTTTAAATCTGCATAGTTTGAAGTACAATAGAAATCGGCTCATTTTCTGGTTTTTGCATGGTCAAGAACATCCAGTTTAATGTCAATAACCAAATTAATTAGGGTTAAAACAATCTTGAGGTAGGACGCGTGATGTGTCTTGTTCATTTGTGCATCTATTAGCTATGGGCTTGGTTGAGCTAAACTCTGTGTTCTCATCTTTTGCAGCTTCTGGGGAGCCACCTTTGCTCATGGCTGCTTCAGTTCACTGTGCAACGAGAGACGCCATTAAAGAAGCAAGAAAACAGGTTCTCTCTTGGAGTGGGTCAGAATCAGGATCAGAAGCATCAGCTTATAATTCGATATTTCAAATGGAAGTCCCAGCAACCATGCCTGTAGTGAAGGAGCTATGTGGACTGGATAATGTTGAGAGGTACTTAAAAAGCTCGGTGGCTTCTCGCTGTTGAAATTATCTCCAAATTGGCAGTTTTTTTAAAAATACTTTTCATGTTTTAGAATTCAACAAATTGCTTTTGTGGCGTAAAAAAATTTCCATCAGGTTTGGTTTTTGCTTTAAAACAGAGGGTCTAAAGATAATAAGGATTTTGATTTGATTGAATAGATTGTGTGTAATGGTCCGGTTTGCGCGAAATAAATAAGTTCTCAGGTGTGTGGTGTGTTAATCCACCTGATGTAATTAGAAACAAGCTCCTGCTAGACAGGAGCTAAGTCTGTTACTTCATCTATTTGTATAATTGATTTTCTTTCAGAAAAAAAAGTATTGGAGATGTTACTGGGATTGACAGTACTCATCATAGAGATTGGTTCTGTAGACCAGAAATGCAAAATGGAATAGTAAAACAAGTACTCCATGTCTTATTGCACAAGGCGCGTAAATCGGATTACAGACCATAAAAAGCAAACAACAAGAGAAGAAAAAACACAGATACGCAAATTAATACCGTCGGCCATCGAACTTATACAGTAACCAACTGCGATAATCAAAGTATGACATCTATGGAATTTGCACCGCAGCAATAACAGAAATTACTAGTATGGAGCACCTCAGTTGGCCCGTAGCAGCATTCCACACTAACAACATTGCCGGGATAAGTATTTGCACAATATTCATTACACCCACACATAGGTTCGGGGCTACCAATGCAAAAAAAGTTATTCAAAGTGCCTATGCCGCATCCGTTATAATCAGGGGCAATATCGTTACCAAGGATAGTCTTTCCGGAGCATTGGTCAGCACATAAATTGTTCGCGGTTCTGCCATTTACTAGATCTACACAGTGCCTGTAAAAGCAATAAAAAAAAATGAATGGTTAAAACAGAGAAATGAGCAACAACTTACTGGGAATGGAGAACAGCAGAAATGAACAAGAACAAACCAAGGGAGGATGTAGAAGAAATGAGATTGAAAGGATTGTTTGCCATGATTGATTAAAACACTCAAATCTTTTGAATTACTTTTGATATGTGTGAGTGAGGTGGTTTCTCTTGAAAGAAATTTTTTTTAGAGTCTATTTATAGACATGCATACAAGTAGCTCCACTACATAGTCTGAACATTTAGGTTTCCGAAGTGTAATTCATTAAAGGTTTCCGAAATGCACATCAAGTGTTTGCTGTTATTTCTAAAGGTACCTTAAGCTCTATGTGTTGTAAATTCTTATGGAGCGGGAGGGTGGGGGCCTTGCCCCGTTTTTATGCTCTGTGTGGAGAATAGGATTGTTGACGTAGCAGTTAGGAAGGCTTCATGAATATGGCCTGTGTGGAATAGGCTCAGCAGTTGGTGGGTGAGTATGTTGTGTGTGTGGAGAGAAAATATGCTTGGTGAACCAGCAATTGGAATGCATTTCCCCATGGGTATGCTGTATGT
The DNA here is from genome assembly GCF_003573695.1 of Papaver somniferum. NCBI lineage: Eukaryota > Viridiplantae > Streptophyta > Magnoliopsida > Ranunculales > Papaveraceae > Papaver > Papaver somniferum. The sequence goes on along the minus strand of NC_039360.1, from coordinate 6,801,143 downwards.
GTCTGACGCAGCAGCTTGGGGCAGATGCCCTATGAGCCAATGATATTGGTCAGTCAGGTTGTTTAAAAAACATTTTTGTGAGGCCATTAATTGTTTAAAATGTTTCACAGATCGCATGATTTTAGGAAGTTATACTGCTTCTTTACCTAAAGCTCAGTGTTTCTGGCTTTGTTCGCTTCCTTGAGTGTAGTTTGTTACTTTATTCATTACTACTATTTTGTATTGGCTAGGGTTTTCCATTCTCTGGAAGTCCCATGAAGGGGGTGGAGAAAGATAAGGAATAAGGTGATTTTTTGTGTCCGACATTGTCAACCATATTACCCTATTTCCTTAACTTGTGTAGTGTAAGGTTTCTCCTGATTCTTATGTGTTTTATATTCAGGGTATCCAACCCAAGGTTCTAAGAGCTTTGACATTGGCCACTCTAGGTGACGGAGTGCAATCACTTTCTTTTTAGGGAGTGGGAATACCTGGTAAGTGGTAATTAAATTTTAGATATATATTTACTTCACTTGTAGTAGTCGTATATTCCATTTTCATATATGGCTAAGTGATCGGGTAATGGTACCCAGTCCTAGAAGTGATTCCACTAAAAAAAACAGTTCCTCTTTGATTCTTACGAAATTTTGATTGCTCTGTCAATCCAGCATTTCTTGACACTGAAGATAGTGGAGTTTCAACTCGACAGAATTTTATCCGGTAAGAAAACACGCTTTTGCTTGATATTCTGTTTTGTGTCATGAGTTTGTGTACATCCTTTAGTTATATTTTTCACATCTCTATGTAAATATGAAAATGACATGCCAAGACTAGTCAAATTCTCATTTCTCCCTTCTATGAAGACGTTTTCATACAATTCATGAACTATATAAAATAAAATAAAAAAACTAACCAGGCAAAGAAATTCGCCACGGGACTTACACCTGAGAAAGAAGTTCGGAAACCACCTGTTGAAGCTCGATATATACCTCCAAAACGTAAGGAGGCCAATCAGATTGTTGGAATATTCAAAGGAATGACTATTTCGGAGCTTTCCCAGCATTCTGCTCAACCAATATCAACTCTGCAAGATATCCTTGTCAATGTCGTGGAAAAGCCGATTCGGGATTCAACCCTATCAGCATCGATGTTGCAGAGCTGGTTGTAATGGTAATTTCCTTTTCTAGTGAACAGGGAAGCTGGGGGCGTCACCCAGCATCTTGGTGCTTTTGCCGTGGAAATGCAGCCTGGAGGTCATGCCGTTTTTAGTGCGATGAAGGCTAGAGGAGCTGCTGTTACAGATATTGTAGTGCTTGTGGTAGCAGCTGATGATGGTGTGATGCCCCTGGAAGCCATAAACCACACCAGAGCAGATGGAGTACACATTGTAGTTGCTGCCAACAAGTGTGATAACCCGCTGCAGACCCTGAAAGGGTGAAGACTCAGCTTGGTTCCGAGGGCTTGCCACTAGAGAACATGGGTGGAGATGTTCAAATGGTTGAGGTATCGGCAGTTTCTAAATTTGGCATGGATAAAGTGGAGGAAGCTCTGCTCTTCAGTCTGAGCTGATGATCTGAAATCACTCGTGGATGGACCAACACAAGCTAATGTACGTAGTGGAGGCGAGGTCATTTGATTACTACAATACTTAAAGCTGGAACTTTCGTCTCAGGTCAACATGTGGTTGTTGGTGCCGAATGGGGTAGAATTTTGGCTATTAGAAATATGGTGTGTAAGACAATGGATATAGCAAAACCTGCTATGCCTATTGAGATTGAAGGGCTTAAGGGGCTTCTGATGGCTGGTGATGATACTGTTGTCTTGGATTCAGAGGCCAGTGCAAGGATGCTTAGTTCATCCAGGACAAAGAAAAAGAAACAGGGTAGGCTTTACAGGAGTAGATGAAACATGAAGAGTTTAAAGAGCCACAGAGACTTGCGATTCTTGTTAAAGGTGATGTTCAGGGAACTGTCCAAGCTATTACAGACGCACTAATGAATCTAGACGGTGCTCAGGTATGATTCTCTTTATCGTGGTAATAGGATCCCATTTGCTGAAAGGTACCCCAACTTATATTATTTGTGATCAGAGGGTATACTTTGATTAGTTTCCCTCTTAATATAGCATGAACAAAAATTCTACATAATTTCTAAGAACTAAGCAGAAAATTCTTTTTAGTCTAAGAACTGAACAGAAATTTCTTTGTTTTTTTTTTGTTAAACAAAATTCGTGAAGTCTGTTTACCCGCTGTGCTTGTATTTATGGCTAGTGGTGCATGGACACCGCCTGCAGTTGGGCAGTTCATTTGGATCTGAAGCAGCTCATTGTGCTGGTTGATCACTAGCTTCAGTTGGGGCCATTTCTTAGCCTGACGTGGATTTGGCACAAGCTTGTGGTGCATGTATAGTCGGGGTTCAGTATACCAAAACCACCTAAAGCTATTACTGTCGCAGCTGCTCGAGGCCATATGCAGGTACACTGTCTTGCTAGCTTTTTTTCTTGTCAATATGTACTGCCCAGTTTTCATATTCACTGAAACGAGAGAAACAGGACATGACAAACTGTTGGAAAGGGTACCGAGTGTGGTTCTAGAAGGGATCGCAGGATCAGAAGTCATGGCAGGTCAACTGTGAAGTCCTAACCAAAAGAGAAACTTGACATTCTGAGGGTTAGTCACTTTTATCATGAAAAATAATTAATCTTTTAGATGTTTATGTGGTTTTGGTCATAGAATCACTTGGATGCTAAAAAGCAAGAAATATCAACTAGAATATAATCACAACCTAATAAGATAACATTCTTTAAGTTAAAGAATTATTTATTAAGAAGTATTTGATATTATTTATTTTGTGCTTTTCAGGCTTTAAAAGTGACTGTAATTAAGCTCCACTTGAAATATAATGTGATTAGATTTAGAGGTAATCAATCCTAGTGGAAATGTTATATGAATATGTTCGAGGTTAAAATCACACTAAGTATACAATACTTTGTGGGTGTCAAAAAGTAAGCTAAGATTTTCTTTATTTTCTTTTTCTTTTAACACCTGTTTTGGTTGGAAAAATTGGAATCCTATTAATTCAATTATGGGGTAGTCTGATGCTCGGAATTGAAATCCAAAAACTTAACGTTTGGTCGAGGTAATTCAGTTACTTTTGTTTTTGCTCAGAAATCCAATTTCATTACACTATTAGACCAATTGCAATAAAAATCTATTATTCCCCCGTTTTAAAAAAATAAGCTTATTTTATAGACAAATTACACATAAAATTAGCCTATATTTTTATTATTATTTTTTTAAATTTGCCTAGAGGAGAATGCATAGTATATGAGGAAAAACCAGATTTTGGAGAGTAGGGAAACTCCTAATCAGCCATATTTTAGAGTACTTTAAAAAATGTAGAAATCATTGCCGTTGATTGACTAAGCAATTTTTTTTTTTGTAAGTTAAGTGCATTCAATAGAACTAACTTAGGGAGTTAGAAACCCTTACATCATGATGAGTAGAGCCATCAAATGTAGGATTGGAGTTATCCATCCTAACATTAGATTTATCTACTTCAAGAGCATTTTTAATACAAAGGGGAGGAGTTTTCTCCAATTCAAAATCTGACTAAAGGATTTGGCCTCCTTGGCCAAGATATCTGCTGCATTATTTGCAGCTCTAGGTACATAAAAAAAACCTAAAAAATTCTGACAAAGATTAAATTCACTCTTGACTTCATTCATTATGGCTTGATTCTGCCATTCAATTCCCAATTCTTTCCCATTCAGATAGTCAATGAGGTTTTTGCAATCTCCTTCTACCAAAAAGTTGGCCAGTCCATGTTCAACTGCCCATTTCGCTCCCTGTCTCATACCTATTGCTTCCGCTTCTTCAGCGGTAGAAGCTGAGAATGATCCTGCTTTGCTCAAATCCACATGTATCATTTCTGAGTATTAAAGAAAAACCTGCATGCATAATTATAGAATTCCAGGCTGCATCTTCAATTGATTTTTCTTTGGTGGGGACCAAGTACTAGAAATCAAGTTGTCAGTTTTCACCTGAGGAACATAATGGTTACCTTTACTCCAAAAGTCTAAGTATCTTTGTATTTCTACACTTAATTGAGCACCGGACTGACTAGCCAAATTGCTTTTTCCGTTTTCTACTTTTTGATTGTAATCCCTTGGTGGATTTTTTGTATTCATTGGCTTGATTTGATTATAATAATATCTTATTGCTTAGCAAAAGAAAGACCATCTTTATAAAACAGAGGGAGTAGTTCGGAGGGAATTAGATTCCTAGGATGAGTTGTTTTTTTGTTTGGTCCAAGGAATTGTTGCATTCCCCGGAAATTGGATTACTAAGAATTCAATTCCTTGAACCAAACATGTAAGTATAAAATTTCATTTTTCATCAATCGAGGCAAATTCCATGACAAATTTCGTAACATTCACAAGGTAGATTATGTTGCCTTCCACAAAAAAAATCTAAGTCCTTAACAAAAAATTGGGGCACGTTTCTTCTGGGACCACGTAATTCAATTATTTTTGGGCTATATAGTGGCTCAAGGTGACCTAACATATCATGGCTACTAATGGGGGACAGGAATTAGCAGGGATACCGTTTGAATGATCCGACGGCCAGGATCGGATATAATTTTTTTGTCTCATATGAAACAGTACCCCTGGTAATTTCGATCCCCCGTTAGATGTCATGTAACGTATGGGCATATGGCTTTTACACGTTGATCATATCACAGAGAAAAGAGCAGCCTTGGAAAAGAGAACTGCAGAAAAATTTGACAATTCAATAAATAGAGTACAAATTGAACCTATGGCTTGAATGAATAGCTTTAAATGGGTGTAAATGACAGTGATATATCATCTTACCATTTAAGGGGTATAGCATGATGACCCATTCTGGAACGGCTTTTAAGATAAGTGGACCTGTTTTTGACTTTTGAGTTTGCCTCAGTAGGTACTAGACCAATCTTCATGTGAAATTTGGATGCAAATTGCAATGCAGCCATTACAATCAAAGCAAAGGACGCCAAAACCTGTTACAGAAGGGAGAACACAAAGAAACAAGTTTAGCCACACATTAAACTTTAAAAAAGAAAATACAAAGGGTTTAGAAAAGACAAAAAAAGAAGGAAAAGGAGGCTTTTTAGGCTTAGTATATCCTGGCGTTTTTAGGAGCCACTCAAAAGGATTTAGGGGCCAATAATAAAACAAAAAAGGTCACCCAAAGGGAAAATGTAGCCAGCCCTTATCTCGCGTAATTCGTAATGGCGAAATTACCCTTATATATTCGGAGGATATGATAACATTGTTACCCTCCGAATGAAATCGGAGGCCAAAATATTTGCCAGACATCCGATTATACGAGGTGCAGTATTTCTTGGTTCGTGTTTTGGATTCAGCGTTAATCGGGAGTTAAATATATTACAAAACCTACCGATTATAAGTTGCCGCAAATTCAAATTTTGAAAGCTACCATAATCGGTAGATATGCTAAATCCAATACCTACCGATTATTGGTTTCTCCACATTCAACTTTCGTCAAATTAGCCGTTGGAGTTTTTGGGAAAAACAAAAAGAGCCGTTGGACCCTAAACCTATATAAAGAAACTCATATCTATCACCCCAGTTGCACCAAACTCTTTCCTCTCTTCAGTTTTAATTTTCATAACAAAAAACATGGATATTGCTTTTGCCGAAGAAGAAGATTGTGCTATTTATAGAGCGTGGGTTGTGGTAACTACTCATGATCTTGTTCACAAGCTCCACAAATCGGAATCCGAAGAGCAGATATGGAACCGTATCTTAATGGTATTTGAGGCCTTAGATGGTAATCGAATTCGAAGATCATCCAATGACATTAAGATGAGAAAGAATGCGCTAGATAAGGAGATTGACAAACTTGAAGATGAGGAACGGTTTGTTAGGAACGCTTTTCCTTGGTGGACGTATGAAAAACGAGTAAGTATCTCTGTAACTCCAATTCACATTAACAAAAGTTAGTACTAACTTGTTACTCATTCGTAATTTCAGAGAAATCTTGCGGATCGCCGGTATGTGGACCTCTACGGGAAACGATTTGAACATGAAGGATGCTACAAAATCAAGAGGGACAATTTCTATGGTCACTGGAAGTTATGATCTGTTTTAATACTTTTATGGTCAATTAGGAGTATGGATTTAGGTGCTTTTGACGAAATTGTAAGGTTAAGGCCGTTTGAACTTTATGTAATGGATGTAATCGGAGTATTATTAATATAAAAACTAGCCGATTATACGAAATCGGTAGATTATTTTGTTAAACAACCTACCGATTGTAATATTCGGTTATTTTATGAGTCAACTTTCTTTCCGTTATTGTTGTTTGGTTCCAGGAAACAGTTTTTTTTGAACTTGTATATTCGGAGGATAATGTTTTTGTAAAGTTCCGAATGTACGATGGCCCAAAAATCAGAATTTGGAAAAACTTATACTTTTCAAATTTTGTCTTTGAAATAATCGGACGTTAAATTAGTTACCAAAACTTCCGAATATGGGATGTCTAACCTTCAATATTGGCCCTTGGAACCACCTGGAGCCATGGCGTGGTTTGTTTTGAACTTGTGATATTCGGAGGATAGGTTTTTTATAAAGTTCCGAATGTACGATGGCCCAAAAATCAGAATTTGGAAAAACTTATACTTTTCAAATTTTGTCTTTGAAATAATCGGACGTTAAATTAGTTACCAAAACTTCCGAATATGGGATGTCTAACCTTCAATATGGCCCTTGGAACCACCTGGAGCCATGGCGTGGTTTGTTTTGAACTTGTGATATTCGGAGGATAGGTTTTTTATAAAGTTCCGAATGTACGATGGCCCAAAAATCAGAATTTGGAAAAACTTATACTTTTCAAATTTTGTCTTTGAAATAATCGGAGTTAAATTAGTTACCAAAACTTCCGAATATGGGATGTCTAACCTTCAATATTGGCCCTTGGAACCACCTGGAGCCATGGCGTGGTTTGTTTTGAACTTGTGATATTCGGAGGATAGGTTTTTTATAAAGTTCCGAATGTACGATGGCCCAAAAATCAGAATTTGGAAAAACTTATACTTTTCAAATTTTGTCTTTGAAATAATCGGAAGTTAAATTAGTTACCAAAACTTCCGAATATGGGATGTCTAACCTTCAATATGGCCCTTGGAACCACCTGGAGCCATGGCGTGGTTTGTTTTGAACTTGTGATATTCGGAGGATAGGTTTTTTATAAAGTTCCGAATGTACGATGGCCCAAAAATCAGAATTTGGAAAAACTTATACTTTTCAAATTTTGTCTTTGAAATAATCGGAAGTTAAATTAGTTACCAAAACTTCCGAATATGGGATGTCTAACCTTCAATATTGGCCCTTGGAACCACCTGGAGCCATGGCGTGGTTTGTTTTGAACTTGTGATATTCGGAGGATAGGTTTTTTATAAAGTTCCGAATGTACGATGGCCCAAAAATCAGAATTTGGAAAAACTTATACTTTTCAAATTTTGTCTTTGAAATAATCGGAAGTTAAATTAGTTACCAAAACTTCCGAATATACCACACAAATCATTGTCATTTGAACTTGTCTAACTTAGTTACCCAAACAAATTTCCGAATGTACAACAAAAATCATTGTCATTTATCTGCTCTTCTTTACTTTACGACCGTGACTACCTCCCAGTCCTGCACGACCACGGGTTTGAGCACCTTCAGTTGGAGCAGCTTCAGCGCTCGATGAAGCTCGAGTTCTTTTACCCGTCTTTGATACTGCCACCTTGGGCTGATGCCTCTTCGTGACTTTCTCCCCAAACTGGGCAGCATAATCTTCGTTATCCATATTATCAACTAGATCTCTAGCCTCTTTGATCTTCTCAGCTGGCATGGGATCTCCGCTCTTCAAGCATGCAGTTAACATTTTGGAAACACGCTTGAACCTATTCACCTGTTTTTTATACGTAATGACATAACATCAAACGGTAATTACCTAAGATTTATAGGAATAATATAAAATGAACAAAAATATAAGAACACGCACCAGTCTATCATAACCAGCTGGTTTGTCTTTGATGATACAATTATAACTTGAACCCGCCGCAGTAGTGTGGATTTGATTTCACGGATAACCAAAGGATGTGATACCTTGTTATACCAACTCATATAGTCTGGAGAATTTTCATCACCTCGGATGGTTCGTCTACCAGTGTCGATAATGAAGTCATTCCTCTTATCCCAGTTATCAAGAACAGTAGGTGGGCCTGTGTGAACAATCGTGAGATTGTCACCACTAGAAGAACACAACTCCAACTCCAATTTGTAGTAATCCCCCATTTTCTCCAGAGGTTGATGTTGTATATACCCGTGTTGTCGCATCACCCTAGAGGGGTTATACATCACATATCCTGTGGGGTGCCACAATGGTCCAAAATAAAGGGACAAGTCCGACCGAACATTTATATGCCCACTGACTCGATCTTCCTTGTATGGATCAAAGCATACGTCCGAGGCCTTCAATTGGTCCAAAATCTCCCTCATGCGAATCAACTGCTGCTCTTTGTCCTAGAACGGTTGTCTTCAAATATATACTTTGTTCCTCTAGGAGTACCTTTGCACCACCCCGGGTTCTCTCCGGCCAACTTCAGGATAGGGAAGTGGTCATAGATCCATGCCTATATACATAAGAAACCAAGTTTTAGTAAATAGATTGTGTATATTCGGTAGTAATTTCCAAACATAATTTCCGATTATATATAATCGGAAACAAAACTGAGTAGCTATCCACCGAATACACAACATTCGAAAATAATATGGATCATTTCCTACCGAATATGCGTCATTTGGAGTTCAGTAACCTATAGCTTTTCTGGCCTGTATATTCGGTTCTAATATCAAAAGAATATTTCCGATTGTATATAATCGGAAAACAATTAAGTACCTAGCCACCGAATAACCAACATTCGGAAAATAAGATGGATCAATTCCTACCGAATATGCGTCATTTGGAGTTCAGTAACCTATAGTTTTCTGGCCTGTATATTCGGTTCTAATATCAAAAGAATATTTCCGATTGTATATAATCGGGAAAACAATTAAGTACCTAGCCACCGAATAACCAACATTCGGAAATAAGATGGATCAATTCCTACCGAATATGCGTCATTTGGAGTTCAGTAACCTATAGCTTTTCTGGCCTGTATATTCGGTTCTAATATCAAAAGAATATTTCCGATTGTATATAATCGGAAAACAAAGTAAGTACTTAACCACCGAATAACCAACATTCGGGAAAAGAGATGGATAATTTCCTACCGAATATGCGTCATTTGGAGTTATGGATATGCATCATATGTATTGTCTACTGAATAACTATAGAGTGAGTTATAGAGTTAAAGAAAAAACCTGCAATAGAGCCACATTCCCGGCAACTTGGCAGGTTCCTAGCCTCGAAGCCTTTCTCAACTCTTCCATCAAGAATGCTAGGCATGCCGTGCCCCAAGAATAGTCACCGACTTCATGGAGAGGATCCAAAAGTTGTATAAGGTTGGCGTCGATCCGGTTGCCAGAAGTATTGGGGAATATGACACATCCCAATACACAAAGGAGATATGCGGTGGCAGCGTGGTTCACTTGCTCATCAGTTAACGTTCCATTCTTTTCCTTCTCCAAGGTGCCTCGAAACATATTCATCAAAGCTGTAATGTTGATCTGTCTTGTTCTGTAACTTGCATGCCTCCTAAACTCTGTTGTTGTCTCTTCATCCCAACCTAAGCACTTGTTAGTTAGAGAATAAAGTTGTGCCCAACTTAACTGCTTTGTGTAGTTAAACTTCACAGCTGTGCCTTGGTCGGGAAGGTTAAGAATCTGCACAACATCATCCAGGGTGATCGTCATCTCCCCAAACGGCATATGGAAAGTATCGGTCTCAAGATACATTCTCTCCACGAACGCCGATATGGCCACACGATCATGTTCCAACAATGAATTATCGGCGGCATTAGCTAACCCCGAGTTGGCAACAATTGTCTTGAACCTTTCACATTCACCGGATAAAGGCCACACAAGCATTTTTGTTGGTGCGGCGGTAGGTTTGAGTAGACGGACCGCATCTTGATGATCCTATTAATACAAGTATTACGATATAACACATAGACAATACATTAATAAAAAATAGTAATTTTATTACCTCGGTTTCATATATTTCTCTGGCCCATGAGTCTTTGTATCCAAATAGAAATTTTCCTCCATCCGCTGGTAGTCCAAGGATTGTGCCTGCTGGAATACCCTTCTTCTTCAAGTGCTGAGGGACAAGATGTGATGCTTTCTTAGCAATATCCTTCCTTACAACATCTTTTCCTTTTTTGACTTTTTGGGTACCACTTGGTTGTCCTTCTTCTTCTACTCTTGCCACTGGATCAACTGGTTCAACACTTGGTCCTGCACTTTGTTGTGCGGCTTGTTCAACACTTGGTCGCACCCCTTGTTCACTGCCTTGTTGTTCAACAGTTGGTTGCACTCCTTGTTGACTGCTTTGTTCTTGTTCGCTTTGTTGAGCACCTGAATTATCTTTTGGCACTCCTTTCCCTCCTAGCACTAGCTGTCACTTTCTTCCTCCCTTCTCGACTTTGTCTAAACAACAAAGAAAGGAACAATATTTACAAACTATACAATCGGAAGACAAAGTATGGAAATATAACCCGAATGTACACATTCGGACGTAAGAAGACACATATTGTTCCCGAATACAAAACAATCGGAAGCTAACTAAACATATTTGCAACCGAATATACATCAATTGGAGTTCAGAAGCTGTAAATTTTTCATCCTACACAATCGGAATAAAAAGTGCACCTCTATAACCCGAATGTACAAATTCGGAAGTAATAAGACACATCTTTTTTCCGAATGAAAAACAATCGGAATATAACTAAACACGTTTACAACCGAATATTCATCAACTGGAGTTCAGAAACTCTAAAATTTTATCCTACACAATCGGAGGTATAAAACATTATATTGTCTTCCGAATAAATACTGGCCCCAAAATGGGATTTTTCCTATATCATAAATTTTGAGATTTTTTCAATATATACATTCGGTAGTGAGTGTTCTTCCGAATACTTTGTGTCTACTTAAATATATTCGGTAGCCAAAAAATTCATTAAACTACCGATTATTAGCAGTTTGTATCCAGGAAGATATGGCCACCAATATTCGGCAGATAATCATCAAATCTTTCTCCCGAATACTGTCGATGTTCTTGAAAAATGAAGAACACGACTACATTCGGAAGTAAATGAGCATGCATATCGTCCGAATCTGGATAAATAACCGATAACCCTAGAATTTTTTTTTCTCGATTCGACGAATTAAAGCGAAATAAACCCCAAAAATGATAGATTCTTACCTAATTGGGGCCATTTGAAGTTGACGAAGTGTTTGAGTCTCGGAATCGCCACCACCGACTACATTGCCGGGTACTTGTTCTTCGCGTTCTTCGCGTTCTTCTTCATTTGCAGCAAGAATTTCTTTATTTCTTGCTAAAATTCCAATGTTTGGATCGATACCCCGAGCAACATTTTTGGTTCTAGGTCTGTGGGTTTCATTTCTCTTATCCATTGTTTTATAATCGAATCGACGATGTTTTGATTTTACGATTCGCGGCGATGTTTCGGTTGAACGAGGAATTTTTTTTTTCTTCCACAATCGGAAGATAATATGAAACTGGAAGAAGAAGAGTTGAAATGAGTAGAATTGTTTTTGATTTGGTTTTTATACAGTTTTACCAGAAAGGCATTTATGTAACTTCAATATCATATAGGATACCCCTTAACTAGAGTCTTTGGCTGGGTATAAATTGATGACCCCTAAATCCTTTTAAGTGGCCCCTAAAAACGCCAGGTAGTATATATACAATAATAATAATAATAATAGTGCAGGTGTCACTGTGGTAAAATGATAAGGCTACAGGGTGGCGATATAACAAGACATCTTTAGAGCAACATTCATTATTTATCATTTTTGGCTAAATGATGTTTGCTGGGGAAAAGATGATTCCTTTAGCCACCCATGATATGTTGAATCATGCAAAAGGAAAACCAAATATTATATGTTTTCCTGTAAACTATATATACTTTCTTGTACATAGGTATAGTGAAAGGAGATTCTTCCCATGCTCTCTTTTGCCAATCAAGGATGAAGTGGTATCTTCCTTGTCCTTAGTGTAATAATAACAAGGGGTAAAGCTAGCTATGCTTGCAACCATTTGTTGGCTCCGGATGGCCACCAAAAGGAAAAAATATCTATGATTTGTCTTCTTATTTTTATGAGGAGGGTCCATGGACACTATCATACATGAATGATTTGTACCATTTTCTCGCAGAACCAAACGACAAAGAATTTAAATCTAATATTTTGATGATTCCTTTTGTAAGACTCTACATTCTTACCTTTACTTAGTTGGTTGCCCATATGAGGATTTGTATGATTTTTATAGAGCGAGGGAGGTAAAGAGAGTAATTTGGTCTGTTTGCTCTGTCTTTCCTCCGTTTATGAGATCATGAATGATTCTAGGACTGAAACACCATTTGTTAAAGCTGGGTTATTCAGTAGATTATCATTTTGGTGGTTAAACCCATTGATAAAGAAAGGAAAACACAGAAATCTTGAAGATGATGATATACCCATGTTAAGAAATTCAGATAGAGCAAGCACTTGTTACATGTTATTCATGCAACAACAACAACAATTAATTTTGTGGGCAATTGTTCATTGTTACTGGAAAGAGATCGTCGTATCGGGTTTATTCGCATTACTCAAGATAATCATTCTATCTTCCGGTCCATTGTTTCTTAGTGCTTTCATTAAAGTTGCAGAAGGCAAAGAAGATTTTAAACATGAAGGTTATGTTTTAGCTGGACTATTGTTCTTCTCTAAATTGTTAGAATCGTTGTCCCAACGGCAATGGTATTTTCGTAGTAGAATTACGGGTATTAGGATAAGATCATTACTCTCAGCAGCTATTTACAAGAAGCAATTCAAACTTTCTAGTTCTGCTAAAACAACGAATTCAGCGAGCGAGATAATCAGTTATGTAACGGTTGATGCATATAGAATTGGAGAATTTTCTTACTGGTTTCATCAGATATGGACACTAGCCCTCCAAGTTTGTCTAGGCTTAGCGATTCTTGTTCGTGCTGTTGGTCTTGCGACGCTTGCAGCTTTGGCTGTCATACTACTTACTGTGTTGGTGAACATTCCTGTAGCTAAACTTCAAACCAAGTATCAGAGAAATCTTATGGGGGTACAGGATAAAAGACTAAAGGCGATATCTGAAGCTTTGGTGAACATGAAAATCTTGAAGTTGTATGCTTGGGAGATTCATTTCAAAAATGTTATCGAGAAATTGAGAAATGATGAGTACAAACGGTTGTCGCCTATGCATTATCAGAAAGCGTTCAATGGTTTCCTCTTCTGGGTATCACCTGTCATGGTGGCTGCTGCCACCTTTTGGGCTTGTTATTTTCTCAAGGTTCCTTTGAATCCTAGTAACGTGTTCACGTTTATAGCAACGTTACGTATCGTGCAAGACCCTATTAGATTATTTCCTGATCTTATTGGAGTTGTAATTCAAGCAAAAGTTTCATTTGAACGGATCGAAAAATTTCTTGCAGCGCCGGAGTTGGAGACTGACAAGGTCAGGCACAAGGGAAATGATGAAGAGCAACTTAAGAACTCCATATTTATCGAAACGGGTAATTTCTCATGGGAAGAGAGTCTTGTAGTAAAATACACTCTGAGAAACATAAATTTAGAGGTTAAACCCGGTGAGAAAGTGGCTATATGTGGAGAGGTTGGTGCAGGTAAATCAACACTTTTAGCTGCAATTCTTGGAGAGGTACCGAACATAAAAGGAACGGTAAGTTCTTGCTACACGCAAACCCCATTTCTTTCATTTCTTAAGTTCAACACATAAGATGTTGGATTTCCGAATGCAATCTGCAGATTCAAGTTAATGGAAAGATGGCCTATGTTTCTCAAACGGCATGGATACAGTCAGGAAGTATACAAGAAAATATTCTGTTTGGGTGCAGCTTGGATAAGAAAAGATACCAAGAAGTATTGGAGAGATGTTCACTGCTAAAGGATCTCGAAATGCTACCATATGGTGATCTCACTGAAATAGGAGAACGAGGAATTAATCTGAGTGGTGGTCAGAAGCAACGGATTCAACTAGCTCGTGCGCTCTATCAAGATGCTGATGTTTATCTCCTGGACGACCCATTTAGCGCGGTTGATGCTCATACTGCTACAAGCTTATTTAATGTGAGACTATAATTCTCTTTCTACGGCAAATTTTTCTGCTCAGAATTTGTATCCTTTAAATGATTGTTAATTTGGTTTCCGCAGGAATACGTAATGGGAGCTCTTTCAGGAAAGACAGTGTTACTTGTAACTCACCAAGTTGATTTTCTTCCCGCAGTCGATTATGTTCTGGTCAGTTTGCAATTAAAACCCCAGTAAACTGCTAGCTACTTTATGAACTTTTACTTCATTTTTGTTTATTCTTTGGGATCTGACTCGTAGATATGACTCCATGTGTTTGTGTTTTGAGTTAGATCTGACTTAACTGACTAAAAAATATGCCAGTCAGTGGCTTAATCCCATGAATCAGAGACTAATTATTTACTGACTTAAATAGGTCTGAATCAGGAGTTAAGATTGAGTCAGGTCGCGAGTCAGATCTAACTCAAACTTAAAAAAACAATCTGACTCGGCAAAAAAACAAACATCCTGTTAGTATATACTAGAAAAAACAACCATGAATTTGTACGTTTTGCTTCTCCACATGGCTGTAAGTTTGATGAACTCTACCATCTCATTGGCTTGATAGCTAATGTCAGACGGTGAAATCCAACATGCATCTCCATATCATACGCTACTGGCTTCAAGTTCAGTATTTTATGACCTTGTCAACGCACATAAAGATACAGCAGGAAATGAAAAGCTCACTAAGGTTGATTCCTCTCAAAGAATTGGAATCTCTGCAAGAGATGCCGGTAAAATATATGGAGACAAAGAGACCAAAGAATCAGCAGGACATCAGTTGATTAGGAAAGAAGAACGAGAAACTGGAAACACGGGCTGGAAGCCGTACATACAATATCTGAATGGAAAGAAAGGCTTCTTTTACTTGTGTTCATCAACTGTTCCGCAGTTCTTTTTTTTTGCATGCCAAATACTACAGAACTACTGGATGGCTTCTAACCTCCAGAACTCTCATGTCAGCAAACTGCGACTAGTAGTAGTGTACTTTGCAATTGGATGCATCTCAATATTCTTTTTACTTGTTAGATGTTTCTCTGCGGTTGCTTTGAGTATGCATTCATCGAAGTCCTTATTCTCTAAATTACTGGACTCTCTTTTCCGTGCACCAATTTCTTTTTATGAGTCGACTCCTCTGGGAAGATTACTAAGCCGGGTAAGTGCACGTACTTCTTATTATTGCAGTAAATGGATTGTAGATATTGTTTGAGAATTAACCGAGGCTCATTGACATTTCTTCTATAGGTCTCCTCTGATCTAAGTACTGTAGACCTTGATCTCGGATTCATTTTCATACATGTTATCGTGGTTACAGCTAATTTTTATATCACTCTTGGAGTACTGACTGTGATTACCTGGCAAGTCGTGTTTGTTTGCATACCAATGGCATTCTCGGTGATATACTTACAGGTAAAATACAAAGTTTTTCTCTTCCTAATCAATCATGTAAGGAATAAATCGATGAGTTGAAAATGTATTTTTTTTCTCAACAGGGATACTATTCGGCTTCTGCAAAAGAGTTCATGCGAATTAATGGAACAACCAAGTCTATGATAGCAAATCATCTTGGGGAGTCCATAGCAGGAGCAATGACAATTAGAGCTTTTCAAAATGAAGAAAGATTCTTTCTTCGGAATCTTGAGCTCATTGACAAAAATGCTAGTCCTTCTTTTTACATTTATTCCGCAAATGAGTGGTTCATCCAACGTTTGGAAACACTATCAGTCATTGTTCTTTGTTCGTCGGCGCTACTAATGGTTTTGCTTCCTCAGGGAACTTTTAGTTCAGGTATGCATAGAATGAAACTCTTCTAATCCTGTTCCTTTGGATTGACTGATGGACTTCATAATTACGGGTCTTATGGTATGACAGGGTTCATCGGGATGGCATTGTCATATGGTCTCTCGTTGAACATGTCTCTTGTGTTCTCAACTCAAAACCAGTGTGCATTAGCAAATAATATCATTTCAGTGGAAAGGCTAAGCCAGTACATGAACATTCTTAGTGAAGCTCCAGAAGTCATAGAAGGAAATCGGCCAGCACCAAGCTGGCCTGCTGTGGGTAGAGTTGAGTTCCACGATTTAAAGGTAAAAATATGCGAAGTTAGTAAATAACCAACCTTGCAAGTCTTGTTTGAGGAAAATTAATATACCAAGATATTTGATGATCCAAGCAGATACGTTATAGGGTCGATACTCCTCTTGTTCTTCAAGGGATTACTTGCACATTTGAAGGAGGACACAAGATTGGAATTGTTGGCAGAACTGGCAGCGGGAAAACAACTCTGATAAGTGCTTTGTTTCGTATAGTAGAACCATTCGCAGGGAAAATTGTCATAGACGACATTGACATCTCAACCATTGGATTGCATGATTTAAGAACACGGTTGGGGATTATACCTCAAGATCCTACTCTCTTTAAAGGAACTGTGAGATACAATTTGGATCCACTGTCTCAACATAGTGACCATGAAATTTGGGAGGTACGTTTTCTGTTATCTCTGCATGCTTTTTTGTTAGTACCTGGAAGAATTGCACGTTTATGGTTCAGCTACGCCGCTATTCTACTGATAATTCATAAATGTGTTAAGGTTCTCGATAAATGTCAACTTCGAGACACAGTACAAGAGAAAAAAGAGGGTTTATGTAGTCTAGGTACGCGATTGCCAGTACCACCATCATCAGCTCTCTCTTTTTTCTGATCCTTTCTCTTATATGTAACTTGTAATATATTGTGCAGTTGAACAAGATGGTGGAAACTGGAGCATGGGACAGCGGCAACTATTTTGCTTGGGTCGAGCTCTTTTGAAGAGAAGTCAGATACTGGTGCTTGATGAAGCTACTGCTTCAATTGACAATGCAACAGATTCTATACTTCAGAGAACCATCCGTACTGAGTTCGAGAGTTGCACAGTCATCACAGTAGCTCATAGGATACCAACCGTGATGGACAGTACAATGGTGCTTGCAATCGGTGACGGTGAGTTTTATACATATCTTGGCAGACAAAAAAACTAAAGTTTGGAATTCATTATGTAACAAAAGTGTGCTCTCTTTGCAGGTAAGATAGTGGAATACGATGAACCAACGAAACTGATGAACGAAGATGGATCGTTGTTTGGAGAGCTTGTAAAGGAATACTGGTCACACATCAACTCTGCACATTCATAGTGTAATCTTAGTTACTGATGGTTAATTGGAGCACCTTGCTTATATACATAGGACTTTGAGAAACATAAGAATGCAACCAGTTGTATTACACTAAGTCCAGCTAGAAACCAGTAAAAGTAATCTAAATGCGCCTGATTGATGTTGGTTGCTATCCATCCGTGCTGACCACCTGCACTAGTTACCTTCTGAATGCCTGATATAAGGAAGACACTAAGGAAATCTCCTAAGCCAAACATGGTGGAGTACAGGGACAGACCTACACTCCTTATCCCATTGGGAACTTGATCGTAGAAAATTTTTTGTAAACCAACAGCGGTGAATACAAGAGCAAGACCTGGCAAGACATATTGCGGAATCAGCCACCACACAACCATAGGAACTGTTGCTTTTGGATCATCAATTAATCCAAACTCTTGAGCAATTCTAAGCCTCCTATCCTCCACTATACCTGCTACAACCATTGTTATGGTAGAAATAAATATGTCAACCCCAATTCTCTCAAGTGTAGCTATACCGTTAGAATTTCCAGTTTGAGTAACTGGAACGAAGATACGGTCGTAAGATGCCGAAAACAACATGATGGATGTACTGAAAAGGATCTGAGTTGAAGCTGAGGGTATATGAAAGTCTGGTCCTATCGATCTGTCCATAGTGCTCCCTTGCTTAATAAAGAAGGTGTGCACTTGAGCTTGCACTACTGTGTACATCAAACATATAATCCATACAAGAACCAACCGCAGTACAGCCTTTACATCTTCAACCTTAGTAATACTAGACGATGTCCCGGCTTTCCTTGATCCCTGCACTTTATCTGCATCTTTTTTCAGAGTGTAGCGGTAGGATTTTATTCCAGACATGATAACAAGTAGGGCAATAACCATTAGAATGGATGAAATTCCAGATGCAAGACCCCAACCCAAATTATCTTGGATATAGTTTAAAATCAAGTGAGAAGTGTATGATCCAACAGATTGTCCGAACATCCACCAATTAAAGAATGAACTGTTGGACTTGGATTCATTAGAATTTAGTTTGTCAAATTGGTCTGCACCGAAAGCCGGTAGGCAGGTCTTGTATCCAGCACTCCCAATTCCAATTAGATACAATGAAGAGAAAAAGAAGATCACTTGGAACGTGGATGGAGGAGAGCGCAAAAGGTTGTCTTCCATGGCATTATCAGAACATGCAGTCAATTGTGAAGTACATAGAGTTAACAACCCAAGCCCCTGCCACACATTGTTGGTCAAGACGCAGTTTCTAAGGTCAACGTTCCGAAAACAGAAATGAGTTCAAGTCAACGTTCCGAAATAATCCAAAAAGAAACCGTGAGATTTCAGATTGAATTGATGAAAAACAAACCACTCCGATTGTTGCATGACCGTTCTGCCATCCCATTCCGTCCTTTTGATCGTAGCTAGGGCCGACTTAATTGTAAACAAAGTAGACAAGTTGTCGGGGTCGTCCGTCTTTATTTTACTTAAGATCGCACTCGCGTTTTGAATCTGCATAGACCTCACCGTCTCCATTTGATGTGGTTTTAACTTGGCAACCATTACATGTCCAATTAGAGTGTCCGAATCATCATGGTTGTGACAACCATTATCAACTTTAAACATTTTATACTCTTTACCCTTTCATCGGGCTTATAGAAGACAATCTTAAATAGGCATCCTATCTTCTTTGTATTGCTTCGGTATTTCCTATTCGTCTTCCGGACGTACTTACTATTCTTTCCCTCGTGACTCTTTCGCGTCCCGTCCTGCTCACAAATCATTTCAAATCGAGTGTCACTCACATGATTGCTAGCCTTGACAAGCCATTCCTTTGCCTCCTTCTTACTTCCAAATGTCTAAACGTGCATAAAACAAAACAATATCTAATAAGCATAAGGATTTAAAATACAAAAAAGGAAAAAAAAAGTAGTAATGAGTATACCAAATCGTTTGCGTAGTATAGGGAAGTATCTCTCCTCAAATAGAAATCATCGACAACCTCTACAACGACCTGCAAATAAAAGCAACAACTAATTTTACAACAATCAGAATATAATAACTACACCTAACTTCCGAATATACAACATTCAGGAGATAGTTGTTTCCATTAAACAACCGATTAAGTCGAATGAATTTACACAGGTCACTGAGTACAAAATTTAACATAATAGGAAGCTAAATTATATAAATTTGTTCCGAATATATGGATTCGGAATTTAACATAATTAACGTACCTCCGATTTTCATAGATGATGAAATTCTATTTTGGGTCCAAGGATATATTCGGTAGATATTTTAATATGCAAAATTACCGAATGTGAAAGAAGAAAATAATGAGTTTTGAAATTTTGGAGGAATTCGTTTTCGGGGCCATTCAGAAGAAATTATACTCTACATAACTACCGAATGGCCCCAAATTGTGTAAAACCAATTTGGGTTTTTTTTTTATATTCGGAAGCCAATGTAATCAACAAAACTACCGAATGAACATAAATTTTACACATGAAGATACATTCAGGAGATATTTATAGACATTAGCTCCCGAATCTGGGTAGATCAGGCCATTCAATGCATGCGAAAATTGTTTTCTTTTTTGTTTCGAAACGTATACAAACACATACAAAGTGGGTGTCGGGTGATTCTCCATTTTCTTCCATGAAAGCGTCGTCTAGGGTTTCCTCTCCGCAAAAGTTTGGATCGTTCTTCATATACCCCAAATCGTCATCTCTAAACGGACGTGAACCTTCAACATTATGTTCTTCCCGATGATTCTCACCTTCTTCTTCATATCCATCCATCTTTGTAATCAAAAATTGGGTTTTCACTTTTTTCCTCCACCTTCTTCTCTCTCACTCTTATTACTCAAAAATGAAAAGAAATGAAAAAAAATGACAAAATACATTCTAATACTGCGCCGACCATAATCGGAAGTATATGAATTTTTTTTGGCTCCCGAATGCATTCGGATGATAAAAATGGTACTTTAGCGTTCGAATGTTAAAGGATAATTCCGCCATTACGAAAACTCGCGATAAGGACTGACTACATTTTACGTTTGGGTGACCTTTTTTATCTTATTGTTGGCCCCTAAATACTTTTCAGTGACCCCTAAAAATGCCAGATAATTTAAAACCCAATTTTTTTTAATGAACCGTGTGAAAACCGTGTCCTCGTATATCCTCCCACGGTGGGCCCAAAAATGCACCCTGCAAACTACTAAGGGATGCGGGACCTGCCTCCAAGTGAGGGGCCATTTTTGTGTGGTTTTTTGGCGCGGTTCGTGTAGAATCACCGTGCTCACAAAGCAGGCCCCCGCAAAATACCACCGGACGACGGTTTTAATGCTGTCCAAAACTGCCGTACGTCTAGGCACCACTGTAAAGTAGTCTTCTTCTTCTCCACCAAAAACCTTGACTTAAAGTTACTGTTTTTTTCGGGTATAAAATAACCGGATCCCTCTGTTGATAGTACCGATTCTCTACCGAAATCCTTAAAACCCAACAATTCTCCTCCACCAGAAAAACCTCGAGTGAAAATGGCACAGTCAATTCCAGGCTTAAACCCTGCAACAAATAATAAAGAAGCTGTATATGGGGCTCTTAACAAAATTACTCTTAAAAAAACTACAGTAGTAGTTCTCTTCTTTCACCCGGGAGAAGCCATCAACCTCAAGAACAGTTGATAAAAGAAGAATTTGAGTCGACTTACGGTGGTGGGGGGATCTTCTCAATTCTTGTCTTAAGTTCGTTGGTTCAATTGATTTCATCAGTATAATAGTGATCAGATTCAGAAATGGCTGAAGATAATTTTAAATTGGTTTTCGCCATTAATGGTGAGAGAGTTGAGTTATTGCATATCAATGATCATTCCACTACTCTACTTGAATTCATTCGTACACAGACTCGTTTCACTGGAACTATGCTTAGCTGCGGAGAGGGTCAGTATATCCCAACTTCCAAATTTTTGTTGAATTAAATTTGTGTAGTTCTGTAAATTGATTAAGATTCCCTGGTAATAGTTTTCTTTAGATGATTAAGATTGTCTGATAATAATTATAATAATGATGATTAAGAAATCCCAACTGTTTAATTGAATCTTGTTTTTAAATAAATCCAACTGTTTTAAGTGTCCAAATTGATAACTGTTGTTAATATCTTCCAGGGGTCAAATGAAATAACTTTTCAGTTTCCTATAGAAAATGATATAGTAAGCCTCTATGTAATCCGATTTGTTTCCATTGCAGTGGGTGCGGAGCTTGCGTTGTTCTTTTGTCAAGTATGATCCTGTACGCGAAAAGGTTGCGGATTTTACAGTGAGTTCATGCTTGACACTTCTTTCCAGTGTAAATGGGTGTTCAATTACAAAGGCCTCGGAAGCATTACAGATGGGTTCCACACCATCCACAAAAGAATGTCTGGTTTCCATGCTTCTCAGTGTGGGTTTTGTACTCCAGGCATGTGTATGTCTCTCTTCTCAGCTCTTGTTAACGCTGAAAAAACACAAACGCAAAATCTGCGTCCTGGATTTTCCAAGCTCACAGAGTCAGAAGCTGAGAGGCTGTTTCAGGTAACCTTTGTCGGTGCACGGTTATCGTCCAATAGCTGATGCCTGCAAAAGTTTTGCTGCTGATGTCGACATGGAAGATTTAGGTTTGAATTCCTTTTGGAAGAAGGGAGATAGTGAAAGTGTAAAACTTTGTAATTTACCCTCATATGACCCTGGCAATGAGATTTGCACCTTCCCCAAGTTCTTAAAGTTTGAAACTAAATCCAAGATCCTCAGGGATTCAAAAGGGCAATGTTGGTACAATCCTGCTAGCCTTGAGGAACTTGAGCATTTAATGGAATCCGTAGAATCTGAAAATGGCACTAGTGTTTGCGTAGAAGGTTGCGTCAGAGTTCATCCGCAATTCTGCGAGTTTGGGAGGGAATTTGGTCATGGCACAAAGGAAACAGTTTCCCTCAGATATTGTAACTATACTTCTTGCAGCAGGTTCATCCCTCATCATACTTAGTGGCTCCAAAAGAATAAAAGTTACGTTAGAGGAATTCTTAAGTAGTCCACCTTGTAATACCAAGACCGCTATATTAAGTATTAGAATTCCAAGTTGGGCCTCAATGAACATTTTTTCTTCTCAGAGTGGATCCGGATTGATGTTTGAGACATACCGAGCAGCACCACGACCCCTCGGAAATACCTTGGCTTACCTCAATGCTGCTTTCTTGGCCGAGGTTTCGCTCTCTAAAGTATCTGGTTGTAGTGTCCTAGAAAAGCTTCAGTTGGCTTTTGGTGCTTATGGAACAAAGCATGCAATAAGAGTAAGAAAGGTTGAGGAATTTTTAATCGATAGATCTCTTAGTAAAGATGTTCTGCTTAATGCCATAAATATTCTTAGAGTCACAATAATACCTGATGAGGGTACTTCAAGTCCTGCTTACCGGTCAAGCTTGACTGTCAGTTTTCTCTTTGATTTTCTTCACCCTCTTAAGGAAGTTAGTACTGCGATGCTGAATGATGGCTTGACGAGAGATACTAATTCTTCAGTGGTTACTGCTTCCAAAGGCAACAATAGTTTTGATCAGCGGTCACATGTCAAAAAGGCGGGTTTGCTCTCTTCTGGGAAGCAAGTCATAAAAGTCAGTACGGAGTTTCATCCAGTTGGTCAGCCTACTAAAAAATCTGGAGCCGAGAATCAAGCTTCTGGTTTGTTATATACAAATTTTTACTATTGCCTGCAGTTCCTTTTCTTCTTAGTTAGCTTAGTGTTAAATGGATTCGCTCTTTTTGTTGTTGTTACACTTGTCACTACATCCTCTAAGCCTTTTGAAAACTCTTCTGTTGGTAGGTTAATTTTAGAACTGACAGTTCAGAGATAACACGGAACTAAGCTTTCTTTTTTAGTAGTTCCCACGAAATGTGACTCCAATATTAAATATGTAGGTGAGGCTGTATACGTGGATGACATTCCTTCTCCCAAGGATTGCCTTCATGGAGCAATGATATGTAGCAAAATGCCCTTGGCATGGATTAAGAATGTAAAGCTCAAGTCATTTCCTTCACCAGATGGAGTTGTTAAGGTTATTTCTCTTGAAGACCTCCCTAAAGGAGGGAAAAATGTAGGGGGTAACACAAGGTTTGGTACTGATCCCCTATTTGCTGATGGACTTGCTGAATTTGCGGGCCAGATGCTTGGCTTTGTAGTATGTCATATTCTCTTGTTAGAATACAAACTGAACTCTTTAAACATTACTGTTTTGCCATTTCCTTAGATATTCAATATGGTTGGTGTAGGTTGCAGATACACAGAAACATGCAGATATGGCGGCGGATAGTGCAATGGTAGAGTACGACACTGAAAATCTTGAACCACCCATTTTATAAGTAAAAGATGCTGTTGCTAGATCTAGCTTCTTTGAAGTACCACCTTTCCTTTCCCCAAAGCAGGTAGGAGATTTTTCAAAAGGAATGAGCGACGCAGATCACAGAATTATCTCAGCAGAGGTGCTTGTCAAAAACTTTACTGTTCAAAATGCTATTTTCAGATCGAACTCAGTATGTTTCTTAAGTGTAACCATGTAATGGTATCTCAATGGATGCACAGTTATTTATTATTTCAGATCAAACTTGGATCTCAGTATTTCTTTTATATGGAGACACAAACTGCCCTTGCGGTACCAGATGAAGATAACTGCATGGTTGTTTACAGCTCCACTCAGGCCCCAGAGAACACACAGATTGCAATTGCTAAATGCCTAGGTCTTCCCGAACATAACGTCCGTGTGATAGCGAGAAGAGTTGGAGGCGGGTTTGGTGGAAAAAACCTGAAATCTATGGCTGTAAGTACAATTTTGTTTATTTAATTACTATGCAAACCTTGTTAGACCAAACTCCGTCCGTTCGAATGAGTCTTTTCAAATTTGGAAGTCATTGGGTTTTCATCCTGATTTGGAAACTGTACAAATAGTTCCTGTCAAATGGTGTGTGGTCATTCAACTTAAAGTGGCAGGTTTTTGGACCGGTTAATATCCTTGTACTACCTTTGTTGGGGCATCCTCCCTTATCCTGCAGAATCTCACAATGAACCAAATATGATCTTATCTGTTGCATTGTGTTTTTTGGTTGTGCTAAGTTTGTCTAAACTCGAGAATTTCATTGATGTTGATACTCGTATTCTTTCACATTCTGCATTCAAACCAGTAAAACCAAGCTCACAATCAAAGAACTTATGTATAGGTTGCAACAGCATGTGCAGTTTCTGCTCACAAACTACGACGTCCTGTCCGAGCTTACCTCAATCGCAAGATCGATATGATAATGGCAGGAGGAAGACACCCAATGAAAATCATTTACAGCGTGGGCTTCAAATCTGATGGAAAGATCACTGCTCTACATCTTGATATACTAATCAATGCAGGAGCATTTCTGGATATAAGCCCAATCATGCCAGATAATATGGTGGGTTCACTGAAGAAGTATGACTGGGGAGCTTTATCTTTCGATATAAAACTTTGCAGGACAAATCTTTCTGGTAAGACAGCCATGAGAGCACCGGGACATGTGCAGGGATCCTTTATTTGTGAGGTTGTGGTTGAGAATGTAGCATCATTTCTTTCTTTGGAAGTCGATGCTGTCAGAAAAAGAAATATACACACATACGAGAGCCTCAAATTATTTTATCAGGATAGCGCGGGTGAACCTCCAGAGTATACTATGCCCTTGATTTTAGATAGGTTAGCTATATCTTCAAGATTCCACCAAAGGGTAGAAGAAATAAGACAGTTTAACATCTGTAACAAGTGGATAAAAAGAGGAATCTCCCGGGTGCCCATATTTTATGAAGTGAAGGTGAGACCAACCCCAGGTAAAGTGAGCATTCTAAATGACGGATCGGTGGTGGTTGAAGTTGGAGGTATTGAGCTAGGTCAAGGACTTTGGACAAAGGTGAAACAGATGGCAGCATTTGCTCTGAGTCCCATAGAGTGTGATGGAAGTGAGGATTTATTGGACAGGGTTCGGGTCATTCAGACTGATACATTGAGCCTGGTACAAGGAGGATTTACTGCTGGGAGCACTACCTCAGAGTCAAGTTGTGAAGCAGTTCGCCTTTGCTGTGATGCCTTGGTTGAAAGACTAATCGTACTCAAGGAAAGGTTACTAGAGAAGATGGGTCCAGTTTCATGGGAAACTTTGATAGTCCAGTTACCTTCCGATCTATAAGTTTCTAATAATATTGTCTGCTATACTATTTTCTCACCCCAACTCGTCTGTCTTTCAGGCACATCTCCAATCTGTCAACTTATCTTCAAGTACTTATTATGTTCCTGATTTCAGTTCATGCGTTATCTGAATTATGGCGCCGCAGTGAGTGAGGTGAGTTAATGGCATCAATAATAATGTGCGCATAGTTACTACTTATTTTTCGATACAAATTATAATGAATGCTTGTTGTTATTCGTTAAATGTAGAGGTGGAGATTGATCTTCTCACAGGAGCAACCAGTATCTTGCAAACAGATATTGTCTATGATTGTGGCCAGAGCTTAAACCCTGCTATTGATTTGGGACAGGTTTGCTCAACTGCAACTTATTTATTTCTCATCCAACTTCTTAAGAGTTTTTCTTCTTTGTTTGAGTGCTTAAATGGGTTTCGCTTTTCAGATTGAGGGAGCTTTCATTCAAGGAGTAGGGTTTTATGATGGGGGAGTACCTG
The DNA here is from genome assembly GCF_003573695.1 of Papaver somniferum. Lineage (NCBI taxonomy): Eukaryota > Viridiplantae > Streptophyta > Magnoliopsida > Ranunculales > Papaveraceae > Papaver > Papaver somniferum. The sequence continues at coordinate 6,774,955 of NC_039360.1, read as the reverse complement.
ACAAACTCTGAAGGATTGGTGGTGTCTGATGGAACATGGAACTACAATATCTCAACTATTGACACTATCCCAAGACAGTTCAATGTTGAGATGCTGAACACTGGGCATCATAAGAAACTTGTTCTGTCCTCTAAAGGTTCCATATTTAACTCAAACCTTTAACCTTTAGATAATACGTACAATGAATTAGGCTGCCAAGAAAGTTGAAGTCTAAGATTATATCCAACAGAAATTGCAGTATTGTCGGAGATAGTGAGATGATGAAAATGCAAATATGCAGAAATTCTATGTATGACTACATTGGGATTAGGAGTAGTATTACGAAAGATAATATCATTTGACATCTGTGACTAAATTGATTACGCTTAAAACTATCTTAAGGTAGGATGTGTTATATGTCTTCTCCGTTTGTGAGTCCATTAACTATGGGTTTTGTTGTACTTATGGCTGCTTCAGTTCACTGTGCAACGAGGGCTGCCATTAAAGAAGCAAGAAAACAGGTTCTCTCTTGGAGTGGGTCAGAATCAGGATCAGATGCGTCGACATTTCAACTTGAAGTCCCAGTAACCATGCATGTAGTGAAGGAGCTATGTGGGCTTGATAATGTCGAGAGGTATTTAAAAAGCTTGGTGGCTTCTCATTAAAATGGATTACAAGACCAGAAAGAATCCATTCCCAAACAGGTTCGTCTGGTATTAGTTCCACCCCTACGTCACCATGCACTATTTGTACAGTTTCCAAAGTCGGAGCTCTCCTCACAAAGAATTTACCCCAGTGGTCGGAACATAAATGAGTTTTTCATGATCTCGACTGTGATTAAGCCAAATGTTAATCCAACCATTGGAAAATATGAGTATCATTCAACTCGTTCAGTTAATTTAGATAATTTTACTACTTATCAAATTTTTAGCAAGTATCATCACAAATCACAACTATCCATATGTGATTGGTTATCCATAGCCAACTAAATTCTTGCTTGTATCTCTCTTATTTGTCACAGCAGGGTATGAACATTTTTTTTTTTTGAACGTCACCTAGAATCGTGGAGTTGATGTTGAATCTAACCATGTCTGGTTTATAGATCTTGTGGATTGGATTTTACCTGTAATTTTGCAGACTGATACGGATGAAATCCTCGGTTCCCGACTTTTTACGCACTAGTTCCCACTTTGCAAATTTGGACTTCTTATTTGGTGTGGGATAAATGTAAGCCCAACCCAAATCAACTATGCCAACTGATCTACAAACTAACCCTAACCCTAACTGGGAGCTATATAAGCGAAGGCTCTCCACAATCTTAGAAGAACAACGAAATACTTTATTACGGCTTGTTAGTTCTCTTGAATTCATTTCGTTTCAATTCTCGATTCATTTTAATTTCTGTAGATTTATATATTTTGAATTTCTGAAAAGTGAAACAAAAGAAGAAGAAGTTGCAGTGATGATTAAACATCTCGTTAATCTGATTAACAAATGAGGATAACTCTGTTTCCATTCTTAACTAGATTCTGAGCATCTTCTTCTTCTTTACCCTGTTTTTTTTTTTACAAATGATACGGGTTTTTCTTACTTGTCGATTTAATAGGATTACTTTTTGATTTCCTGTAACTTGTGAAATTGTATTTAACTTGGAATTATATAATTTTCTGTCGGTCAATGTTTAGATCGAGATGTAATTTTGACATGAATAATTGAACCTGTAGATTTCCGTATCTGGTTATAAACTTGGAACGACACACTCACGTGAAGAGACAGCACCTGTAAAAGATTTAAAATCTGAAATCCTCTACTTGGATTGACTATTTTTTTTTCCTATAACCAGTAACTCGGTTGAAAATCTTTTGGAAAAAAATTAGGCTTGTTTTATGGAACATGGGAACTGAAGTAACCTATTAGTTATGCCATCATCCTCAATAAGTAGGAGGTGAGCACTCCATGGAGGACCTTGCAATTTCGAGAGGGAGCCAGGTGCCGGTGTGTGAATTTTAAGGTGACCACTACTTCTTTGGAGCAGGTAGTGGGTGCTGCTAACTATTTGGATTTGGGACGAAATCGAAGGGACAGGGACTAAAATATGCGAACTAGAATTAATGATTAATCTTTTTTTTTATGCGAAAAAGAATTGAATTAACTTGAAGTTGAAATGTCTAGCGATAACTGACTCAATAAAATTTGGGGAATCATCTAACCAGACTCTAGAGGCTCTATGCCTTCTGTTGTGCTTTGCTAGAATATCAGCAGACTTATTATACTGTCTTGACATAAAACTACATTACCATTTAACAAAATAACTAAGTTTACTCATTGCATCAAGGAGGAGTGTTTCATTTTCCCAAGCAATTGTTGTTGCAGCTTTGTTGACGAAGCTTTCAATATTTTTGAGATCTGTCTCCAGGATAATATGTGTAAGCTTCAATTCCTTTCACCATCTAACCGCTTCGTAGAAAGCCAAACACTCTGCTCCAAACTAATTATTCCTGCATAGCATTTTGTTGCGCCCCTCTCCATGTACCTGCACAATCACGGAGTATTAGAGCAATGCCTATATTACCACTATTTACATTATGTGAAGCATCACAATTCAATTTAAAGAAAGGGGATTCTGGGAGCTGCCAATGTCTTTCAATGAGCGGTATTGGAAGAGTAGAGTTGTGCTGATTAAGTGAACTACCATACATCTTGTCAAGATAAGCTGCAAAATTTAAGACCTTCTTTACCACAGAATGTGGTTGAATCTTGACGTCCTGAAAATTTACTTCACACCTTGTATTCCAAAGAGACCAAGTAGTCACCAACATTAGCTGAAACCAACTCTCCCTGAAATTTTGTTGTTGCTTATGTTGTAACCAACTTTCGAACATTTCAGCCATAGTATTATAACCACCTGTTAAAGCCAAAGAACCTCCAGGAATGAGAGACCAGACAGCTCTTGAAAAAGGGCATTGGAACAACACATGCATGATAGATTCAGTGTGTTGATTACACAGAGGACATTGTAGATTAATGCTACGACAATTCCTTGACAGTCTCACTTTTGTTGGCAGGATGTCAGTGAGACACTTCCAGAAGAAATGCTTTATCCTTGGCCATGTTTGGATGCTCCAGAAATCCTTCCATTTGATCTCTGTATCTAGGATGGTGGTAGAGACTTGAAGGTTACCTTGACTTATTTCATATAATTTGTTGTAAGTAGATTTCAGAGAGAAAGATCCATTTTTGGTTAGCTTCTAGACAAGTTTGTCATCAGCTGAGTCTGAAATCCTCATATTTTGAATTCTGTCAGCTGTTTGAGCATCGAAGAGATAATGAATGAGATCCTGATTCCATTGCCTGGTATTCTGACACAGAAGATCACTAACCCAAATATAGGATTCACTGTCTTCTACACCAGCTTTTGGTATTGGTGGTTCGTTTAATCCTGGAATCCAAACATAATGCATAATATTCATTGTGTAAAGTTATCTGGCAGGCTTACAAAATAAAATAAAATAAAAAAAAGAAGAAAAGTAGTTCTTACTAAGAAGTACTACTTTCGGTGGAAGGCTACAAAGTAATTCCCAGTTGTACTAAGTTGAGCTTCCGAGACATTCTTTCTTCCTTCTTGGTCACAATGTAACGATCTACGTTACAAATTAGGACAAAAACAGTTCTCGAGAAGAAGAACTCGAGCAAGAGAAGCAGCTATGCTGTATTTTCCATTGATAAAAACAGGTGAGTACAATGATTGGTTATTAATAGACCAATCCTTATATCTGAATCGGACGGCTATCAATGCATCTCAACTAAACTGATTAACCTAATGACAACTGGACTCAACCCATTAACTCCTACTACAACAGAAATAAACAAAAACAAAGCCCACTAACAAAAGAGCAAGGTCTTTCATGACAAATCCCTCTCCTTCACTCAATCCTTGTCCTCAAGGATGAATTTGGAAATTGTACCTTTATGGGATGTTTATCCTCCCATGTGGGTTCATCAGTTGATAATCCTTCCCATTGAATGAGAACTTGAGCAACACTCTGATTTTTGTTCTTAACTTTCCTGGTACCCATCACTTGTAAGGGTCTGATCTTCAGCTTTCTTTCCTTAGTGACAGAGAGGGTAACTCAGTTTGAGGTAGCAAACCCACTCCTATCTTTGGCTTGATCTGAGAAACATGAAAGGTGGGATGAATTTTTGATCCAGCTGGTAGTTGCAGTTTGTAAGGAACCTTGCCAATCTTCTCCAACACTTGATAAAGACTATAGAATTTAGCAGCTAATTTGAGGTTTCTTCTTAACTGGACAGAAGTTTGCATGTATGGATGTAACCTGAGATAAACCCAATATCCAACCTCAAAGGATGTCTCAGACCTCTTCTTGTTAGCCTGCTGTTTAATCCTATGTTGTGCTGCCTCCAAGGCTCCCTTGAGTAATTGTCCCATTTGTTGCCTCTGCTGAATATAGTCATCAGCTTCCACATTTATACCCTGAGCTGCTGAAGTAATACCAAATTGGGGAGGAGGGTAGCCATAGAGTGCTTCAAATGGTGTGAGATTGAGGATGGTGTGGTAGCTAGTATCGTACCACCATTCAGCTAAGGATATCCAAGAAACCCACTTACTTGGTTTGAAGCTAGTCATGCATCTGAGGAATGTCTCCACACAAGCATTCACCCTCTCAGTCTGGCCATCAGTTTGAGGGTGATAAGCTATACTTAGGTATAGTGAAGTACCCAATCTTGCAAAAAGATCTTGCCAAAAGTTTCTTATAAAAACACTGTCTCTGTCAGACACAATACTCTTTGGAAGGCCATGCAACTTAATAATGGAGTCAAGGAATACCTTTGCTACTGAGGCAACTGTATAAGGGTGACTCAGAGCCATAAAGTGGTTGTACTTGGAAAACCTATCCACCACTACTAGAATGACTTATCTCCCTTCATATTTTGGTAGGCCTATGATGAAGTCCATACTGATGTGCTCCCAGGATTGCTCAGGTATAGGAAGTGGTTGTAAGAGTCCACCTGGTAGAGAAGTAAAACCCTTGTATTGTTGGCATATATCACATTCTTGCACATACTGTACAATTTTCTTGTGCATACCTGTCCAAAAAAAGTACAGTTTGGCCTTTTGGTAACTTGCTTGTGCTCCAGAGTGTCCACCAATAACAGAGGAGTGAACTGAAGTGATGATCTTTGTCCTCAAATTACCATTTTGACCAATATATATTCTACCTTTAAACCTCAGTATTCTTGGTTGTAAGAATAATCTTCTGTGGAAGTAACTTTAGCTAGCATTTTAGGGATCAATTATTGAGCCAGAGGGTCTTCTTCATAACTATCTTGAATATCCTTGAGACAGTTGGGATGTACTTCAGTTAATCTATTGCAAGAAGAGTTGTCTCCTATTTGTACTCTGGATAATGCATCTGCAACTTTATTTTCAGTTTTTTTTTGTATTTAAGTTCATAGTTATACCCTAATAATTTGGCTAACCATTTTTGCTGAAGCATTGAGTGTATCCTCTGCTCCATGAAATATTTTATACTCTGGTGATCAGTGTATATAATGAATTTGTTCCCTATTAAGTAAGATCTCCATTTAGTCACATCTATGACTACAACTATTAACTCCTTCTCATAAGTGGACATGGCCAAATACCTCTTTCCCATTCCTTTACTGAAGAAGGCTATTGGCTGATCTTCTTGCATAAGTACAACTCCTACTCCAGTATCACATGCATATGTAGCTAGCTCAAAGGGTTTGTTGAAGTCTGGCAATGCAAGAACTGGAGTAGTAGTAACAACCTTCTTGAGTTTCTCAAAGGATATTTGAGCAGATTCACTGCATTGGAACTTGTTCTTCTTGAGTAGTTCAGTGAGTGGCTTAGCTATCATTCCATAACCCTTGACAAATTTTCTGTAGTAGCCTGTAAGGCCTAGAAAACTGGTAGGTTTCTAAAAAGACCTACAAACTAATACCGCAAGTGCACGGTGTCGAAAGTGGCAAATGTGCAAGTACGGGTCGATCCACAGAGACTTGGGTGTGTGTTGATATTCTCCTAAGCTAATTCTCTAACAGTAACAGTGGTGCAAAACAGCAATGTAGCTAAACAGGACAGTGAGTAAAAGAGTAATACAGTGACAAAGACAGTGAGTAAAAGAAGTGAAGAACAATATGAAGTTACTAAGGCAGACAGTGAGCTAAGTGTAAGAAAGAATGTGGATTAAAAGGTCACTAGGGCAGTTGAATCTACCTCCTATCCTACACTAAGTGGATTCAGTCTCAATAATGTTCTTGTCCCTTGTATAGATAACGAAAAACTTCTAGGCTCTGCCGATTATCTAGATGGCAGTAAAGATTCTAGTCTGCTGCACATCAAAGGGTGGTTACATGAGAAAGATTTATTTTCACTAATATGATTCCTAACTCTAGTATTAGATGCCCTCTCACAAAACAAACTAACCACAGATCAATCATTTAGATAGTTAAATAATCCTGTTATTCACAACATTATAGCACAACAAGAACAATACTAAAACATAAATCAAAATTAGCAGTAGGTTATTGGTTTCATCTCAACCCTAGCAATGAACTCAGAACATAATTAACATTAAAATGGAACTAAACATGAAATTGCAAATAAACTGAACATAAAATATCATTAACAGAACAAGGAATTGAAAATAAACAAAACAGGAAATAAACAAAACAGAAACATGAACAAAACAGAATTCAAAACAGAACAGTAACTTAACAATATATCAAAACATGAACAACACAACATAGTTGAGGAACTGGCTAGTCCAGTCCTCTGAAGGGTGAAGCTGGCTAACCCAGGCATGGTTACAACACACACCCACACCTTCTATTTATACCCAGAATTCAAAATTAGGGTTTACAATGTTTTCCCCCAAATTCTCAAAATTAGGGTTAGATATTTTACCTAATTTGATGTGACAAATCACTCAAAACGGTCGACCCATTTCTTCTCTGCCTCTTCTGGTCCTTCTATGCCTTCAATTGACGCCTCTGCTGCTCTAATTGTTCCCTAGTTCGAGTTATTTTACTCACCCCAAAACCTAGGGTTTCAGTGGTTGTGAGATGGGGAAAATAACTAGGCTAGGGAGATGGGTTTAAGGTATGGGAGGTGATGGTGGTTGAGACAGCGTCTCTGTGATGGTCGGGGAAGAAGGTGGTTCGTACGGAGTGGCAGGGCATGGTGGTGGTGAAGGGGTTGCAGGTGATGGAAGAGAGGAAGTTTGGGGAAGAGAAGAAGATGTCGACAGTTTGGGGAGAAGGGGGTGTTTGGCTTGAGGTCGATGGGTTTGGAAGTTAGGGTGTTGAGCGGGTGTGGCAAAGGGTGATGATTTGCGAGGAAACGCGTCGGATGTGAGGATGGTAGGTGGATCCAACGGTGAGATGGGAAGATATTGGAGCGACCGTAGGATGAGGAAATGCAGCAAAAAGGACGGCTTCAGATGGAGTTAGGTACTATAGTGTTTGACGGGAGCTTCGGAGTTTGATGCACAATGATGAGGCGACCGTTGGATGATGAGATGGATCCAATCTGACGGCTCTCATGGAAATGGGTATGGATAATGGAAATGGATTTGGGTAAGGGTCTTGGGTCTTGGGTATGCCAAGCCCATATCTTCTTTAAAAACAATTCTTCCTCTTCAAGCCCACTTCTAATTGATCCGGCTCTTGCAAACATCATTCTTCGCTTCCTCCTAGCGGGAGTCTTTGCCGTTTCTTTGCTCTTTTTGCTCCGTGAGTTAACCAGGCTTTATTTAGTACCTAAAAATGCAAAATTAACTAAGAAAAGTATTTATTCTTGAAAACAACGAAAACACAGAATATGGGATAAAATGTATAATTAATGCACAAAAGATGAGTTAAATGCCAAGAAAAATATATAGAAATATGCACTTTTTAGCACTCATCAAATACCCCCAAACCTGAATTTTACTTGTCCTCAAGTAAAACAAAACTAAGGAAATCCTACCTATACCACTGTCGCTGGTCTCTCGAATGCATTTAGCGTATGCACTAAGCCTTTTAAACCACTAAGTGTCCCTAGTGGACGAGTGAAGTCTCGTGAAGGTTTGCTTAGAACGTACCTACAAAGTTCTAGGTCAAAATATAAGCTCAGATTCCATCAAATGTGACATGTGCAAGTCAGTTTAAGCTCACAGCAAAATGGAGATGTCAATCTAGCTATCAAAGGCACAATCCAAGCACTGATAACAAATAAAGACATGTGATAAGAGTGTAAAGTGTATCTACACATGTGTAAAGAAAGATCGGATGTTATGACTACTAATCACCAAGAGATAGTTTCTCAGGCTAAGAACCAAGGTCGAAATCTAGCTAGCTGTCCGGACTTTACGAGAATTGTGAATGAGTTGGAGGTATTTCACAATTACTCGCGTTGTACATCAATGGCATACACCCTTCCTTGCTTATTACAATAAAACACAAAATATGACTCTTATTTACATTGACTACTCTCTTTTATTTTTGGAACAAGAGAGGATGGAATTGAAAAATACTTGATTTTTTTTTTTTGTATTTTTCTGATATTTTTTTTTTCCTGAATATATACATCGTGTTTTTTTTTTTTTTTTTTTTTGATAAAGAAACACTTTTGATACATATACAAAAGGAAACAAAAGATTACATGACACTTTGCAAGAGGTAGCCCTTTTTGATGCACCCAGTTAAATTCGATGGTTGTCTTTCTTAATGTAACCTCCACCTTCTATCCCAACCAACCAAAGAACAAGCTAGTCAAGTTTCGTTCAGTATTCTAAAGTGATTGGCAATCGTGACTTCCTATCAAACACCTTGAAGATCGAGGCTATACATGTATTGGTAGATCGTGCGCGTGCAAATTTCTTATCACTATGTGAATTGTGCTAGAATCAGGGTGCCTAAATATCTAGACTAAGACTCCTAATAATTACATATTTGCACAAGAGTCAACATTTCAAGGTAAATGAGCTCCATTTTTATGTTTTTTTTCAATTTTTAATTTTTATTTTCATTTTCATTTTTCATTTTTTCAAAAAGAAGGAGTTCTTGTTTTCAATTATGGCATATTATCAAAGTATCTACTTTTCACCCCCAAACCTAAACTAAACATTGTCCTCAATGTTTCAAAATATGAACAAAATTAAATACAACATATGAAGAGGATCATGTTGAGTAGAGAAAAAGGAAAGAGAATACCCGATTTCGGCGAAAGCAATATTAGAACTCCGTTATTCAAGGCAAGAATCCAACATATGTCAGCCGAGATCATATTGGATTAGCAAAATATATACAAAAGGAACAAAAGGTTTTTAAGAAATTTTATCTACTGGATTATATACAAAAATTCACCATACACTAACAATCTAAAGAGTTGAGGATCAACCCAAAAGACAAAGTGTAGAGGTTTCAACAGCTTCACACAATATAACAGGAAAGAAACGCAAGTGAAACTGTGAAACAAAATGAGCTACCCCCAAACCTGGATTTTTCAACGGATAAAATTTTGGAAACAAAATCTCGCAGTTTTGGGGGTTCATCATGTACAAGGTCTAACTCAAAGTGAACTGTGCTAGGGACGGGCAAACATGCTAATTCCAACTGTGGCTCCTCAAAGATATTATACTTAGATGCAAAATAGTCCAAAAGGACTTGGGAAGCACACAGTTCCAAACCTAGATTAGGGACTCTCAGAAAATCGGTTTGACAATATGGGTACAAACCAAATCTAGGTTGGGTGGAAGGCCATCAGATTGTGACTTATGTAGGACGATAGGCACATCATTACTAATCACATCAACATCTCCTAAGTCTTCTACACGTGTCACAACATGCTCACAATCATCAAACAAATTGGCAAGATCACAATCAGAGTCATCAACATCATCAACAAATTTATTCTCATGCATCGGCAAATCAGGAGAAATATCACAATGTGACCTAGGTAGAGAATCAGACACATCAAATATATTTTCATGCATATTAATTAGTGTCTACAGAAGATTCAACTATTCCTATGTCATGCTCATCTTCACAGAATAATTGTACGAATCCCATGTCAATATCAAAATCATATGAATTACAATGAGTATTAGAAAAAACAACATTCATGAAGGTCGAGGGCGAGAAGCCATATGTTATTGAACCAACAGGTTCCACAATATTTTCATGTTCTTCTAACATATCATCATAATCATCATCATGGTAGCATGCATATTGGTCCTCATTAACAGTGGTGGTGTCATTAGTCGATTCATGTTCCTCTAAATTAGGTTCATATTCAACATCATTTACATGAATGGGACTAGACACTTCATTAGGGACAACATACATTTCCTCATGAATTTCCTCCTTTTGTAGGTGAAGCAAAATCTGATCTAAATATGCATGAATTCGTGATGTAGATCTATCAAAGTTTTGCTTACTGAGTCTTAAAGCTTCTGTGGTGGAGTCTAAATTCATGGGAGTACAAAATTCTTCATGTTCAAATTGTGGTGAATGGTACATGTGTGCATGGTCATTAGGGTTTACAAAATATTGATCGCAACCCTCAAAGGATTGATTATGGTCCCAATGACTACCATTCTCACAATTTATGGGCATTTCATACCTTGGATTTTCTCTAGATTGCCTAAAATTATGCAAAATATGACAATTCTCAACAGGGTGGTCTAAACTACCACATGCGGGACATGCATAGATTTCAGGTTGCCTAAGAAAATTAGATGTGACAGATTCCTCATGTGATTGCATTTCTAAAGCTGCGATTCGAGCTTCTAATTGATCGATCAGTGATGATTGTGTGAGTGAGGCACTAGCAAAATGTTCATTTTCACGTTGTGGTGAATGATGCATGTGTGAATAGTTATTAGGGTTCATGTATTGAGGCTCGGGACTTTGAAAATGTCCATAATAATTCCTATAACTATTGACATCATGGTCTATGGGAGGTTCATAACGTGAAGTATGTCCACACGCAAGTTCTCTAAGGGATTTGTTGTATTCCTCAACTGTAGACCAAGATCTAGACATGATTTGGCTCAAAAGCTAAGTAACTATGTTACAAAGCCCAAAATTTGGTTTTTTAATGGGTTTGGATTTTTGGGAAAAATTTGGTTTTTATGGGTAACATTTGGTTTTGTCGGGTTTTGGAAAAAGAAATTTGGTTTTTAATGGGTTTTAAAAAATTTGGACCTAATGGGAAAAGAAAACACTTTGGTTTATTGGGTTTTGAAAACTTTGGTTTTAGACTTTGAAGACAAAGCCCATTTGGGAGCTTTTGGTTTTGATGGGAGCAAATTTGGTTTTAAAGAGGTAGAAAGTTTGGTTTTTAATTGGGAGCAAAAATTTTGGTTTTAGTGTTGGGAGCAAGACCACATTGGTTGGAGAAATTGCTTTGCCAAGGGAAGGTGAACTAAGCCCACAATGTGTATGCAAACTGAAGCCCAATGTAGCTTTTGAAATAGCCTAACTGTTGTTTGTTTGGTCTGAGGCCCAGTTGGGCTTTTAAAAGTTCAGTTTTTATAATTTAAAACTACAGGCCCAAATCAATCTAACACCACAAGCCCACAAGCAATTAAACAAACAAGCCCACAAGAAATTAATTACAAACCCAACAGAAAAATGGAAAAAATTATTACAAGCCCACAAATTAAAAATGGAAGCCCACAGGTTGGGTTCTCTTAATGGGTTTAGGCTTACTTGCTTAAGCACAGCCCAGCTGCTCAGTTTGGTTGCAAAAGCCCAGTTGGGCTTTGGATCATCCTAAGCTTTTGTGTTTGTTGAGGCCCAGTTGGGCTTGGCTTATGAATGGCAGCAGCACCACTTCAGGCCTAGCAGTAGGAGCAGATCAGCAGCAGCAGCAACAGCACAACAGCAGGCTTTGGGTCAGGTCATACAGCAACAGGTGCAGAAGGCAGCAGCAGGCAGCAACAGGGAAAGTAACAGCCTCAGTTCCACCAGTTCACCAGCAACAGTAGAGGCAGTGCAAGAAGCAGCACCACAACAGCTACAACAGTAGTCTTGGCAGCAGCAGAGGCTGGCAGCAGCAACAGGAAAGAGGAAGAAAGTAGCAGCAAGTGGCAGGCCCAGCTGCAACTCAATCAGCAGCAACAGCAAGGGCTCAGCCAAGCAAAACAGAGTCACAACAGCACAGCAACAGGAGCACCTGGAAAGCTCAACAGAAGCTGTCAAGAACAACAAGAACAGCAAGCGAAAATGATGCAAAAGCGAAAAATTATGCAAAGATGAAAATGCAAGTTATGATGAGCTAAATGATTATACTAAATGCAAGATATGCAAGTGAATATCAGCAAGAGAAAGCAAGGAAAAACAGCACCCACACAATGCCAAGTCCCCGGCAACGGCGCCAAAAACTTGGTAGGTTTCTAAAAAGACCTACAAACTAATACCGCAAGTGCACGGTGTCGAAAGTGGCAAATGTGCAAGTACGGGTCGATCCACAAAGACTTGGGTGTGTGTTGAGATTCTCCTAAGCTAATTCTCTAACAGTAACAATGGTGCAAAACAGCAATGTAGCTAAACAGGACAGTGAGTAAAAGAGTAATACAGTGACAAAGACAGTGAGTAAAAGAAGTGAAGAACAATATGAAGTTACTAAGGCAGACAGTGAGCTAAGTGTAAGAAAGAATGTAGATTAAAAGGTCACTAGGGCAGTTGAATCTACCTCCTATCCTACACTAAGTGGATTCAGTCTCAATAATGTTCTTGTCCCTTGTATAGATAACGGAAAACTTCTAGGCTCTGCCGATTATCTAGATGGCAGTAAAGATTCTAGTCTGCTGCACATCAAAGGGTGGTTACATGAGAAAGATTTAGTGTCACTAATATGATTCCTAACCCTAGTATTAGCTGCCCTCTCACAAAACAAACTAACCACAGATCAATCATTTAGATAGTTAAATAATCCTGTTATTCACAACATTATAGCACAACAAGAACAATACTAAAACATAAATCAAAATTAGCAGTAGGTTATTGGTTTCATCTCAACCCTAGCAATGAACTCAGAACATAATTAACATTAAAATGGAACTAAACATGAAATTGCAAATAAACTGAACATAAAATATCATTAACAGAACAAGGAATTGAAAATAAACAAAACAGGAAATAAACAAAACAGAAACATGAACAAAACAGAATTCAAAACAGAACAGTAACTTAACAATATATCAAAACATGAACAACACAACATAGTTGAGGAACTGGCTAGTCCAGTCCTCTGAAGGGTGAAGCTGGCTAACCCAGGCATGGTTACAACAAACACCCACACCTTCTATTTATACCCAGAATTCAAAATTAGGGTTTACAATGTTTTCCCCCAAATTCTCAAAATTAGGGTTAGATATTTTACCTAATTTGATGTGACAAATCACTCAAAACGGTCGACCCATTTCTTCTCTGCCTCTTCTGGTCCTTCTATGCCTTCAATTGACGCCTCTGCTGCTCTAATTGTTCCCTAGTTCGAGTTATTTTACTCACCCCAAAACCTAGGGTTTCAGTGGTTGTGAGATGGGGAAAATAACTAGGCGAGGGAGATGGGTTTGAGGTAGGGGAGGTGATGGTGGTTGAGACAGCGTCTCTGTGATGGTCGGGGAAGAAGGTGGTTCGTACGGAGTGGCAGGGCATGGTGGTGGTGAAGGGGTTGCAGGTGATGGAAGAGAGGAAGTTTGGGGAAGAGAAGAAGAGGTCGACAGTTTGGGGAGAAGGGGGTGTTTGGCTTGAGGTCGATGGGTTTGGAAGTTAGGGTGTTGAGCGGGTGTGGCAAAGGGTGATGATTTGCGAGGAAACGCGTCGGATGTGAGGATGGTAGGTGGATCCAACGGTGAGATGGGAAGATATTTGAGCGACCGTAGGATGAGGAAATGCAGCAAAAAGGACGGCTTCAGATGGAGTTAGGTACTATAGTGTTTGACGGGAGCTTCGGAGTTTGATGCACAATGATGAGGCGACCGTTGGATGATGAGATGGATCCAATCTGACGGCTCTCATGGAAATGGGTAAGGATAATGGAAATGGATTTGGGTAAGGGTCTTGGGTCTTGGGTATGCCAAGCCCATATCTTCTTTAAGAACAATTCTTCCTCTTCAAGCCCACTTCTAATTGATCCGGCTCTTGCAAACATCATTCTTCGCTTCCTCCTAGCGGGAGTCTTTGCCGTTTCTTTGCTCTTTTTGCTCCGTGAGTTAACCAGGCTTTATTTAGTACCTAAAAATGCAAAATTAATTAAGAAAAGTATTTATTCTTGAAAACAACGAAAACACAGAATATGGGATAAAATGTAGAATTAATGCACAAAAGATGAGTTAAATGCCAAGAAAAATATATAGAAATATGCACTTTTTATCACTCATCAAATACCCCCAAACCTGAATTTTACTTGTCCTCAAGTAAAACAAAACTAAGGAAATCCTACCTATACCACTGTCGCTGGTCTCTCGAATGCATTTAGCGTATGCACTAAGCCTTTTAAACCACTAAGTGTCCCTAGTGGACGAGTGAAGTCTCGTGAAGGTTTGCTTAGAACGTACCTACAAAGTTCTAGGTCAAAATATAAGCTCAGATTCCATCAAATGTGACATGTGCAAGTCAGTTTAAGCTCACAGCAAAATGGAGATGTCAATCTAGCTATCAAAGGCACAATCCAAGCACTGATAACAAATAAAGACATGTGATAAGAGTGTAAAGTGTATCTACACATGTGTAAAGAAAGATCGGATGTTATGACTACTAATCACCAAGAGATAGTTTCTCAGGCTAAGAACCAAGGTCGAAAGCTAGCTAGCTGTTCGGACTTACAAGCACATATAGCATATAAATGCCCCATAACTCCATGTTTTTCTTTCTTACAAGCACTTCCTGACATGAGAGAAATGCTAGCAGCTTTAGTGTTACATAACAAGGTAACTTCTTCTCCACCCTTCTTGAAATTTATAGTCATTTTCTTAAATTCAAATTTAACTGGACTAATATCTCTCATCCAATCTACACCCAATACCATATCACAGCCTCCTAATCCCACTAATCTCATGTCAAACTGAAACTTATGCCCTTGCATGCTCCAGCTGAAGTTAGGGCATCAGGCATCACTGAGTAGTTTATTATCATCTGCTACAGCTACATGAAAGTCTGTAGTTGGCTCAATAAGAGCTCCACTGTTCTTGGCTAGCTCAGGGTCCATGAAACTGTGGGTGCTGCCACTATCTACCAGTATGGTGATGCGTCTTCTATTCTTAGTCTTGCCAAGAACTTTTATAGTATTGTGAGAAATATTACCTGACAAAGCATGTATTGAGATTTCTACTTCATCCTCTATCTATTGGATCAATGTTGTGTTGTCTGGTGACTCTTATTCAGATGTGCCATGTTCTTCATCATCTCCTACTAGCATGAATAGCTGTTGCTTAGAGCATTTATGACCCTGACTGTACACCTCATCACAGTTGTAGCACAAGCCTCTTTCACGCCTTGATCTCATTTCAGAATATTTAAGCTTCCTTATAGGAGGCAATTTTGGACTGCTTCTGCTCTTTGGTGAAGGGGAACTAGTTGTTGGTGAAGTAACAAAACCTTTACTGCTGCTGCTACTGGGAATGGAAAGAGGAGGTAGTTTTGGAATATACCTGATCCTTTTAGTTGCTTTTTCCAGTATTGCTTCTTGCATCCTTGCTAGTTACATGGCTTTCTTAAGGCTTGTTGGGGAAAACATTTGAACTGCTAGCCTGAGTTCTTCTTTCAGTCCACTGACAAAGGTGGAGGTAAAATATTCTTCAGTCAGATGTTTGTTCGTAGCAAGCATAAGGGCCTTTAATTCCTTAAAAAGTTCTTGGTACTCCATCACTGATCCATCTTGACTCAGTTTATTGAACTCACCCACAATGTCATCATGACCCAATTCTTGAAATCGAAAATTTATATCAGCAGCAAATTCTTCCCATACAATTAGGTCTTTCCCTTCTTGATAATCTTGAAACCAATTATCTTCCTTACCCTCTAAGTATAATGAAGCAAGCAGAACTTTCTTCTCTTCATCCATCAAATGTAATTGAAAAAACTTTCTACACTTCCTAATCCAAGATCTAGGGTTAGTGCCATTAAATTTAGGAAACTCAACCTTGGGTTTCTGTGGATTGGAGAACTGAGGTGTGATTTATTGATTGCCTCCAGTGTTGCTTCCATATGCATACCTGTCTTGGGGTATATGTCCATTTGGTGGCGGCAACACTCCAATTCCAGTCTTTAGCTTGTTGACGATCCTTTCTTCCATCGCTTCCATCTCGGAGCGTATGGATTTACTGATGTTTCTCTGAGATTCATCATACTTCTGCAAAATTTCTTCATGACTCTTCATCAGGGTACTGAACTTCTTGTATAAATCATAAAAATCTTTTTGGTTAACCATCTTTCACAGGACACTCAGATCGAGTACTCTGATACCGATTGTAACGATCTATGTTACAAATTAGCACAGAAACAGCTCTTTAGAAGAATAATTCGATCAAGGGAGGAGAAGAAGCAGTTATGTTGTATTTTCATTGATAAAACCAGGTGAATACAATGATTGATTATTAATAGACCAATCCTTACATCTGAATCAGACGGCTATCAATGCATCTCAACTAAACCGATTAACCTAATGACAACTGGGCTCAACCAATTAAAACCTACTAAACAGAAATAAATAAAAACAAAGCCCACTAACAAAAGAACAAGGTCTTTCGTGACACAGAAAGAAAAGAATTTTTGATTTTACTCACCATTAAAGTTGCTAAATTATTATAATGTTACGGGTAAGCAGGTTTAAAAACTCTACTCATTTCCAGACGGATTTGAAACAAAAGAATTTGGGGTACATAGAAGTTTATTTTCCTCTTTTTAAGGATCAAAATGCAAGGCATTATAAGGTCGTGCAATGAAATGCTAAAGCATGGACTTCTTCACCGACTGTGTGTTACCTCATCTACTGCAAGTTGGCAACATAAAGGACTAGATAATACAACAGTGGGTGATGTATTGAAGGCCAAAGGAGAAGAAAAGGATGGATATCTCTCCCCTTTTAATGCCAACAACTCTTCTTGAAAAACGCTAACCATTTTTCGTTCCCGCGCGTATTTTTGGTACGTCGCACGTACTATTCGTCTATCCCGTATTTTGTAGTTGGTCGCTGGAATAAGTTCATCTTCAGCTGAGACTGTCAGTTCAAAACTACGAAATTACCCTGTACACAAAACCAGCCCTTCTTCTCTTTCTCCTCGATGTTTCTTTTTCTCCCTAAGCTCTCTGTCTTCTCAACAACTAAATTCCCATAAGTGAATCTCCAATTATGTTTCGAACAATTAATGGAGGAGATCAACCATCGAATCGAATGTTTCTTTTCTTTGAATTTGGTATGAATATTTTCTAAAACTAATAAAATTGTTTTCTAATTTATTTTATAATACTAGGGTTCTGTTAATTTTGGGGGTTACGTTATGTTTATCAATGATGACACCAGAAGCATCTAACCCTCCATTAACATTTTTCTGAGAAAAACCTACAATTATTTGAGCTCGGTATCAAGAATTCATGATGAATATGAAGATTTTACTAATAAAATCCCAAACCCCTCATTCACAAATCCAATTTCTAGGGTTACAAATGAACATTCACAGTTGCAATCTGAAGATGCAATCGTGCAACTACTGGTAAGATTTCATCCGTTAGTTTTGATTTAGTAGTTTTAATTCTTGATTATGGGTTTGATCTGGGTTTCTTGAATTTTACCAGCGTTTTGATACAGTTAAACTCTTAATTACTCATAGTTAGTTTGAAACCCCATTTTGCATCATACTATTGTATAATTCTCTTCTTTTTTTCTCCTAATGGTTTGATTAGAAAATAACAGCTGCATTTGACGACTATTCATTGACAGCGATTCGAGGTTTCCTTATTTTCTAAACTATCCATTTATGTGATAATTTTCTTCCATGAACCTAAAACTATGAAGGTAATCAATCTGGGCTGTTTATGAGAGCAGATTTTCAGCCAGATAATATGGGAGATGATCTGGGTGATCACTACTGCTCTAATTGTGATGAAGAGAGCAATTTTCAGGATGTCAGTGGGTTGTGTTTGATTCTCCAAGTCCAATGCATTCTTGATGGTGCTAATTCAATTTTAACCAGTGAATTTTTTTTGACAACTTCCAGCGTTGATTTAATGCAGATCAAGTGATGGATAAGGTTCTATGGTTGATACAATGTCAAGAAGCAGCTGCCTCATAATTTTAGTTCCCATGGTAAATTAATACTATTTATTTATAATTACAAGTTACTGCAAAATCTCAATATCTATAGGAACTAGGAAGCCTAGCTTTTATTCCCTTTTTTCTTGCAACACCTGAACATTTCCCTACATGCAATATTGTGCTGCTGCTGCAACACTAATTTTATTTGGTTAAGTAATGTAATTTTCTGTATACTTTCAATCCATAGATCTAAGTAGTTGAAGGAGGAGAAAATACTAAGAAAATGGAAGATAAGCTATATATGATTTGCCGATACTAAGAAAATGGAAGATAAGCTATATATGATTTGCCGACGTGCAACACACGTGCACTCCACTTGTATATTTAAAACCAATACCAATCTTATTTAAATTCGTTGAATCAGATTGGTTTCAAATTTGTTGGATTATAATTCTATCTTTAAGTTTGTTGAAAAAAAGCTTGAGATTGGTTGCATCTTATACTACTACGGGTGTTAACATATCGGCTCACGCAACGATTGGTGAATGACTTACACCTCATTTGTGTTTTCCTGACTCATCTGAGTCGTCTAGGAATCAAGAATCCACACCAATTTAACATTGTTCTCTTACTAAACTAGCCAACCATCTCATTTCATATCAAGATCAACTTTGGGTTCAACTCCTCAAAGCAAAATATTTCCCAAACTTTCATCGTCTGGAATTTTTTAGGTCTTCTAAATTATCCTGAGTTTGAACTAGCATACAAAAAGGGTTGGATCTCATTAAAGACAATTTTGTCTGGCAAGTAAAAAAATGGAGCATCTACAAAAATTTGGGAGGTTCCTAATACATATATTATTTAAAAACCCATTAATATTCAAGAACATGTTCCGCGGAAGGCAAACGAGTTGATAACTCCTGGAGACATATGGGATCAAGACAAACTTGATACCTATTTTGACCCGGATATAAAAGTGAAAATTATAGCTATATCTCTAAAAAGTGAAAAAGAAGATAAAATCATATGGCAACATCATCCCTCGGGAATCTTCTCGGCAAAAAATGTATATAATTTTCTCATAAATCAAGAAGAAAATAGCTTAAATTTTTTTTCCCTGGCAAAAGATATGGAAAATTCTGGTAATAACGAGAATTAAATTATTCGTCTGGAAATTAGCTCAAAAAGCGCTCCCAACTAATTCAAGACTCTCGGAGTGCATAATACAGACATAAACACAGAGTTCCCAATGTGTAATTCCGAGGAACAAGAATCAAAACAACTCATATTTCTCTTTTGTCCCTTTGCAGGAGCTATTTGGTTTGGTCTTTCTCTAGATGCGGTGAACACACTAGAATTCGGTCGGACTCCATAGCAAATTGGATAAAAGAGTGGATCACAGATAAAGATTTCATGCAATGGTCGGATAAAATCGCAACCATATCCTAGTTTATTTGGAAGCACAAATGTTCAACAATTTTCGAAAAAATCAATCCAAATCCGAATCACCTCATACAACGAATCAAGAAATTCTTGCATCAGAATTCTTAGGGGAAGATCCAAAAAACAATGAAGATCCAAAGAAGAAATATCCCCACAAAAAAATGGTCTGACTTAACTTCGGATTGGATAATTTTTATCAATGCGGCTTTTAAAAAAGAAAATTTGACAATGGGATATGCCTTTTTTTACTTTACTCAGTGGACAACAAATCGGCATGCATATTGCAGCTGGATCGGATTGGGCTTCCTCAACTTTTCCAATATTATTTAATAAAAATGAGCTCATAAATCTTTTGTGCTATATTATTTCACTAATATAAGTTACATTTTCCATAAAAAAAAGAGATTAATCTATAAAAGTGTAATATAAAAATTGACTTGATTTTCTTTGATGTTTAAAATCACAAATAACTACTCCCTCTGTTTCAAAAAGATAGGCTGGTTTCATTATAAGCGAGAAAAGAAGCAAGACAACTAACAAGGCTACCAAATTACTCGGGAGTCTACCAAAATACACGAAAAACAAAGGCATCCATTGCCCATTGGTACACCCCCAAACAATTTGGTACCCCTATTAGCAATCTTGATTTTTTTTTTGTAAATCGCAAAGAATACGTGAGAAATGAAAAGTTATTTATTTTTTCAATGTTTTGACTTTGACACTGCATTGACTGGATTAATCCATTCCTTCTCTCCGAAGTCAAATCTCAAGTTTGGAATTCGAATCACTAGCTGGTACATATATGGCAAAAATCTGATATTTGTCATATGCATAAGAATAGGCCTAATAAGGGTGAAAACTGAGAAAATAAGCTAACCCATGTTTTTATTTTGATCGATATGAGCTAACCCATGTTAAATATCTTGAATGTCTTAGTTTTCCCCATCACTGTTAGCCGGTCTGTTATGGTTCAACATGTTCTTAAATCTTCTCCTATTTACCACATGAACACCTTTACTATCCCAGATAACATTATTAACAACATGGAATCCTCCCAAAGAGATTTTTAGTTGGGAAAGTCTAGCCCATGAGGTATCTATTTTAGAGTCTGGCCAAGAATTTGTACTCACAAATACCAAGGTGGTCTAGGTTTTAGAAATCTTAAACACATGAACCTGTCTCTTTTATCTAAAACTGCTTGGAATTTGATTCACAACCCTACTGCTTTATGGGTCATTATTCTTAGATATAAATACTTTAAAAATGTTCATCCTCTTCATCACCCCAACAAAGTTGACTGCTCCTGGACATGGAGAAGTATTAGTAGAGGTCTAGATTTTATAGATCATAATGTTGTTTGGGAAGTAAAGAATGGTAAGAGTATTTCAGCTTTTGATGATAATTGGTTGTCTGATCCTGTTGAGCCAGTTCTCAAAGCTAGACCTAATCCTAATTTGAATGTTTCTGATCTTATTGATGAAAACACCAAGAATTGGATTCCTGATCTTGTTAATGCTTTTTTCACCCCTCACAATGCTAAAAACATTCTTGCAACTAGAATTCATTTTTCTGGGAATGATAATCTCATTTGGCCTTTTTCTAAAAATGGCCAATTCTCTGTCAAGTCTGCATACAAAGTTATTTCAGGGGAGATAAATTACATGAACAATAATCTAGGTAGTAATCATTTTTATAAGGCTCTATGAAAACTGCCTATTCTTCCTAAAGTTGCTTTGTTTATATGGAAATGTCATGAAAACATCATTCCTGCCAAGTCTGTTCTTGCTAGGTATAATAATACTCATTACTCCCTCTGCAGCATGTGTAATTCTAATCAGATAGAAACTCCTGAACATCTACTTCTTCATTGTTGGTTTGCTAGGTCAGTTTGGGCGCTAACCCCTTATGCAGATCTAATTGAACAAGATATTGCATCCTCTCTCAGTATTCATGATTGGGTCATCAAGTGGACCATGGATAACTCCTTGAAAGATAAGGCAATTGCTGTTTTTACTATTGCTTGGAGCATATGGAAAGATAGATGCTTCCACACTTTTCTGGAGAAAGTTCTCAATCATTTATCTACAACTAGATTGGCTCTTAAACTAGTCAATGACATAGAAATTTATTTAAAAAATGATACTCCTCTTTCGGTCCCCTCTCATGATCTTGCAGAAGAAAAGAACTTATCTTATGTCACTGTCTCTTTACCACATGACTGCGTTATTCTTTTCTGTGATGCAGCTTTTGATAAGGATACTAAATTCTCTGGTATTGGTCATATTTTGACAGATATCTCAGGTACTTCATTGGATGCAAGCTTAAGGTAGGGTCATTGAGGAATGCTGAAGAAGCAAAAAGTCTGGTTGTTTTGGAGGCAGTGCAATGGGCAAAAGAGAAAAACTTGCAGAAAATTTGTTTTATTAGTGATGTTAAATTAGTTATTGAGTCTCTGAACTCATCTTCCAACCAGTTGTACTGGTATAATAAAACAGTCATAAATGACTGTAAAACTTTAGCTTCCAATTTTTTGTTTTCTCAATTTAACTTCTTAAAAAGGAACCATATTATGGCTGATCAAGCAGCCAAATTTAGCAAGAGGTCTAGAACCTCGGGGGAATGGTGGGGAAATGTCCTAAATTTCCTTAACTCCACTGTGTAATTGCTCTTCTTAGCAATAAAACTTTTACTTAGCAAGAAAAAAAAAAGAGCCGCAATATTCTAACTTAAACAGCATGAACAAGTCATAAGCAAAAGTGCAGAATAAAAAACAATGCATGGACTACGCCAAATTTAAGCATAACTTCAACCTTGAATATGAAAGAAGAACCATACTAAGGTCCATGGAACTAAATATTTGGAGACTCATTCATGACTACTTAAAGAATAAACCTTACTTCCAATTGAAACTACATATATATTCTTATCATCCTCATTATATAGAGAGGTAATCTTTTTAATACCAATTCTCATTTTTCCATTTCACAATGGCAGTAGCTAATTATATCCTTCTTATTCTTCTTCTCCTTTCTTCATTTGAAGATCTTTCTACTGCTAATTACGAAAATGAAACCATCGATGCCATGATCAAACAAGTCTGCACTGACACCGTAAACACGGAATCATGCTACACGAATTTCCAATCCGAATGTGCACGTATGAGCCCATCTAAAACTCCGACCTCGATTCTAAATGCAGCACTTAAGGCAACAATATACGAAGCACAACGAGCCATTACGCTGGTAACGAAATTCACTGATTTATCCACAAACCCACGCGAGCAAATTGCAGTCGAAGATTGCGTCGAGCTTCTTGATTACTCCGTCGACGAATTAGGATGGTCAATGCAGGAAATGGAGAAAATCCGGAACAGTTCGATCGCAACACACCACGAAGGAAACCTAAAAGCGTGGCTAAGTGCTGCCTTGAGTAATCAAGATACGTGTTTAGAAGGCTTTGAAGGCACAACAGGCCATATAGAGAGGTACATTAGAGGAAGTTTAAAACAGGTGACGCAACTAATTAGCAACGTTTTATCCATGTACAATACGTTACATAGTGTTCCAGCTAAACCACATGTAAATAGAACGACTACTCATGATCGTCCTACTTGGAACCGCCACAATCTGGATCCAGATTTTCCTCCATGGGTTTCAGACAGAGACCGTGAATCCGTAGCTGCACATACTCAGAGTATGAATGCGGATGCAGTCGTGGCGTTGGATGGCAGCGGGCAATTTCAATCAATCATGGAAGCAGTGAACCAAGCTCCTAATTACAGCGAGAAAAGGTACGTGATATATGTGAAAAAGGGAGTGTATAACGAGAATGTGGAACTGAAAAAGAAGAAGACAAATATCATGTTGGTAGGGGATGGAATGGGAGTCACAGTTATATCGGCTAACCGTAATTTCTTGCAAGGGTGGACTACTTTCAGAACAGCAACATTTGGTAAGCTTACGCTTCTTGCCCCATAATTTATAGCGCGTTTGAAGCAGAAGTCAGAAGCAATAGTATTTTGCTTCACAAAAAGCCGACGTTTCTGCTTTTAGAAGTCGTTCTAAAATGTTATTGTCAAACTGATTTTTAACTTTTCGATATCTAGAAGTCGTTCTGGAGATACATGTTACGTGATTTTCCAGCAATAATGAGTTTCTTTTTCATGTTCTGTTTAGCTGTTTCGGGAAAGGGGTTCATAGCAAGAGACTTAACATTCCGGAACACGGCAGGTCCACAAAACCGTCAAGCCGTGGCCCTAAGAGTCGACTCGGATCAATCAGCATTTTTCCAATGCAGCATTGAAGGTTACCAAGACACCTTGTACGCTCATTCCCTCCGTCAATTCTATCGCGAATGCAGTATTTACGGAACCATAGATTTCATCTTTGGCAATGGAGCTGCCGTACTCCAAGGCTGCAAGATTTTCACTAGACAACCATTACCACACCAAAAGGTCACAATAACAGCCCAAGGCCGAAAAGATCCGAACCAAAGCACCGGGTTTTCAATACAACGCAGCTACATTTACGCAACAGAACCAACCTATCTTGGCAGGCCGTGGAAACAATTTTCAAGAACGGTTTACTTACAGACGTATATGAGTAATCAAGTTCAACCCAGAGGATGGCTTGAATGGTATGGAGATTTCGCTTTGAACACGTTGTATTATGGAGAGTATATGAACTATGGACCTGGTTCATCGTTGTCTGGCCGGATTAAATGGCCTGGTTATCATGTTATACACGATGCTGTAACTGCTAATATCTTCACTGTTGGGCGATTTATTGATGGCAAAGCTTGGTTACCATCAACTGGTGTCAAGTTTCAAGTTGGTCTTACAACTTAATTAATAAACTCATTCTTAAAGTTAGATGTGTATCGATGTAGTAATTATTTCGCTAACATTTACTACTCTATAAATATTAAAGATGACTAAGTCTTATGGGCTAGATTTGGCTACTAGATTAGCCAAAAAGTGTTGCAGATTGAAAAAAAACGTTGTCTATTTGTTAACATTATTTCTCTTTCTAGATATATTTTGCATGTGAACTAAAAACGGGACAGTTTCGTCGAATGGTTCAGCGCAGCCAAAATCACCTTTTTGCGGAATGGTTTAGCGTTGATTGATTTATATTTCATCCAACGACTGAGATGGTTAAGCTGTTCCATTCTGTGCAGCCTAATTCTACTTTTCGCTGTCCATTCAGCGCATCTAGATGCTAGATTGGAATGATCATAGGACGTAGCTGCCAATCTAGATGCTAGATTGGACTACGCCATAATTTAATAAAGTCAAGTCCCAGCTTTGACAAAGTCAAAGAGCTTTGATTGCACATTTACTATGGGCAGACCATTTCCAAATCCTTCTCTTTTTAGTCTTCTTTTCTCAGCATCCTTATCAATTATTGGCCATCAATTTCACATGTAAACAGACCTCCAATTCTTCATCCTTGACTCTGAAAATGTACTCTAGTCGATCGAAACCGACACTTTTCTGATTCCCAGTTGGTCTTTATGTGGTTTTATTACATTTGTCGTCAGACCTTGGCTAACAACGCGATAAATGGGTCCGGCACTGATAAATCGTACTGGTTGGTGCCAAATTTTTCCAATAAAACGGAATACTGGTTGCTGTAAACCATCAAAGCTGTACTGGTCGAGGCTCATCATGGAGAAAGTGAAATGTGCATTGTGCACCACTTGTGCGAAATTAAGGTTCAATACCACTGAATTAATTCTTGCGTGGGGTATAATATACAGGAGACAATAAGTGGTTGAAATTAACTGCTGCTACTAATATCCCATGAGAAGCCAAGAAATACTTGAAAAGTTGACTAGAAAAATGAGTTTCGAAGAGCATCATCTTTTTTCTACTCTTGAAGATGCAGACTTATATCTAATTTCGTTACTATATCATTTAACGCGTTCTTTTACAAATCATGAACATCTTTCGGTTTCTATAAATGAGCTTTGCTGAATTTCTTCATTCTTCAATCAAACTGAAGCCTAGTCATGGCTTCTACACTCTTTTCTTCTTCTCTTTACACAGCTCTTTGTTATATTATTCTCCTTTTGGTCCTCTCATCTCCTTCTAGTGCTGCAAGCACCCCTTCATATGCGCCTACGACGCCCGTGGCACCGGAAGTAGTTTGCAATGCAACTCTATACCCCAACTTTTGCAAATCCTTATTTCCAGGAACGGGGAAATCAAATGTCTATGATTACTGTCGATTTTCCATACGTAAATCTTTATCAGAAACAAAGAAGTTCATGGCTTCAGTTGATTCTCTTCTTATGCGCTCGCGTACTTTGTCAAAAAACGTTGTTCAAGCTCTAGAAGATTGCCGGCAACTTGAACAACTAAATGTGGAATACTTGTCAACTACTATTAGTAGTATTAACTCCACCAGAACACTCCCTGCAATGAAGGCTGACGATATGCAAACCTTGCTTAGTGCCATACTGACAAATCAGCAAACTTGTTACGAAGGCCTTCAAGAAACTGCATCTCCTCAGATTGTCAAGGGTGCCTTGTACGCACCTCTTTCAAATGAGAACAAGATATCTAGCGTATCTCTAGCTCTGTATAACCGGGGATGGGTACGTGAAAAGAATAGAGGAAAGATGCAGATTGGGAGGAAGCTTTTGTTCTCTGACATGATTCGAGATGGTGGCTTGCAGTTAAAGATGTCGAGTCAGAACCGTGAGATCTTTGAGTCAGCGAGCAAAAGAAAGTTGCTCCAGACGGTTTCAGATAAAGTTGTAGTGCGAGATATGGTGGTAGTGAACCAAGATGGGAGTGGGAATTTCACCACCATAAATGAGGCAGTCGCCGCTGCACCAAATAAAACACGCATCGCAGATGGTTATTTCTTGATTTACATCAAATCCGGTGTTTACCAAGAATACGTTGACATCGTTAAGAACAAGAGAAACATTATGATGATAGGAGATGGTATCAATAAGACTATAATCACCGGAGATCGAAGCGTTGGCGGTGGCTCAACTACTTTCAGATCAGCAACTTTCAGTAATTCTAGCAAACTCCTTGCATTGTTTATTGTTTTAGATGTGATTTTTAATTAGTGCGCTCAGAATTTCTTATATCCGCTGCATTCATCACTAATATGCACATGACTTTATTAACTGCAGTTGTGGTTGGGGAAGGTTTCGTCGGGATAAATATCACATTCCGTAATACAGCAGGTCCGAGCATGAACCAAGCAGTGGCGGTACGAAGCGGAGCTGACTTCTCAACTTTCTACCGGTGTAGTTTTGAAGCGTACCAGGATACCTTGTATACTCACTCCCTCAGACAATTCTACAGAGAGTGTGACATATACGGAACAGTCGATTTCATATTCGGTAATGCAGCAGTTGTTTTCCAGAACTGCAATATCTATGCAAGGCTACCAAATCCGAGGCAAGCTAATATGGTAACTGCTCAAGGAAGAGCAGACCCAAACCAGAACACTGGAACCTCGATTCAGAATTGCAATATCTTAGCTTCCCCAGACTTGGCATCGAGCAATGGCACTACTAAAACATACCTAGGAAGACCATGGAGAGAGTACTCTAGGACTATTTACAGTCAATCGTTCATTGATAGTTTGATTGATCCTTCGGGTTGGGATCCTTGGACTGGAGAATTTCTAGACACGTTATATTATGCTGAATTCAGTAACAGGGGGCCTGGATCAAACACAAGCAGCAGAGTTCAGTGGCCTGGTTATCGTACTATTGATATCACGAATGCAACTGCCTTCACGGTCTCGAATTTCATAGTAGGAGATGATTGGCTGCCTGCAACAGGAATTCCCTTCAGAGGGGAATTACTATAGTCTATAATTCTTTACGTGCTAATTCAAGATTATTAGCTTTCATGCAACAAAATTCTTGTATTTGATGTAGTTGCGGAAAATCCCACAACTACACCCGTTATAATGATAATAACACAAAGCTTAAGTCATGTGTATCAACTCAAACATTAATGATATTATTCACCACTTTGACGCTAAAATGATCTTCACAAACACTTTGTATTGAAGGTGTGGAATTCTTACAATGATCACAAGATGAACTTACATACAACAATGGAGAAATATATGATGGATACTAAGTTCTAATGGATATTTTCTATTCTTCTTAGTGGTTTCTTTAGACTTTCTCTTTCAACTGATTTCTCTCTCTCCATCATTTTTGAATCCTTATATAGGCAAATATATCAGTAGAAGACAACCAAGGTTCACATGCATGATCTTTGTTAACTGATCTTATTTCAGTTTGTCTTATTCGCTAGGCTTTGGGAAGATGTCGCTGTCCTTCGCGCTATTTGCTATGTCTTTCGTACAACTCCTTTTGAAACGATCTTCGCTTTATCTTCATCGCATGGTGACTTCTTCGCACTCTTTCTTTACTGCCGCGTTTATATTCTTCGCCTTAATCTTTGATTATCGCAATAACTTTATGTTTGGAGTTGTCTTATCTGGGGCGAAGTTAAGTTATGTCTTGTGCGATATTTCTCCCCTACATTTTGCCTCTTCTCGCATTGTTCTTCCGTAATTGGAATAATGCGAGAATCTCAGCTTCGAATTTGTGACTTTTTGCCTTTTTTTGCCCGACATTTCTCCGGTTTTTTCGTATGATTATTTGCACGTGCAGTAACTTCACCTTTTCTCAATTGACACATCAAGGTTCCAATTCTTGACCGGTTACTGCTTCGGCCGGTTCGCCTGTTTCAATAAATACTTTCGAAGAGAGAGATTCATCTACTTCACCTTATTTCTTCCTCTTTGTTTCGACAGAACCTGTTTTCATAAAGTTCGTTTGTTTGAAAGATTTATCGCTATGTCGAGCCAATCCACTATCGCGCTAGGTATGTCGCCTCCCAAGACTGATTCTGAGTCGTCCCAACTTTCCAAGCGCAATAAACTTATCGCCATTGAATCAGAAGTAAGTTTTTCTCTTATTGATTTTTACTCCTTTCTTTGTTTATCGTGGCTCTGAAGTTTTGGTATTTGCAGGAATTTCGCCGTCGTTTGGTTCAGACTGATGAACTCTGCAAGTATGAATGAATCATTGATGATTTGAAAAGCAGGTGTCAGAGCTATCTGCTGGAGCAAATGATGTTTCTAGGCTTCGCGCGAATAATGAGGAACTTAAAGGTGACATTCTGCCAAATTTTTTTGTCTATCGTGCATGTTTTTATTTTGCGTCGCCCCTCTTGATTTTTAGGTCTTTCGTACTTAAGCTTTAAACCAAAAACGTAAGTCCGAACGATATGAATTCGTATTCGCCGCAAAATATGCTAGAGACGAGTATGTCGCACTGAAGGCTCAGATTACTCAGTTGGAGAATGGTCGTTTGCGCTTATGCGAGCAAGTTGTAATTGAAAATTCAGGCTGGCGTCCGCGTTCGGATCAACATTGTTTCTTATCTGGCCAACTTTCCAGGGCTCTAGAGGTGTCCAATATGCTAAACCCCTCTCTTCTGGACAAGAATCAAACCTTGTCTGATGATAATCGCGGTTTGAAAGATGATAAGCTTTCTTTTGACGGCGTGTATTATAGGCTTCACCGAGATGACAATTTATTAGAGAGTTTTATTCTATCTTAGAAGAATGTATCTGATGATTTGGCGTCGAAGTTGGCGAAATTGTCGGAGGAAAGAGATAAAGTTTATCGGTATAGAGATAAGGCATTAGAAGATCTGTGGTTACTTCAAGATGTTACCCGTCAACCTATAGTTTCGCATGACCTTTGTGTAGTTGTTTCACATAAAGAAGGCAGTCGCGAAGGCTGCCGTAATTGCTGCCTCAGTTTTATATATTTATTTGAGACGTGCCGTTCTGACTTGTCTTTCTTTCTGATTTGGAAGAGTCGTTCCAACAAGAAATTGTTGCACTGAAGAATTTGGAAGAGTCTATCAAGGCGCGGTATTCTTCTTCTCAATAATTTTCTACAGTTTCGCGCATGGTGTTTGATCTTAAGAAGGAACGAGATAACCTGCGGAAGTCAAACGAGGAGTTGGAGCAGGAATATCAGTCTTTCGTGGATGGGGCCAGAAGGAAATATTCAAAGGCGACTCAACGTCGTGTGAATGAAGAGACCCATCTCGTGGTTAATTGGGTTTGCGGTAAGCATGGACTTTCCCGCGTGAATTATCCTCAAGTTCCTGTCAGCAATGATGAAGAGGATGAGGATGTGAGTGCGAACATCTCTGAGGGCGAGCATGCTGATGATGAGGGGTCCGGTCCTTTCAATGTTGATGATGTTGAGAAGGATGGAGATCGTTCCCAAACCAAGGATGATGGTGCCGTAAGCGCGAAAGTTGTTGATGCTTTGGTGCAAACTATCCAGTCTATGCCTGAAGTTACTGACCCTCCTTCAGTTGTTCTTGATGTTGTTGGTTCTTAGATTCCGCTCTTTTGTTTTTCCCTCCTTCCTTTTTCCTGTTGACATTTTATCTTCTTTTGAGTGGTTATCTGGGTGCTCCCAAGCTTGGGGGCGTAGCTTGACTTTTGAATACTCCTTGTTTTCCTGTTCTTCAATATCTAGACAAGTAATTCTAATTCTATCGTTGTTATGTACTTAACATTCGAAATACATCTCAGCGTGTTTCTAGGTATCTGACTGAGTAGGTGGAAAGCATATGAATTTTAGTGTTCCCATACTTGCCTCCGCTTTCCACCTTTGAAGGAAGACTAGTATTCTATCGTGTTATACTAATATGGTATATGCAAATGAATCTATGACAGCGGCCGAGGGAGGATATTTGTTTATGGACCCTTCGGTCGTTGCATTTAGGATTTGGCGAATACTAAGGTAATGCGAGTAGTAAGTTTGGGCGAAAATTAAATTTATATTTGTTTCTTATCATGCCATTCGCACATACGAGGTTATGTCATATTTCTGAGGGTTTGATACAAGTGCGAAGCAAGTCTTTATTATGGTGTTAGGGTTGGATATAGTGTGTGTCACATGGTATCATGATGAGATAGGCATTTAAGTATTTCATATAAAATATCTTAACTTGTAAGTTGGATAATACTTAGCTCAAGAGAAATGTGTCTCCTCGTGCCTCAGCGTGACTTTCTTACTTCCTCAGTTTCTTTCGCGCTCCATTTATTGTTTATATTAGCATGATCTTTATAGGTCTTATTTGCCTCCTAAGTAAGGTCTTACTTCCTTCCCCCACATAGAGAACTTAAAGGACTTATGGTCTCCTTGGATAGGGTCTTCAACATTGGGCGACGAAATCTCAGTTCCATGTGCTCTTTCGAGTCATTGATCATCGATCTCGCCTTATCTGTATTAGTATTTTTACCTCCTCAGGTCAAATTTGCGACAATATACCAGGTCTCAGATACTCCCGTTAGTAAAAATCCCCAACACATTGTCGTGTTTGACACAATTCAGCTCGCTAATGGAGGGTGTCGTCTATTTATATTCCTCCCGAATTTCCCTTTCAAGAAGGTCACCCCTAACCATTTCAGTTGGGCTCCTCCCATCCAGATATTCAACAACCAGTGTTGTCGTAACCTCGTACCCTTCGCTTATGTGGCTTATGGTACAAGATCACACCCTAAGTGGGGTTTCTTTGGACCGAGTGTATCCAATCCAGGAACTCCTTCTACTCCATTGGTCATGTTTCTACACCCTATACCGGAGAACTTATTCGCTGAGTGGTTCATTCTCAGTGGCCTCCAGCGGATAGGCTTTTATGTCGCCCCAATATAATTGACTTTTACAGGATTTTCCCAACATGACGCGCGTTAGGACTTAGGGTCGCCTCTTACGTGATCATGCTAAAACGCCGTCGCACAATCACGCGAACTAAGTTGACACGCCAAAATTGGATACCCAACCTCCCTAATTAGAGGCTTTAAAATAGTGACTTGTTGCCCCTTATTGAGGTCTTACAAGATGATTTGTTTAAACTTTGTTTCGCCTTTGGCTTGCTCGCATATAGAAAGAACTTTACTTCATATTAATGTTTCTTTGGTTGGTACATAGCTTGCTTTATTCATCACATCATTTCACCATTGTATTCGTCTTTTTATATGGTAACTTGTATCAGACGCATCTCTTTGCTTTCGCCTTCAGTCATTGCTTCAGCGAGGTCAGTTTTAGTTTCCTGCTGATGACCCGCGGTCGCCCCTTTTCTTTTATTGCGAACAGAGTGATCAGTTGTGGTGCAGTTAGAGATTTCATTGCACAGGGCCTTCCATCTTAATACCAAGTCTTGCAAACTTTCGCCTTGTTCTCTCTTCAAGACGAATAATGCGTTTCTTCCTGTTTTGAGCAAATCGATTTGTGCATATGCGTTTATGAGCGCATTCTGCCATTCTGTAGAGGATGTAATGCTCGTCTTTTGAGAGTGCTTGTGCTTTGTTGCTTCACCTTGCTCCATCATCCCTTTAGGAGGTGAATCTTGTGACTGACTAATCCTGCAAAGTTCTCTTGTCTTGCCATGTTTTGATATCTTCTTAGGTTTTCACAGGTTTGAATTCGCATTCATCATACCACATTCAGCCTTATCCTTCCCTTTTGTATTTCTCCTAGTATTTTATGCTTTGACCCCCTTTCTCCTTCGCATAATTTTTCCCTTTTCCCCTTCTGCCATTATCATATTGATCATCAGCCTTTCACCCGTTTATCGTCTTTCACATTCTGTCTTTGCTTTTCCTTTAGTTTCGTTTTTCCCTCATATTGCTTTACATCCAGTTCGTTGAATCTCTTCCCGCTGGTACAATTCCTACGTTCTCTCACATGCCAGATGGCATGGGGAATCGTATTCTCCTGTGGTAAGTTGACACGACTCACATTACTCCCTGAACCCAGAGCCTCCAAGTGATGGCATTGTACGGCGACTCCACATTTACCACACAAAATGTGACTACTGTTTCTAGGGTTCCCGCAGGAATAACCATGGTAATATCTCCTTTTGGTCTTGGCGCAACACTGTTGAACCCGTAGATTGTATACGTGGAAGGGATCAGGTCTGAGTCGTTGTACCCCATGGTCCTGAATGCATGATAGAACAATATATCAACTGAGCTCCCCATGTCTACCAGGATCTTATTTATCGCCCAAAGTCGCTTTTTCTTTTCTTCGTCTTCTTCCCATTTAGTGTGCGTTTGCATAGTCATGGTGACTACTAATGGATCAGAATGCATTCCTCCTCCTGCTGGTATGTCTTCTGTCGTGAAGGAAATCGGTTGCTTTTGCCATTCTTCGAATGATCGAATTTTTGTTACCATGTGTATTTCTTCACCATTGCAATCTCTTTTGTACACTCGGCTTAGGACATTATCATGAAAATCACTGATGTCTTTAGCAGAATGGATAACTGAATTTATTTTCCTTGAGTTCTGTCTGATTTCAATGCGATGTATGATTGATGGTTGCTGGGGTGGTAGTTCCCTTGGAAATTCGCCTACCTCCAGAAGTCGATTCAATTTTCCTTTCTCGATTAGTTCTAGCATAAATCTTCGCACGTTTCTGCAGCTTGCGATGCTATGGCCGTGAAACCGATGATACACACAAAATTCACCACTTCTTCCTCCTAGTGGGGGTTCTCGTCCAATATTCCCTGGTAGTGGTATTTCTTCAGTCAGCACGACAGTTTCCCAGATCTTTTCTATTGAGGTGTTTAGTCTAGGAAGTTTCACATCTTCGAATAGAGGGTAATATGGACTTTGCTCAAATATTTGGTTATTGTTATACCCGGTCCTTCTATTATTGCTTCCTCCCTGATTATCGTACCTCCTTGTTGGATAATTGTATGTGTGAAGCATATCCCCATATTGTCTCTGAAACCACTCTTCATCCTTCCTTGATAGAGCCACTTCTTTTTCAGTACTCTCTTTTGCTGGCTTTCCCTGTTCGGTGTTGGGGGTACTTTCGACATTGCCCACTATTCACGGTATGAGTGTCGCGCTTTCTCCTTTCGCGGTTCTGATGTTGTTAGGTTGATATCCATTTCCCTTTGCTTTTCTTCCAATGTGATAAACTCTTCCTGATACTCCCTTAGCTCTTGCATATCAATTACGTGTCTGAGTCGGCTATGTACAAGAGATCAGTTGTAACACCCCGTGTTTTTATCATGGCACATGCTAAAAGATGCGACATGTCCTGAGATGAAGATTCATCCAAAAATTATGTTGGTTGATAAGAGGTAGACTGGCTTAAGGCTAATATCGCGCCAAAATGACGCATTATGTTTGGCATTTGGCCAAGAGCCAAATCTCGCATCAAATGACGCATTAGGCCAGTTGGGTGGATGGCCTAGAGCATTGTAGCGCATCCTTTGCGCATGATGAAGGCTATTGGCGTAAGACCAATATTGCCTAATCATTGTGCATCAGGCCATAAAGGGCTGGTCGAACGAGTGTTGCGTAATCATTGTCCGCAATCATTGTAATCCATCATTGTGCGCAATAATTTATACATGAATAGTGAAGCAAGCATGTCAATTTGGTACCCAATTCTAAGTTGTAGAAATTGCAAGTTAACACATATAGGGAGGGGTACTTGGTTGAAGGTGCATATGCGGACCATGCATCAAATAAGCTTCATACCTTATCCGAAAGAGTATAAATGGTGTGTAAGCCTCATTTATAGTTGTGTAGCCTTGCGAATATGGAATTTGATGCTTAGGTATCGTCGCGGACCCGATAATGCATAATCATTGTGCATTATGACGGAACGGCCTATACGTACTAGGCCATTACCATTATTGTTTGGCAACGTCCTTAAAAACGAGTTTGTCTTAGTTGCAGTCCCTTCGTGGATGAACTACGGTCTATAATTGATCCTTTTAGAGTACAGAAAGGTACGTAGGCAGTCGCAATGAGTTACAACATTGCCCTCCAGCATTTTTTCCCCTCATATCATCTAAGCTCGGTAGCTCGATGCAAGAGATGATTGTGGCCATACTTGATGAAGCAAGTTGCATGCCATCCCGTGGATGCTCATACTTCCTATCAAGTTGTTCGACTTAGGCATGTACCAATGGCGCATTGGGCATGGCCTCGAAAGTAAGCTAAGTTGGTAAAGCGAAGTAAGGAAATGACAATCAACTTTGAGCTGCCTATGCCTAGGTCCTAGGCATTTTCCTTATGTCTGGACAATATTCGGAAGCCAGTGATGCATGCAAGATGCATCATCCATAGACTCAATGGCTTTAAACCCTTTGCAGAACAGGGGGTAAGATGGAACGGTCTGGAAGATGAGTTAGCTGCACCATGCTCCACGAGCATGCTTGCAAGGGAAAATGGACATGCATTTTCCTAGCTTTAAGGCCCGGATCGTATCTTCATCATGTCGCATCGAGGTAGTTATGGCATGCGCGCCCAGGCGTAATTTTCCGGTCCGTCACATCAGTTGCGTACAAAGCATTGAAAAAGGCGAGGATCAAGTGTGCTCTGATACTTTTCCTGCTGATTCGCTACACATGGTCCTCCATCACGTGGTCAGGCTTCGCATACTTTCTCCATGCGTCTTCCTTAAGTTAAACACATTTTCAATTCCTTCCTTTGCCCGGCTGCTAGTTATGTATTTTCCCAAGAACAACCTTTGCAGTTGCGCGAAAGAAGTCACTGATCCTTCGCACAAATTTTTGAACCATAATGAAGCCTCCCTTGTTAGACTGGCCGAAAAATATTTACGTAACACCGCTTGG
The DNA here is from genome assembly GCF_003573695.1 of Papaver somniferum. Classification (NCBI taxonomy): domain Eukaryota; kingdom Viridiplantae; phylum Streptophyta; class Magnoliopsida; order Ranunculales; family Papaveraceae; genus Papaver; species Papaver somniferum. Next base: position 6,739,563 of record NC_039360.1, on the reverse strand, counting down.
TGCTAGGCCCATGGCATTAATGTAAAGTTATAGGCTTTCATGTGTTGTACCCCGTTCCATCAAAGATGCTGGAGAACGTGGGTAAGGTACATTTGGCAAGAATGGGTACTTGTAGTATTTCGCTCGAAAATGGTGATCGCTCCGCCTCCTGTATAACTTCTGCTAATTTCATTTTTCCTCCTCCTCTTCTGTTATTGTTTTTCATTGCTGCTTTGAGTTATTCAATCTGTTGGAGTATAACTTCATTCGCATCGATATGCCCTGTCTCCCTCTGCCTTGGTTCTATTACCGCCTCCAAAACTCTTTGTTATATCATGTTTCTCTCTATCGCCCTTCTAGTTTCTCGCTCAAAACTTGTTTCTCTCCTACATATATGGATTTTACGTTCTGAGCTACTTCTTCTTCTGCCATCGTATCTCTGCACTTCGCGTTCTGGGCTTTCCCTCCTTTCCCGATTCCTTATCCTTTCTCTTCGTTCTTGTAATCTTCTTTCTATATCGCGCGTATTTTCTCTTTCGCGTACTCCTCGTTCGTATTTTGCAAGGATGTTTTGCACTTCTCTATTTATATTATGTCGTTTTCTTCTTCACCTTGACGAACTTCTACTCGTCTGAGTTTCTGTTTCTCCAGTATTAGTTCGCGCTTGTATATCCTCATTCAGTCGGTTGTTTTCTTCTGTTAACAAGGCGTTCTGTCGTGCCAAGTTTGCACGTTCTTCTGCTTGCTCCGTATCTCTTGCTCTAATTCGTTCGATTTCTTTCCTCAGTTCTCTTTCAATTCTTCTATCTTGTGTGAGACGTTCTCTCAATTGTTGGATGGTCAGATTGTCCTTATTATGAGGATTCTCGCCTCTTCCTTGTATTGTTTGTTCCTCATCCTCCAGTGTTTCGGTATCAGTCGTGTGTACGACACTTTCTTTATAGATGACCCTCTCTTAGTTGTTATTTTGTTGGGTTGGGTTTCGGGCGACAACATTGTCGTTCTTCTGGCCCGTTTCTATGATGGAGAGTAAGTTGTGATTACGGTTATGTCGCTCTAAACCTCTTCTCTCTCCAGCAGCTAAAGTTTCAGCTTCATCTCTTGTTCCCTTTCTATTTTCCACTCTGTCACTTCTCCGTGTAGCGATGACATGTCCTGCTCTTGAAGCGGTTCCCACCATCCTGCCCGCGAGGAGTGTAAGTGAATGAACTTTGGTCTGGTTGTTGGCTACTGATAAAGAATCTTAAGGATGATATCCGACAGAGTATTGCTCAGTTTTTTGAAGAGTAGAAGGTTTTTTCGACAGGAATTTTTTCAAATGAGACAGTGGTGATGCTCTATCAAAACTTCATGATGGGACGAAAGAAATGAAAACAATGTAGAGTTGTGATGATGATAATAACAATGATGGCTTCAAACAATCAAATGGCGAGTTCTCATGGTGGACAGAAAAATGATAGTAATGAAAATAACAAACGAACTTCTAAAGATGATTACTTCTAGCTGATAACTAGCAGGTGAGGATAAATCCTCCCTGTTTCTAACGCTAAAATGTAGTTGCGAAAAATCCCACAACTACACCCGTTGTAATGATAACAACACAAAGCTTAAGTCATGTGTATCAACTCAAACATTAATGATATTGTTCATCACTTTGACGCTAAAATGATCTTCACAAACACTTTTTATTAAAGGTGTGGAGTTCTTACAATGATCACAAGATGAACTTACATACAACAATGGAGAAATATATGATTGATACTCAGTTATAATAATGGATATTTTCTACTCTTCTTAGTGGTTTCTTTAGCCTTTCTCTCTCAACTGAACTCTCTCTCTCTCTCTCCATCATTTTTGAACCCTTATATATGCAAATATATATGTAGAAGACAACTAAGGTTCACATGAATGATCTCTGTTAACTGATCTTATTTCAGTTTGTCTTATTCTCCAGGCTTTGGGAAGATGTCGCTGTCCTTCGCGCTATTTGCTATGTCTTTCGCACAACTCCTTTTGAACCGACCTTCGCTTTATTTTCATCGCATGGTAACTTCTTCGCACTCTTTCTTTACTATCGTGTTTATATTCTTCGCCTTAATCTTTGATTATCGCAATAACTTTATGTTTGGAGTTGTCTTATCTGGGGCGAAGTTAAGTTATGTCTTGTGCTATATTTCGCCCCTATATTTGAGATTGTCACGTTTTTGAGCAACAAATAAATGTTCCAATACCTCGCTCTCTTGTACTCCACGTACCCAGACTCGACATATTTTTGAGTCAGATGACTTAGATCCGACTCACCCCGGACTCGTCATATTTTTGTGTCAGATGACTTAGGTCTGACTCGAAAAACAAACATTTGGAATCAGATCCGAATGACTCGGCTAATTTTAGTCAGTTTTAGGCGAGTCAGAACTAGACGAGTCAGACAAGAGAAAAATAAAATAAAATGATACAACATATCATCTATTGTGTACCTAAAACTATCAGAGGTTCATGTTGTTTCAAGTTCATTGAGACTTCAAAATAGGATAATATAATTAAATTTGGCAGATTCATTGCATCCATTCCCATCATTTTAACGGTCTAAATGAACGTTTTGTGCACTAATTAATAGTGGAATGGAGAAATGCACAATGGTCGTCGGAAATAGAAAATGTCGAACTTAGGAGCTAGATTGATGATTCCTGCGTCTCACCTTTATACATGGTGGTTAGATAATCTACTAGAAATAATTAAGGATTGACGCCGAATTCAAACTGACTATGTACACTCAAATATCTATCTCTGTAAATTCTTTTCAGCCTTCCATTGTGTAGTAAATTTTTCCTCTTTATTCTTAACTAACTTAACTAACTTAACTAACTTTCAAATTTCCTCGATTTATCTCTCAAGTCTCAGCCTATATAAATAAATCCTTTGTGTCATCATAATAATTCACATTTTCTTAACAATTAAAATCAAATATGTCGATTCAACATAAGAAGAATAATTTAGCGATGATGAGCGCCTCCTGGATGGTGCTAGTATTCGTCATTGCAGCTCATGTCGATGCCATTCGCGGTGTTGATATCATTGGCGGTGTATTAAACACCACCAAAAATGTCATTGGTGGTGTGCCACTGTTCAATGCCACCAATAAGCCAATCGGGCCAATCGGGGCTATTTGCAAACTAATGAAGTTCGAACAAGTTTGCATTGATACCTTAAACAAAGCGGAACCCCGCCACGTAAATGATCCGAAAGAACTTATTAAGATTGGATTCCAGTCGAACTTGGTACAACTCCATGGATCTCTCAGTTTTTCAGGAGGGTTGCTGAGGCGGGAGAGAGAACCAAGGGCCAAGTTAGCTCTTCACAATTGTCAGGAACTCATGGATTATGCGATCGATGGTATCAATAGATGTTTCGAACATATAGGTCCTTTGGATATCTTCAAGATTTGTGATGCCGTAAAAGACTTGCAAGTTTGGTTATCGGCGGCCTTGACGTATCAAGATACATGTTTGGATGGTTTCGAAAGTTCAACAAGCAATTCTGGGGTATCCATGAAAGGATCATTGAAGTCTACAATGGAGCTGACTAATAATGGACTTAGCATGGTTTCTGAACTCACAAAAATCCTTAGCATCTTCAAAATTCCATTTCTTCACCATGGAGAACAAACGGAATCAGAATCCGAATCAGAAGCGTCCACTACACAAGGTTTGTTCACAGCAGGGGAACCGAAGTCAGAACCAGAATCAGAATCAACTTCTCAAGAACCGAAGTCAGAATCAGAATCGACTTCTCAAGAATCCAAGTCAGAATCAGAATCGACTTCTCAAGGCTTGTTCACAGCAGGGGACTCGAAATCAGAATCAGAATCAAAATCGACTTTACCAAGTTGGGCCACGGCAGGGCAGCGCAAACTCCTGCAAAGCAATTCCGATTCGATCACTCCTAATGTTGTTGTATCCCTTGATGGGAGCGGTAAGTATAAGTCAGTCGGGGATGCACTCCAAGAGGTTCCTATGAAGAACAAGAAACCATTTATAATTTATGTAAAGGAGGGTGTTTATAATGAATGGGTCAACATTACCAAGCAAATGACCAATGTGATGTTGATTGGAGATGGCGCCACAAAAACAAAGATCACCAACAACAAAGGCTTTACGGATGGGATCAACACTTTTTCAACCGCAACATTCAGTATGTATAGCTCATTTAAAAAATACTACTTCCGTTTTTAGAAAAGAGACACTGTCATTTTTTTCATTTTAACTTAAAAATAGGTCACACCGTGAAAAGTGATATGTATCTCTTTTCTAGAAACGGAAATGATACAAATTTTCATCCTAATATACATATATTAATAATTAATCAAATATGTGTAAAACTTAACAGGTGTCGTTGGAGATGGTTTCATGGCCAAGGACATTGGATTTGAAAACAGCGCAGGAGCAGTTAAACATCAAGCTGTGGCATTGAGGGTCTCGGCCGATATGTCTATCTTTTATAGAGTACAGATTGATGGTTACCAAGACACATTATATGCTCACGCCAATCGCCAGTTTTACAGAGAATGTACCATCACTGGGACAATAGATTTCATTTTTGGTGCTGCAATGGCATTATTCCAGAACTGCAAAATCATAGTAAGGAAACCTATGGAAAATCAATCAAACATGGTGCTCGCCAGTGGAAGGAAAACGAAAAATGACCCAGCTGCCCTCGTCCTCCAGAACTGCACCATCACCGCAGACCCCTTGTTGTTCCCCGAGAGGTTTACGTTGAAGTCCTACTTGGGTCGGCCGTGGAAAGAATATGCAAGACACATAATCATGGATAGTCAAATTGATGACTTGATCGATCCAGCAGGTTGGCATGAATGGATGGGCGACTTTGGCCTCAATACTTGCTTCTTTGCAGAAGTTAATAACAGGGGTCCTGGCGCGGCCTTGACAAAAAGGGTTAAGTGGCGTGGTGTAAAGACGGGAACCCTGCCTCCAGAACATTTTAAACAGTTCACTGCCACTTCTAATGTTATGAAGGGTGGTAAGTTTATCATGACTTCTGGTGTCCCCTACACTGCAGGAATGTGATTTATCATGACTTCTGGTGTCCCTTACAATGCAGGAATGTGATGATGCACATAGTTTCAAAGAGTCTGTCAGATATACAATCTTGACCGGGACAAAAACAAGAAGAAAGCTACCAAAGCGTCTATACTCTCAATACGTCGATTTTTTATGATCAAGTAGGAACTAAGCAGCCGCAATATTTGCATAAGTAGTCAATCCAGTGCTCTCGATCGTTACTAGTGTTTTTTCCTTGCTCTACGAAAACCTGTACGATCATTTTTGTGTGAATGTACATGCATGTTGGTTAGTGGATCAATAAAATTTTGTAATTACTATTTAGTCTATGCTTGTGCAATCCCATCTACCGAGCTAGCTATATTGCAATATGGAACTAAGATCGATCATTCATTATGTATACGTTGCCTACTTGAGAAACAGATACCCTCTTAGTGGCAGCAAAAAGTTAGACAAAAATGAATAAATATGAAATCAGATACAAAGGTATTAACCCTGGCTTGACCACAAATTTTAATTACTGCACTTAAGCTAAGATGGGCTAAAATGTAAACCTAATACAACTAAAAAAATTGTTCGGGAGTGGCTTAAGACAGGCCTAGCCTGGTTGTACTTCGGCCACCGGTCAATGGTCAAAGTCAACTGTCAATCAATGGTCAAAATCACCATCAAGCGGTCAAAACTCAATTCGCCCGACCTGGTCAATCGTTCTAGTCCTCCGTCCATGTCCTTCATTGGCATCCATGATGCCATCTAGTTCGCAATTCAATTTTCAAGCCATGCAACTAGCCATGTTGCCATCAAGTCTGCCACCCATGCTTTTCAACCAGTCGAGCCAGTATTCCATCAATTCCTACCAGTCAAGGCTCGACAACAAAAAGTCAATGCATGCCCACTAAAGTCAGTCCGCTAGTCAAAGTCAAGACCCACCCGTTAATCTGCTAGTTCATGTCAGTTTGACCCGTTTCTAACAATCCAATGCCGGAATCTGTCAGGACGGTTTTAGAAGTATCTGGATTGCCTGATTGACCAAGTCGTTGGGAGAAAGTTGTGGAACATTCCATATGTCTTGCTGGCTAAGTTTCTTGCATTTGAAGCTTATCTCAAAATTAGGGTTTAACCCATATGAAATTTAAACCCTAAAGGGGGAAGTCTAGAGATAAGAAAATATACCAATATAGCCTAAAAGGGATTAGAAACACTTTGTACCAGATATATCAATAAAATAACTCTTCTAGGGGGATTCATCCGTGGATATAGGTATCACTCGCCGAACCACATTAAATTCTTATCTCCTTTACTTGTCGTTTTCTAACCCCTAATTTCACACTATCATCATCAAATCAATCATGTTTTGTGCCTCAAAGTAATTTTCGGTACAAACATTGGCACCAATTAAAGAGAAAAAAGGGAAAGAGAATGTGTTTTTCTATACGAGAAACAAATCTAAACCCTAAACAAATGCACTGCACGGGAGTACTTTAGATTCGAGAGATCAATCTGTACAACTCCGACCTAAACCAAGAAATGGCCGTTCCGGATTTGCTTCGGTCACAAAGAGGAGGAGAAGGGCTGGTTTAGGGAGGGAAGCGAAGAGAGTGTTGAGACCAGAGCAGTTCTGTAAGAGTAGTACTTAACTTGTATCAGAAGGTGAAAGCTTTGATAAAGCTAGCAAAGTTGCCTTTCTGAGTATTGTATTTCTCCCTGACCAAAAACTCGTGTTTTTGGTGGAAATAAGTGAGACCTATTTATACAAGTCTAAGTGAAACGTACTCTGGCCTCGTAAGAAAAAGAAACGAATGAGTTAAATGGGAAGAGGTGGTAATGCCTGATATTGATGGAATTGATGTTCCATAATGAAAGAGCGTTTCACCATTACTTCTTGCATTTACTAACCGTTTTATTCTTAATACACTGTCTTGAAACGGGCATTTGTGTATGCCGCATGCTATAAACCGCCAAACCAAAACCCTACAGAGCATCCCCCAGTTTGTGACATGTATTGATGTCTCGAGTTTTTTCGTGGAAAATGTGTAGCATGTCGCTGGTGTTTGATAAGTTGAGCTTGAGAGATGTGCAGGCTCAGTGGCGACCTTCAACGGTAGAGATTTTGCATCTTGAGAGGAATCGTGGCCTTTGATTTAGGCGCAGCATGCTAAAGTGCAAGGGTTGCAAGGCATGTGACAATGGCTTGTGTGGAATGTCTTGGATGTAGGTTGCGCATCGGGTGCAGGTGGCAATGCCAAAATGCAAGTGTTGCATGGCATGTGCCAGTGGCGCGCGTAGCGGCTTTGGCCCTAGGTTTGCATGGCTTGGCATGCTAGGTTGCAAGGGTCGCTTGGCATGTGCCAATGGCGCGTGTGGCGGCTTGGTCCTAGGTTTGCACGGATAGGCATGCTAGGTTGCAAGTGTCGCTTGGCATGTGCCAATGGCGCGTGTGGCGACTTGGCCCTAGGTTTGCACGGCTAGGCATGCTATGTCGCAAGCGTCGCTTGGCATGTTCCAATGGCGCGTGTGGCGGCTTGGACCTAGATTTGGACGGCTTGGCATGCAAGATCGCAAGCGTCGCTTGGCATGTGCCAATGGCGCATGTGGCGGCTTGGCCCTAGGTTTGCACGGCTTGGCATGCTAGGTCACAAGTGTTGCTTGGAATGTGCCAATGGTGCGTGTGGCGGCTTGGCCCTAGGTTTGCACGGCTTGGCATGCTAGGTCGCAAGCGTCGCTTGGCATGTGCCAATGGCGCATGTGGAGGCTTGGCCCTAGGTTTGCACGGTTTGGCATGCTAGGTTGCAGGCGTCGCTTGGCATGTGCCAATGGCGCGTGTTGCGTCTTGCCCCTAGGTTTGCACGGCTTGGCATGCTAAGTCGCAAGCATCGCTTGGTATGTGCAAATGGCGCGTGTGGCGGCTTGGCCCCAGGTTTTCACGGTTTGGCATGCTAGGTTGAAAGCATCGCTTGACATGTGCCAATGACGCGTGTGGCGGCTTGGCCCTAGGTTTGCACGGTTTGGCATGCTAGGTGGCAAGCGTATTTTGGCATGTGTCAACAGCGCGTGTGGCGGCTTGGCCCTAGGTTTGCACGGTTCGGCATGCTAGGTTGCAAGCGTCGCTAGGCATGTGCCAATGGCGCGTGTGGCGGATTGGCCCTATGTTTGCACGGCTAGGCATGCTAGGTCGCAAGCGTCGGTTGGCATGTGCCAATGTTGCATGTGGCGGCTTGGCTCTAGGTTTGCACGGCTTGGCATGCTAGGTCGCAAGCGTCGCTTGGCATGTGCCAATGGCGCGTGTGGCGGGTTGGCCCTAGGTTTTCACGGCTTGGAATGCTAGGTCGCAAGCATCGCTTGGCATGTTCCAAAGGCGCGTGTGGCGGCTTGGCCCTAGGTTTGCACGGCTTGGCATGCTAGGTCGCAAGCGTCGCTTGGCATGTGCCAATGGCACGTGTGGCGGCTTGGCACTAGGTTTGCACGGTTTGGCATGCTAGGTCGCAAGCGTCGCTTGGCATGTGCCAATGGCGCGTGTGGCGGCTTGGCCCTAGGTTTGCACGGCTTGGCATGGTAGGTCGCAAGCGTCGCTTGGCATGTGCCAATGGCGCGTGTGGGGGCTTGGCTCTAGGTTTGCATGGTTTGGCATGCTAGGTTGCATAAGTCGCTTGTCATGTGCCAATGGAGCGTGTGGCGGCTTGGCCCTAGGTTTGCACGGTTTGGCATGCTAGGTTGCAAGCGTCGCTTGGCATGTGCCAAAGACGCGTGTGGCGGCTTGGCCCTAGGTTTGCACGGTTTGGCATGCTAGGTTTCAAGCGTATCTTGGCATGTGTCAATGGCGCGTGTGGAGGCTTGGCCCTAGGTTTGCACGGTTCAGCATGCTAGGTTGCAAGCGTCTCTTGGCATGTGCCAATGGCACGTGTGGCGCAATGTTTGTGCAGCTCGGATTTGTCATGGTTGCCGTGAAGCGCAATGATTGTGCGTTTCGGATTTGGCACGGTTGTCGTGAAGCGCAATGATTGTGCGACTTGGTTTTGGCATCGTTGCCATGATGTGCAGCGTTGTGCGGCTTGGTTTTGGCATCGTTGCCATGATGCGGAGCAGTTGTGCGGCTTGGTTTTGGCATTGTTGCCATGATACGCAGCAGTTGTGTGGCTTGGTTTTGGCATCGTTGCCATGATGCGCAGCAGTTGTGCGGCTTGGTTTTGGCATCGTTGCCATGATGCGCAACGGTTGTGCGGCTTGGTTTTGGCATCGTTGCCATGTTTTTGCACAATGGTTGTGCGGTATGCGTAGACTTAGGGTTTTGTGTGTCGAAACCTAGTTTAGCATTTGAAAAAAGATACCCTGGTAATTTTTTACATAAGTGCATTAAAGGTTCTAAGAAATGTATTTAATGTCACCGGTGACGTCATGATATACGTAAGGATTTAAGATTTTACCCCTTGTCTAAAAACCACCATCAACATTAAGTCCCATGCTTATCTTGGAATAGGGGCCTTGTTGCAAGGAAAGCATAAGATGGTGACAGACGAGGATAGAACTGAGATAGTAAGTCGTGAAAGAGGGCTAAGGAGACTTGTCTGACCTTTTTCGAGCCGTAAGTAGAATTCGCAATCCTTGCATCTGGTAGCTTTGTATAAATCCCAGTCGTTTATATGCCTTTGTGGCCAAGCTTTGGAGCGCGAGGCGGATCTGCTAGCGTAAACTGGGTGTGAAAGTGACTTGTCGGTATTAATGAGCCTAGATGGGCGTGGGTCGTTTGGCAGAGCATGGCGTTAGCAAGGAAAGAATGACGTGGTGCGGATTGGCAGCTGCCGCTCTATAAAGCACTTGGAAAGGCATGGCGCTGGTAACGGAAGCGCTTGCGGTTTAGGGTTTGACACGTCGAAACCCTAATTAGCGCCCTTTACTAGAATTGATGTAGAATCTGCGTATGGACTCTGATTTTGACGGTCCGCCCCTTTATCGGACACGAAACAGAATTCTCTATCTCCCCATTCTGGAATAGTTAGGTTCAGAGATCTCTTAGGAGGTGAAAACGGCACGACAGTGAAAATCAGGAAGAAGTCAGGAGGGATTTTGCAGGCCCGGGGTGGCATAGTCGCGCGCCAGTCACCTATTCCTGTTCATGGAGCAAGAAGGAATCTGCATTCTGTTCAAGCTCTAAAAAACTCTGTCTGCATGAAAAGAGGTATCGACCCTCTTCTGTTTTTCTGTTGTTCGTCTGGATCCGTGTTTTCGTCTGCAGTGTTTCTCCAGTGAATTCCAAAATTTACCAAAAATCCGTTGTATTCTTGGGACGGATGGATGAAATACATGCTCGGAAACGATCACGTCAGGGATAATCTTGGAGATTGTGGTTGCGTCGTCGGTTCATCCTCGACCTTAGGTTGTTCAGTGGACCTTCTGATAGTGATGATGTTGTGTCGTGAATGCTTGCATGGTAGAAAACTTCTGGCGCCCCTAGATGAAAAAGGGAGACGTTCTTTTGCCGATGTGCTGCTATCAAGTCTCCCGGGACTTTGTTCCAAGCTACATCCTTCGAACCATCTTCTGAACCTTGGACTATCATACGGAATGGGATGCGGTGAGAAGTCCCCAGTTATACTTCGGTTTGATATGACGACATGGATGAATATGTGAATGTAACCTTCTGGCGTGCTTTCGGAGTCTTTGTTGCACATGTACGGCTTCATGTTGAGAAATTCCCGCGGACCGTAAAACCTCGACAGTGATGATATTGAAATCAGTAATAGCTGGTTGAGGGGAGTGAAAGCGTCTCATGCTGGCAGTCCGCATGCGTAACCTATTTTCATTACATCGCCTTGAATCCCCGTCCACGGGATTTGATATGAGCCAATCGTACTCTCCTGGATGTGACACTTGGATGCTCGGAAATTACATGATGAAATATTTTGGATAGTGCAGGCCTGGGATCCTCCGCGGCATCGTAAAGTGTTGAAGGCGTCTTCTATACAGAGAGGTGATGATATTCTTGCGCTGCACCCTTGAAGAGTAGATGACCTTGTTGTGAGTACGGCTTTTTGGTTGACTGTGTCTTCTGAGCTTTGACAGTAAAGGGACTCCGTGTATATCCTCAGTCCTCAAGTATGGTTTACATGTTTTCATCTTTGTAGTAATTGCTGCTGTGGTGAAGCTCTAGCTGGTATCAATGATTGAGCGACAAAAGTTCTTGGTAGGAGATATAATCGGAAGAGACTACATTGTCTTGGTAACAAAGTAGGTTGGATGGAATTGTATGGGCTTCCGTGGAAGTAAAAGGATTGGCTGGATGTGATCATGATCCTTGACATGGGGAGCGTGGTGGTACGACCCTTTGCAGGAAGAAGAGGCGTTGAAGCAGCTTAGGCTCTTGGAGACGATGTTGAAACTTAGGAAGCCAAATGCTAAAGTTTAGGCTTCGGATCCTGGAGCAGATTATGGAGATAACGTTGAAGCGGAGCGGTCGCTGGAGATAACGTTGAAGCGAAGCAGCTGTCGGGGTGAATGTTGAAGCGGAGCGGCTGCGTTAATCAGTGTGTTGTCAAACTGGACACCCTTCAAGCGAACAATTGGTTAGGAATCCCCGGTTCCTTCTATCAATAGTGTTTTGGTTTGGGAGCGACTTCTCTGGTTGGAAATAGCTGCTTCCCTGATGCAGTGCAGTTGAGGGCTGCAGATATGTCTTGACGTTGTGCCTTGGGGAAACATAGAATCTCACATAAATGTTTCATCATTGACCGCACAGTTTTGTGGGCGAAGTCCCCAGAGATCATGCGTCTCTTGACAGGAAGAGAGTCTTCGTGAACCCAAGGGGTTTGCTGATTTTTCTTGCTTCGATTTTGGAGAAGTCGTTCCTGATCTTTACGTATGATGAAATCGGATTGCTGATTCCCTACGGGGTGTTCAAGTGCAACGCTAGAAGGATGTAAGCTGCTAGCGTCGGGAAGATGCAAGATGTTGTAAAGATCCAAGATGCTGTAAAGATGCAAGCTGGAAGTGCAAGCGTGACGCTGGAAGGACGCAAGCTGTCAGCGCTGGAAGATGTAAGTTGCCGATGCTGGAAGGACGCAAGTTGTCAGCGCGCTGGAATAGATGCAAGCTGCTGTCCCTGGAAAGATGCAAGTTGTTAGCGTTGGATCTTGTTGGAACGAGCGTTAGCTTGGCATGGACGCTGGCTTGGAACGGCGCTGGCTTGGCGTGGGTGTTGGTTCCGGTGTGGGCGCTGTCTTGGCATGGCGCGGTAGCAATAAAGTGGGCCAGCATATTCCAGGTATGTACTCCAGCGTTTCTTGTGTTGGTGCAAACCCTAGCCATAGGTATGCCTCACATAAATCTGTAGAAATATTATTATTCTCTTCGAATATTACTGTAGTAGCGTCATCTACCTCATGAATAGTGACTGGTAATCGTTATGATGCAAAGCAGGTACACACGGGCATGCAGCTAATTCCACGAAGATTATGTGTTAGGGTTTCTCTGAGACCCAAGGTTGCAGACCAAGGTGACCAAAGGTCCTTCTGCGGATGTTGTCAAACAACAAGAGGTGGAGGTTGGAAGGTTGTCCAAAGAGTTGGAGAAACAGGCGGTGTTCCAAATGACGAAGGACTTCTTCTTCGAGAAGAGCGAACCACTGTTGAATGGCTTCCTTTGGATGCACTTCTGTTTTTTTTTTTTGAAAGGCAAATGAAAAACCTGTCTTATGGTTTGGATTTTCTGGATTTCTGGGTTCATAGACAAGTGTTTCCTATGAGGGTTTTGGGTTATTATTCAGGATGAACGTTTTAGGATGATGTTAATTTTTTATTATGATTGTAAGCGATATGAACATCCCAGGGAAGATATAGAATCTTGAACGTTGCGTGTTGGTAGATGACATGGGATGAAACATAACATGTTATTGGTTTTATCATTCCCATGAAAACTTGAAATTGTAAACCATATATTATGTCTAGGCAAGACTTACTCGGTTTCCCGGATCTCCTGATGAAAAAGGGATCCTCCGTGTGTAAGATCGAGTTTTGTGGGAAGCACCGCCGCGATTGTGGAAAGTCGTTTTGAGTCACTTGATGATTGGATCGTTTTCTTTGGATTTTCTGTGAAGTCCACAGTCGTCTCTTTCGGTTTGCGACTGGTAACCAGGTTGTCTGGTAGTTGAGTTGTGGATCCCTGAACAGATCGCTCGCTTCCGCCGTCATGATGTCTGGATCGGAGTATGAGATCGAGGATTGAAAACTGACATTGTAACCGAAAGATCAATCTCCTACTGTGGTCGCCAATTGTTTATGGGTGAAAATCGTTTCAGCCGATTTTGGTAATTTTGATAGGTGAGCGAGAAACAAATCTAAACCCTAAACAAATATACTGCACGGGAGTACTTTAGATTCGAGAGATCAATCTGTACAACTCCGACCTAAACCAAGGAATGGTCGTTCCGGATTTGCTTCGGTCACAAAGAGGAGGAGAATGGCTGGTTTAGGGAGGGAAGCGAAGAGAGTGTTGAGACCAGAGCAGTTCTGTAAGAGTAGTACTTGACTTGTATCAGAAGGTGAAAGCTTTGAGAAAGCTAGCAAAGTTGCCTTTATGAGTATTGCATTTCTCCCTGACCAAAAACTCGTGTTTTTGGTGGAAATAGGTGAGACCCATTTATACAAGTCTAAGTGAAACGTACTCTGGCCTCGTAAGAAAAATAAACGAATGAGTTAAATGGGAAGAGGTGGTAACGCCCGTTATTGATGGAATTTGATGGAATTGATGTTTCATTATGAAAGAGCGTTTCACCAATACTTCCTGCACTTACTAACCGTTTTATTCTTAATACACTGTCTTGAAACGGGCATTTGTGTATGCCGCACGCTGTAAACCGCCAAACCAAAACTCTAAAGAGCATCCCCCGGTTTGTGACATGTATTGATGTCTCGAGTGTTTTCATGGAAAACGTGTAGCATGTCGCTGGTGTTTGATAAGTTGAGCTTGAGAGATGTTCCGGCTCAGTGGCGACCTTCAACGGTCGAGATTTTGCATCTTGAGAGGAATCATGGCCTTTGATGTAGGCGCGGCATGCCAAAGTGCAGGGTTGCATGGCATGTGCCAATGGCTTGTGTGGAATGCCTTGGCTGTAAGTTGCGCATCGGGTGCAGGTGGCAATGCCAAAATGCAAGTGTTGGATGACATGTGCCAATGGCGCGCATAGCGGATTTGGCCCTAGGTTTGCACGGCTTGGCATGTTAGGTTGCAAAGGTCGCTTGGCATGTGCCAATGGCGCGTGTGGCGGCTTGGCACTAGGTTTGCACGGCTTCGCATGATAGGTTGCGAGCGTCGCATGTGCCAATGGCGCGTGTGGTGGCTTGGCCCTAGTTTTGCACGGCTAGGCATGCTAGGTCGCAAGCGTCGCTTGGCATGTGCCAATGGTGCGTGTGGAAACTTGGCCCTAGGTTTGCACGACTTGGCATGATAGGTCGCAAGCGTCGCTTGGCATGTGCCAATGGCGCGTGTGGCGGGTTGTCCCTAGGTTTTCACGGCTTGGCATGCTAGGCCGCAAGCGTCGCTTGGCATGTGCCAATGGCGCGTGTGGCGGCTTGACCCTAGGTTTGCACGGCTTGGCATGCTAGGTCGCAAGCGTCGCTTGGCATGTGCCAATGGCGCGTGTAGCGGCTTGGCCCTAGGTTTGCACGGTTTGGCATGCTAGGTCGCAAGCGTCGCTTGGCATATGCCAATAGCGCGTGTGGCAGCTTGGCCCTAGGTTTGCACGGCTTGGCATGCTAGGTCACAAGCGTCGCTTGGCATGTGGCAATGGCGCGTGTGACTTGGCCCTAGGTTTGCATGGTTTCGCATGCTAGGTTGCAAGCGTCGCTTGGCCTGTGCCAATGGCGTGTGTGGCGGCTTGGCCCTAGGTTTGCACGGTTTGGCATGCTAGGTTGCAAGCGTCGGTTGGCATGTGCCAACGACGCGTGTGGCGGCTTGGCCCTAGGTTTGCACGGTTTGGCTTGCTAGGTTGCAAGCGTATCTTGGCATGTGCCAATGGCGCGTGTGGCGGCTTGTCCCTAGGTTTGCACGGTTCGGCATGCTAGGTTGCAAGCGTCACTTGGCATGTGCCAATGGCGCGTGTGGCGCAATGTTTGTGCAGCTCGGATTTGGCATGGTTGTCGTGAAGCGCAACGATTGTGCGGATCGGATTTGGCACGGTTTCCGTGAAGCGCAATGATTGTGCGACTTGGTTTTGGCATCGTTGCCATGATGCGCAGCGGTTGTGCGGCTTGGTTTTGGCATCGTTGCCATGATGCGCAGCAGGTGTGCGGCTTGGTTTTGGCATCGTTGTCATGATGCGCAGCAGTTGTGCGGCTTGGTTTCGGCATTGTTTCCATGATGCGCAGCGGTTGTGCGGCTTGGTTTTGGCATCGTTGCCATGTTTTTGCACAATGGTTGTGCGGTATGCGTAGACTTAGGGTTTTGTGTGTCGAAACCTAGTTTAGCATTTGAAAAAAGATACCCTGATAATTTTTTACATAAGTGCATTAAAGTTTCTAATAAATATGTTTAGTGCCACCGGTGACGTCATGCTATACGTACGGATTTACGATTTTACCCCTTGTCTAAAAACTACCATCAATACTATGGTTTTCCAATGCAAGGCTTAGCATTGACAGTTGGCTGTCGCAATATTTCATTACGCATCGTTTGACCTTTTAAGTGTGAACAAGCACTCATTTTTATGCATAGGTGCGACTTTCACGACGATAACAAAAGATTAATATTTTTCAGATAAGGATCTCAACATGTGGCACGGAGTTCAACCACGGAAGTTCTGCGAATTGAGAAAATTTCAATATTCCAGATTTTTGGTATATAGAAGGAGTTCAAAGAATTTATCTGTGTAATTATTGCAACTTTAAACAGGTTCAGTGTCGCTTTATACTAGTGGCGAATCCATCTAGGAGGAAGTAAATTGGATTAAGAGATGAATACAGTATAATTACTGAAATACTTCATAAATATGTTAAATATGCATATAGAATACTGAGAGTTTAGTTGGGTGAAGCCTTATACAGTATCTCTCTAATACAGATTCATATACAAATTTACAGAAATAAAATCCCCTTGTCATAAAACCACCATATCTACAACGTCATATCAAGTGTGTCGACAAATAAGGCTTTTCAAGCAGCAATGACCATAAACAACTACTTTTTTTACAACGTAGAGCAAAATGTTCCAAAAGTTGTGCATGCATACACTGGAAAAAAAATATTGACGGAAGCACTCCTTTTTATGCATAGGTGCTACTTTCACTCGATAATAAAAGACTAATATTGTTCATATAAGGATCTTAACACATAGTGCGGAATTCAACCACGGAAGTTCTGCGAATTGAGACAATTTCAATATTACATGATGGGATTCTACATTTTGGTATATAGAAGGAGTTCAAGGAATTTATATGTGTAATTATTGCAACTTTAAACAGGTTTAGTGTCGCTTTATATTAGTGGAGAATTTATCTAGGAGGATGTAAATTCGACTAAGAGATGAATACAGTATAATTACTGAAATACTTCATAAATATGTTAAATATGCATATAGGATACTGATAGTTCAACTGGGTAAAGCTTTATATAATATTCTCTAATACAGATTCAGATACAAATTTACAGAAATAAAATCTCCTTGTCAGAAAATCACCGTATCAACAACGTCATATCAAGTGTGTCGTCAAATAAGGCCTTTCAAGCAGCAATGACCATAAACAACTACTTTTTTTTTCAACGTAGAGCAAAATGTTCCAAAAGTTGTGCATGCATACACTGGAAAGAAATATTGACGGATGTATTTTGGTTTAGGTGGAAATAAATAACAATTAACTTTATGCTTTTGTACCAAAAAAAAAAAAAAAAACTTTATTCCTATATTTTGAGACGAAATGACTTCTTACACGGATAATGCGGAACGAATATGAAATATTTTAGTTTATTATGTATATTTTCTGGACATAATTTAGTGATTATTCAATTATATATTTGTAAGCTTTTTTATGGTCAAGGAACTAAAAAAAAAAGAATAATCATTAATGTATTTAAGGAAGTTGTTCATTTTGTCCCTTTATCCCGGTTAGGATTAGAAAAAGTTAGAAAAAAGTATACATTTGACGTAAATATTTATTTATCGAACATTCATTTATTGAGATTAGACTGTAACCCAAACCGGTTTAACGGTGGGACAAACTCCATCTTCAGGTCAATAGTCAAAACTAAACACTAAAAAAGAGGTACGTAATGTAAAAATAGAGAGAAAATAACCATCACCATTAATTAGTATCTGGCTGGCCTGCAACAATTCTCAACAAGATTCCCGTTTGGTAGTTTTCTTAAATAAGACCCTCATTTTCTGGTAAAAGAATGTACCTTTTCTTTTCTTCATCTTTTCCTTGCAATGTTCTTGTAGTATAAATCAATTCCTTTCTGAAACCTTCAATTTGGAGTCCAGGGGGGCTTACAAAAGTTTCATACATTTTTCTATATATTAAAAGGAAAAAAATAAAGAAAAGAAATTAAAAGAAGCCCCGCTAGAGCTCTCAGAAAAAATGGGGGATGACAAAAAGAAAAAGATCGCCGTCTTTACGGTATCTTCAGTAATGTTGGTTGCTATGGTTGTTGCAGTTACCTTTGGTGTTACCAACCACCTCAAAAATAACCATCCTAGTGATGAGGGTAATCATGCTCCTCCAGCTGATGCACATACTTCTAACAAGGCCATTGAAGCCATTTGCCAACCCACTCAATATAAACAAGCTTGTGTTGATAACCTCAGCAAGGCAGCCGGAAACACTACAGATCCTAAAGAACTCATTAAGATTGGGTTCAACGTTACGTTGGATCATATTCGTGAAGCTTTGAGTCATTCAGGGACATTGTTGGCATTGGAGAAGGAGCCAAATGCGAAACTCGCTCTTCAAAACTGTCAAGAGCTTATGGATTACGCGATTGATGATCTTGTTAACTCGTTCGACCAGTTGGGTAATTTGGACCTCAGCAAGATCGATGATGCCGTTGAAGATCTTAAAGTTTGGTTGGCTGCTGCTTTAACATATGAAGACACATGCTTGGATGGGTTCGAAAACTCGACTAGCAAGGCAGGGCAATCCATGAGGGATGCATTGAACGCAACTCAAGAGTTGACCAACAATGGATTGGACATGGTTTCCCAAATCTCCAAGATTATTGGATCATTGCAGATCCCATTGTTTAACCGTAGGTTGATGTCAGAAGAAGAGGAATTGGAAATTCCACCATGGGCAACCGCCGGGCAACGCAGACTTCTCAAAGTTGACGTCAACACAATCAAGCCCAACGCTGTTGTGGCACAGGATGGGAGCGGTCAGTTCAGGACAGTTAAGGATGCACTTCAGACAGTGCCTGTCAAGGGCAAGGAACCTTTCGTTATCCACGTTAAGGCCGGAGTCTATAAGGAATATGTTAATCTCACAAAGTCGATGACCAACGTGATATTGATCGGAGACGGCCCGACAAAAACCAAGATCACCAACAACCGTAACGTAATGGAAACCGGAATGAACACATTTGCTTCTGCAACATTCAGTATGTTATTTCGACAGTTCTTGCATGCATACATGCATGCATACTTAAACCTTAAATTTGCGTACTCTTTTATGAATTTCGATATTTCTTGATTAACTGATTGAATGATGAACAAACAGGTGTCGTTGGATACGGTTTCATGGCTAAGGACATTGGGTTCGAGAACACTGCTGGTGCAGCTAACCATCAAGCTGTGGCTTTGAGGGTATCTGGAGATATGTCCATCCTCTACAATGTCCAGATCGATGGTTACCAAGATACCCTATATGCACACGCCAAACGTCAGTTTTACAGAGATTGTACCATCTCCGGAACAGTAGATTTCGTCTTTGGAAACGCAGTGGCATTGTTCCAGAACTGCAAATTTATAGTGAGGAAGCCAATGGAAAACCAAGCAAACATGGTTCTAGCCAGTGGAAGGAAAACAGAAAACGATCCTGGTGCACTCATCCTCCAAGACTGTGTCATCGAGGCTGAACCAGCGTTGTTCCCTGTCAGGAAGACACTGAAATCCTACTTGGGTCGTCCATGGAAAGCATACGCTAGACACGTAATCATGCACACTGAAATCGGCGACTTGATTGACCCTCAGGGTTGGCATGAATGGATGGGTGATTTTGGTATCAACACTTGTTACTTTGTGGAGTTCGAAAACAAAGGACCTGGTGCTGTATTGACTGGAAGAATCAAGTGGCCTGGTATCAAGACCGGCACAGTTACTGCGGAACAACTTAAAGAATTTACCGCTACTTCCGCAATCATGAAGGGTGGTCAGTTTATCACTAGTTCTGGTATCCCATTCAAAGCTGGACTGTGATGTGCTTGATATATCAAATTCTAAGATATATACATAATCACAAAACATACAAATGAAGATGAAGTGTGAAAAGAAAATATACTGAATGTGTGTACCAATTGTTCAAACACAATAAAACTACTGTTGTATACTAGAGAAAGAGAAAGAGAATTCATAATCACCGGGACTTTTTTTGTTCCTTGCTTCAAATTTTTCCATAGGAATTGAATTGTTATCACCTGTCAATGTATACATTTCAGATGTGACTAATTGTTACTCATTTCCAAAGTCAAGACTTTGCCAAGTTAGAGCATTGTGTACAATATTTACGTGTTTAATTAAGGAGACATACTCAGACTCGGAGTCTCGAACTCTTATCTTCATAAAAAAAAATTAGAATCCTATTATTGGGGCGCCAAACCGTGGGGTTTTTTTTGTGCTGCATTGGGTCATGAAATAGTAATCCACATAACCCCTTATCCTGATTTTTTTTTGTAATACCTAATCTACCGTCAATTTGGTTAGTGCTGATAAAAATGATTAAGCTAACTAATCAATATTAGTGGATTAGACTAATCAAATAATTAATCTTTTGAAAATCAAAACTTTATTTTCTTGGATTTTGAAGAAGGGGAAAGATGATTTTGGTGGATTTTTTTTGAAAAACTTTGATGAAATCCTTCGTTAGAATACTCAGGAAAACCTTATAATCAACTTCCAATAGCAATTTTATCGATTCAGATCAGTTAAAAATCTGGATAAAATCTGCGTTTTTTACGTGTTATGGCTGGGATAATGTGTCGAACCAGCCGTAAAAGGGTAAATACGGTTGGCTACTGAGGAACTCCCAGACGTAAATAAAACGGATGGGAAGTGAAGAACTTATGGCCGTTATTTGGTCCAGAATCATCCAAGTCTGTATTACGGCTGGGTTAACATGTTGAGAAAGAAATTTTCCCGTCCATAAATGAATATGTAAGTTGAGAAATTTAGAGTTTTAACATGAATACATACTACGATTGAAAGGTAGTAATACTTTCATTAATTAGACCATAATAAAACTCATTACATACAAAGCTGGTTTTGATAAAACTCCTTTCGATGTATCAAGAAGTCTTTGATGACGGCGAATTGAGCTTCGAAGTTGAAATCATAACCTTTTCATTTTATTCATTCCTTCTTAGCTTGAGCTACGACTTCATCATCAGTCTCACGTCTAAATCGAAGTTGCTTGCAAATACGAAGTAAAGCCATATATTTTTCCACATTTTTGCATATGTCTTAAAATCGAAGATAAAATTCAACTTCATAACTGTATGCTTGAAATTTTTGAAATTTCACTATAAAAAATTTCTTGTAGTGAATTTCTTGAAATTTTCAATCGCATTAAAGTTGAATTTTAAAAATCTCACTACATCAAATTTAACTATAAAAACTTCATAGCGGTTATGTTTCACTTCAAAAATCTTACTCTAATGCAATTGACTGGCTAAACCACCTTTCTTTCGTTCTTTTCCCCTCTTTATATAGCATAGTACAAAATTTTTGCAAAGACGTAAGTCTTCATCCGGAGTAAAATTGAGTTTATCCTTAGAGTGTATTGCATTGAGTTTTTAAGTGTTTTGGTGGAGATTATTAGTATACGTAGAAGGTGTCGTTTTGATTTGGAATGAGTGGTTGTATGGAGGTGGAGTTATTTCAAGTATAAATAAGTGGTTGAATAGCTAAAACGTTCTATAATAAATCAGCCTTCTAAAGGATCTATTTTTCAAAATTGAAAAAGTAGCCGATAGAATGTGGTACAAAAGGAAATTCTTGTATTTACGACTAGGAATTTGCTGAGTCGACCAAGCCGTAAGTATGTATAAACCTGTAGGTTTTGTGGTACGTCAGATTTACGGCTAGGAATGCAAGCCGTAAAATTGGATTTTTACTTTATGTCAGATTTACAATTTGGAGTCCTGACCGTGAAATAGACACTCAACCTGGATATATAGCCGTAACATGGATTCAAAATATCTTTGGGTTATCAGTGAAAGAAACATCTAGGTATTTCCAAACCGTAAATGAAATACGGTTGGTTTACCCATCCGTTTCGGCTATTACGGCCAGAAATTTCTAACAGATAATATCTGCCATTTTTTTGACAAATTTGCTGGTTATCAATGAAGGAAACGGATAGTTATTTCCCAACCTTAAACAAAACACGGTTGGTTTACCTATCCATTTCGGCTATTACGGTCAGGAGTTTCTAATGGACATTATATGCCATTTTTTGGACAAATTTATTGGTTATCAGTGAAGGAAACTTCTAGGTATTTCCCAACCGTAAACAAAACATGGTTGGTTTACGTATACGTTTCTACTTTTACGCCTAGGATTCCTAACCGTGTGACAACTCTTACGGTTGGAAAACCCAATCGAGGACAAGAGGTGTGGTTGGGAAACCCAATCGAGGAAAAGAGGTGTGTTTAATTTTAGATAGCAATATAGGCATTTACGGCTAGGTATTGTGAAGAAACGACCTTGCCGTAAGTGCTCAACAATTTCCATTTTGTTGATTTTTACATCATTCCACTTCGATTTAGACAAAAAGGAAATACTAACAAATAAAAATCTATCCTTCCAAATCCATAACCAAACAATGAAAACACTAAATAGACAAAGTCTTAGATGATAAAAAATCCATGAAGCAAAATAGTAAAAGGCCACTACATCTCTATTAGTCATTCACTGGATTCCTCACCCGAATCAGACTCCAAGCCCGATCATGATGCCTCATCCGAATCCTAGTTCCCTTTCTCCTCTTCCACAACCTCCTCTACAACTTTAGATTTTTACCTCTTCCACTGCCTCCTTGAACTAGAGTTTGTTTACCTTCACCACGTCCACCTAGTTCACTTGGATATTTGTCGCTTTTATCAATTGTACCTCCTTTTTTACCTCCACCATGTCCACCTCGACCACCTTTTCCTTGCTTTGATTGAACATGCTCATTTGAGGGAGCATCCGAGTCCTCGCTAAAAGAATGAGAGCTAACCCTCTTACTTCTCCTTCTCCGGTCCTCTTCATAAGCATGTAGACCTCCTTTGTCAGGGGTTATTATGCCTTTAACTCGATTCCGGAGTAACCTTTGTTCAAGCACCGTTATCTTTTCACTCGAATTAATGCCACGTGTCATGTCCTCGACCATCCAATTAACTCGTTCAACCTATTTTTTTATATCAAATACACAAACTATAATTACTCGTAAATAACTAAAAAAAATAAACACATAAAAACATAAGGATAATTAGTAGTATATGTACCACCATATCCCTCCATTCACTTTCATGATTCGTTGATGTCCTTGATGTCGAACTCTCTCTCTTCTTGAAGTATTTCCTTGTTTCGGCATTGAAAAGACGAGGGTACCCAAATGTACCTCAATCTAAAACTTTTCCACCTATAAGTCCTTTCTCCGAAAGTGATTTTCTATGTACTGAGTCGAGACAATACAACTAATCGGTTCACACTTCGTGTGATCGTCTATGGATACAAGATCGAGAGAATACAACAACGAAGTATGTTTACTTGATAATAGGTTCGGACTTAACCAAACACAATATGATTGCTATTAAGTAAATAGGAATTAACGTTGTGTATTTTACTTCTAATTATAATAAAACAATTATAATTGCGGAAATATAAAAGTAAAAGACACAGCAAGATTTTGTTAACGAGAAAACCGCAAATGCAGAAAAACGCTGAAACCTTGTCCATAATTGAGTACTCTCAGGATTAAGACGCTATACAAAATCTAAACCAACTTCGTATAGTTGAGACCAAGCAACTAAATCTATTGTTCACCTAGTTCCGTCTGTATCCCTGTGCTTCCAACTTGCAATAAGTCACGCACTTGGAACAATTCCTTTGGTGCGTATTCCAAACAGTAAAGGAACAACAAATCTGTTCGGTAACAACTCTTTTCAATCAAGTGATATGAGTTTGAAAAAAAGGTTCTTCGTTTATCCCAATAAACTCCTTTGTCGGGTTCTTAGATCAATCTATTCAACAACTACCAAAGTAATTGTTTAGACCATGCAATCAATACTATTAATCACAAAGAAATGTATTGATGTCGATATCTACTCAACTATTCAATCCAATCTATCAAAAGATAAACTGATTATAGTTGGATCCCTAACCGATCAAGTTTTGTGCACACCAAAGATTATGAACTCAAATGAGAAATATTATTTATCTTCAAATCTTCTTAGATCTTCAATAAACACCTGCACACAAACAAATTGAATTTCTTGTGATCAATCACACACAGAACGGAGTCTGCTAACAATATGGATTATCAAAAGACGTCTTTAGATCTACAAACAGTCTAAAGATCTCCCGTCGAAACTTCGATCTAGTTTGATTGAATCTTATATCAGAAGAGAAGATTCTCAAGCACAAACAAACAAGGTACAATCAAAGTTCAACAAATGTTAGTCAATCAAATCAATCGAAAACTAATAATAAACTGCAATTATCTAGTTTCCCACCAACGGTACTCGTAGAGCTTCCCAATCCCAAAGAAGTATTTAAAACGAGCGGTCGTAAGAGATTTCGCCTAATTAGGTTACTTTCCTCTTTGAATAGACGGCTCCACTAGTAACAACACAACTAGGTAGTTTTGCTGGCTCTGAGGATTAGTTTGCTTGAAATGCAAACTTAAATATTTATAAACCAAGGAAGTTTGAACACCAAGGAATTTCCAAAACCGAATATTCTCAAAGATATGCTATAAACATCGAATCGGTTTTCATAATTCCTGGAAATGCTCTGTCCAAATAATGACCGAAATCTCAGTGGAAAATCTCCAATTAGTAAATGCACATTTTCAATTTTATTTTATAAAGATACGCAATTAATTGCTGGAAATTAAAAGCATATAAAACTAAAAACCTTAATTAAAAGATTCTCAATTTATTTCAATACGGAAATCCTCTTTCATATTTACAATCTTGGAACCGATTTTCCACACTTCCAAACAAGTTTAGAATTGGTTCATCTGTATTCCAAGAACTATGTGATTGATCAAACACATTCAATCACCAAACATGGGTTTCACGGTTCTACCAAAACAAGTTTCGGTTCTACCTCCAACTGGCTACTAGGATCGGTCACACTAATTTCCATAAAATGGCTAACTAAGTACCAGGATCGGTTACCACTTATTTATGGTACTTACTTGTGATCGGTTTCACAAGTTATAGGATTGGTTACACCAATTACTAAAAACTTGTTAACCTACTACAAGAATCGATTACACATTTTGTGATTAGTCCCAACCAAGTTCTAGGATCGGTTTCCCAATGACTAGGAATGGTCACACCAATTACAAATATCGATCATACCATTTCAGGTGATTACTTAAGATTGGTTTCACTAATAAAAGTCATATCGATACATAAGTCAAGCCTTGTGGATAGTTTTACCAAGAACATAAACAAGTCATGACCGGTTATACTAAACACACATATTAGTAATCCAAAGATTTGCAATGAATAACACTACCAATAAGCCTAGCGATTTTCGTTCGATTCACAAACAAGTCTATGAATGTACTTCCTTTAGACGAATGTAAAATATTATTTCCTAGGACGAAATCTTCACCCATACCCATACACATAATCACAATAGCATTCCTACGATTATGTTGATGTCTTATATACGAAGTTCAAAAGATAAGCGTTATAGTTCGTATTGTATTCCTTAATATTACGTCTAACTAGCTAGAGTATATTCATTCACAGTTTCGCAGTTGTGTTTTCAATATAGAACGACTTGAAAGATACGTTAGGAATGAAACAGTTCAAGTCAAAATATTACTAACCTCAAGAGGAAGGATGATGTCGTCGTTGTATCTCTTTACTTCTTCACATTCTTCAAGTCTTCGAGTAATACTTGTATGTCTCATATCCTAATAACTTTCTAGCTAACCTATACGAAGTTGACTCTAGTAATAATCAAGCGACTCTTTAAATGAGTTTTTGTTCACTAAAATATGACAACCAAACTTGACATACCAACGCTTAGTGGGTTTAACTGAACTATGCTCTAACAATCTCCCCCTTTGTCAACTTTAGTGACAAAACTCTTACATCATATGGATAAACAAATTACAAGAATTCATTATACATACGCTTGATTCCAAGTTTCAACAGCACAAACCTGTATACGTTCAACCCACAAATGTCGTTGTTGATATTATAATAACAAAGATAATTATACTCCCCCTAAAGGTAAGATATGTAGATTTTCAATCCGCACGTCTTTGTTATTCCCTTTTTATTTATGATAACCACAAGTATCAATATGATATGTTACTCCCCCTTAGTTTATGCTTTACTCTTTTCGTTAGATATAACGTTTAAGAACCATTGTCCTTTCCTTGGTGATACCAAATCAATACCAATATCACTTGTTTACTCCATATATTTCTCCCCATTTTTGTCACAAAATGACAAAGGTACGAGCAAATAAAGGACAAACCGAAAGGATCTTACAAATCTTAAAAGATTTGCAACCTATAAGAGTTAAGCACGGGGGTTCCACATACCATTTCAGATAACCAATATCAAAACCGAAACTACAACGTAATTTTGTTTTGATATGCTACCAAGGACAATTTCCCGAAGCAATTTTCCCTAATAGTTTAGCAAATCAAAATCGACTAAGCACCTTAGTTCTTTGCTAAACCGTTTGCACAAATACAATCGCTTCATTCGATAAGACCAAAATAAGGATCATAATTAACTCTATTTTTCTCATCAGGTTCTAATTATTCGAACAATAACTTAGACCTTTCACTTTAAACAAGACAAGTACTAAGGTAGTTAACTAGTATTTTTTGTTAAGGCATTCGATTATACTTGAATAACCGAATCCTACACTTTGATAAGTCTAACTAAGATTAAAAATAAATTAGTTTCTCTTATCTGGAATCGAGCTAGACTAAACAATTGACCCGAAAACTTTTGTTAAGACATAAACAATTTATATATACAAACCAAACAAATCAACTTGCATAATTATTTATCTCAACCGGAAGCAATTGAAACAACCATAGATATTAAAGTACCGCAATTGCACCGTAATTTCGTAATCCTAAACAATTGATACCAAACGATAAAGAAAGATAACAATAGTATTTTTTAACCGGAAACAATTGAATCACACATACACATCCATAAATATACAATAAAATAACCATCAATTGTACCGAAATTTTGTTAAATAAAAGCAAAATATATGCAATAAAATCAGGCTTTTCTTAAACAGGAAAACGATTAACTAACAAATTTGTTACCTCAAATTCCACATTCTCTTCACCCCTTGAGATATGTCATTAAGCGCAATTTCAAGTTAGAAATCCCCTCCCCCATTAATGTTGTCATCCTCTCGCAAGAACAAAAGAACAACAACAACCAACCTTTACCAGAGAAAGGTTGAAAACCGGTTTTAACTAATGCATAGCAAAAGTTGAAAACGCCGAAACACATATGCTTTTATGCTAAACCAAAAACGATTCAACATATTGTGACTTTTTCATACATGAGTTTCAATCGGAACCCCTTATGATCCTTTGATAAAGCCTACCAACATGGGCTAGAACTTAATCCCGCTAAACCAAAAAGTCACCCAAACCATATGGGTTCACACCATATGAGATCGAATATTAAGGTTAAAAAACTGAAATCAAACATCCCATAAATACATAGCAATAATATAAAGCATTTAAGAACAGTCTATGTAATTGAAAAACTATCGCAAGAAAAATTATAAAATAATAATTTTATTCATAAATAAGATAGTTTTATTCAAAATAGGCCTTACACAATTATTGAAAGAAATCAAAAACTGATGTCTATTTTCCTGGATTAAGAATTACAGCATGTATCTTAATCTCTAATTTTACTCTTTTAGAGTTTCATTCAATGTTGAAACCAGATCAGAAGATTTCACAGAATTCCAACCATCTTCTATGATTAATAGTCTTGATTCAAGATTAATAACATTGTCATTGACTTCCTTTATTTCCTTTCACAAATCCTTTTTCATGTTCCTCACTGTGGACACACGAACTACGTGGGGGTCCGAATGCCCACAATCAATCATTAACATCTAAAGAGATTATGATGATGATACCCTGATGTTGATTCATTGGCTCAAAACCTTCGGGTTTATCATGGCCTCCTCCAATTTCCCCGTGCGTGGCGATCATGCATGGGATACAAGTATTTAAGGAAAACAAAACATATAAGCAAACACGTGCGGAGCTAAATGAATGTAAAGTGCTGAAATATAAACAAGACCAAGGTTTACGTGGTTCAGCATTAAGGCTTACATCCACGGGGTTTGTTGTTCTACTATATTATTCACGGTTACACGAATAGTTGAATGACTTCGGGTTTACATGTTTCTCTCCACTAAGGGATTAACTTACCCTTACTATTCTCTCTCTCTCTCTATCCTGATGTTTTTTCGATCCCCCTTCCTCTTTGTGGAGATTGGGTATTTATAAGGTTGGAACGTGGGACCCATCTCTGAAGACCGTTGGAACCTTATCTTATCGTGTCCTTGCGTCCATCACGCGGAGGTCTGCGTTTCCCCCTCGATCCCGCGGAGGCATCTTCGCTCGTTCCACAGGTTGGTCGACACGTGCACTGCTCAGAGTGTTTAATGCGGGTAGTTGAGGGGTCTGCTCGTGTCAGACAAGTGTCTTCTGCCCCTGTCAGTCCGTGTCAGCTAACTTTCTCTCCACCGTTGATCTTAGCCCCTCTTCTGGGGATGAGATAAAGCAACTCCTCGGGGTTTATTTGGTGCTTCGTGACGCATCATGTTTTGATGTTTTGGCTTGCATGCTTTCCACGTACCTTTCTGTATACACGTGTCCGATAGTGAGATATATGTGTACACAATTTGCCCCTTTTCTTCGGGCTTAAATGGCTAATGGGTGCCTTGAAGAAAAACTATCCTCGCACATTCTTCTCACTCCTAATAACTTCTCCTAGATACTTGGGCACGTCTTTTATTCGTGCATTAACTGCTTATGTAACGGGCACGTTTTCCTATTTCTCCCTTAATTTCCTCTTTTCTTTCGGGTATTTTAAGGATAGAGAGGAAATTTAATTTCATTCTTCCTAAACACTCTCTCAGTTCATTCTTCCTTTAAATTTCCTGCCTGCCTTCATTGAACCTGTGACCTTAAATTCTTTGTCAGTCTTCATTGCACCTGTGATCTTAAATTCTGTCAGTCTTCATTGCACCTGTGATCTTAAATTATCTCTATCTTAGCATTAACCACGCCCGCTTCCCCTGTTCGTTTCTTCTACTTGCTGTTTTTGCCGGTGAGTTTTTCTTTTCTTTATTTCACTGTTTTATGCCGTGTTGATTTGTGAATTTTCTGCTACTGTTGTTCCTTATTTGTGATGAAGAACTTTTTCTGATGCTTGCATACTAGTTTGCCCCTGTTCTTCATCTTAAATTAAGGAAGCCATTACTTCGAGGGTGAAATATTGAGCATGTATCCTAATTTTAGGGTTGCTATGTTATCGTGGTTGTATTGCTATGGATGTGTTTTTTGATTTTTGGTTATCGTGTGTAACTTTTTCTTGATTTTATTCTTTCCGCATCCATGTCTGACCGTCCGCGGCCTACTTATGAGACTCCTGATTCTAGGTTGTCGAGATCTCCTCAGCGGTGAGAGTCTCAAGATGATGTTCGTCGGATTCTAGGTTGTCCCTGTTTAATGCGAGTAGTTGAGGGGTCTTCTCGTGTTTAATGCGGGTTGGTCGACACGTGCACTGCTCAGAGTGTTTAATGCGGGTAGTTGAGGGGTCTGCTCGTGTCAGACAAGTGTCTTCTGCCCCTGTCAGTCCGTGTCAGCTAACTTTCTCTCCACCGTTGATCTTAGCCCCTCTTCTGGGGATGAGATAAAGCAACTCCTCGGGGTTTATTTGGTGCTTCGTGACGCATCATGTTTTGATGTTTTGGCTTGCATGCTTTCCACGTACCTTTCTGTATACACGTGTCCGATAGTGAGATATATGTGTACACACTCACTTCACATAAGATTAGATTCTTGAGAAGATTATCATTCAGTGAAAATATTTCTTCATTAGGAACATCTTGATGAAGCTCTAGAGATGAATCTGAATCACCATCAGAAGATTCGAGACGAAGTTTCTTGTTAGGAAACAATATAGTCCAGACTTTTTCAGTTTTGCGAAAGTTGCAGCTAGAAGTAGACATTCTGTCACATATCTATAAAATGAAGTAAGAGGTCTTTCCTCTTATAAGTTTAAAAAAAATTTCTCAAAATCCTTGAGAATGTCTTCAATTAAATCCTTAACTGAAAAATCATTTTAAAAAATATTTTTTTCCAAATATTTACATTTATATCCTTATTGTATACTTTTGAGGTTAACAAGTAAGAATTCATGATAACCAATTAGGTTGTCATTTTTCGGTTGCTGAATTTTCTTCCCTTGAAGATTTCAACATTCTTACAAATTTGAGAATACATCATGTTTGAACTGTTCGGTTCATTGCTCAAATTTGATGTAAGATCTTGATGTCCAAAAATCACGTTATTCAATTTTTACGTTGATTTTCAGAGGTGATTTTTGATCTAGTAGATCTTGATCTTTTTGATCTTGAAGAGATAACAAAGCATTTTTTTGATGATGCCCCCATTGTCTGCATCAGAAACAAATACCATAATTATTTCGATTGTAACCCTTAGGTTTTGTAGGTTTGTTCAACCCTGTTTTCTTGTTCCTTGATATATTTGTATCAAGTGTAGATTTTATTGAGCAGAAAAGTTTATCTCTTAATTTCAAATTCTCTGCTTTTAACTTTCTGATTTCATATTGACAATGATTGATGTCATGAATGAGTGTAGATACTAGTTCTTTCCCAGAGTGTTGAGAGAGTTAGATTTTTACAAGACGCTTGTTCAGTTTCACTTTATCATCCAGATAACTTTCTTTGATTTAATCAAGCGATGATTTTATTTCATTGATTTCAGATTTAAGAAACAAGTTTTTTTTTATTTTCACAAGGAAACTCTTGTTGAAAAACCTTAGAGGTGAACTCTTCTTGAGTATCCACTATTGAAAGTGTTTCATAGTCACAGACTTCTGCAATAGTTGAAACATGGTCTATCACATCAACTTGATTATTCTCATTAGGACAATAGTCAAGCGTGGCAATATATGCATTTCTCTTCCACT
The DNA here is from genome assembly GCF_003573695.1 of Papaver somniferum. Classification (NCBI taxonomy): domain Eukaryota; kingdom Viridiplantae; phylum Streptophyta; class Magnoliopsida; order Ranunculales; family Papaveraceae; genus Papaver; species Papaver somniferum. Next base: position 6,708,860 of record NC_039360.1, on the reverse strand, counting down.
GAGTATCCTTAGTTGGACAATCTGGAGAAATATGACCAAATCCTCTGCACTTGTAGCATTGAGGAATAATATCATCATCATGTTTATGTGAAGAAATATGTTTTCCCTTCGACACAGGGGATTCTCTTTTTCGGTGTTTGAACAATTTCTTGAATCATTGAGTAATAAGAGATAAATGATGATTTAGTTCTGCTTCATCTTCAACATTTTGATCTTCCTGGTCTTGGGAGTCTTCAAAACATTGAATCAGAACCCTTTTTCAGCTTAATCCAAATATTTGCAATGAATGACACTACCAATAAGCCTAGTGATTTCCCTTTCGATTCACAAAACAAGTTTATGAATGTACTTCCTTTTAACGAATGTAAACATTGTTTCCTAGGATGAAATATTCACCTTTACCCATACATAATCACAATAGCATTCATACGACTATGTCGATGTGTTATATACGAAGTTCAAAAGATAAGCGTTTTACTTCGTATTGTAATTCCTTAATATTATGTATAACGAGAGTGTAATCATTCACAGCTTCACAGTTATGTTTTCAATATAGCACGACTTGAAAGATACGTTAGGAATGAAATAGTTCAAGTCAAAATATTACTAACCTCAAGAGGAAGGATGATGTCGTCGTTGTAGCTCTTTACTTCTTCACATTCTTCAAGTCTTCGAGTAATACTTGTATGTCTCATATCCTAATAACTTTCTAGCTAAACTATATGAAGTTGACTCTAGTAAATAATCAAGCGACTCTTTAACTGAGTTTTTCTTCACTAAAATATGACAACCAAACTTGACATACCAACGCTTGGTGGATTCAACCGATCTATGCTCTAACAGGCATCCAAACGTTCCATATAAGGATGAGGCGACTCTTGATACCATTCCATGTAACTCGCATCTGCATCGGAAATGCCATGATCATCAAGATCTCTTCTACTCATTTGGTTTACTTCTTCGGAGCGAGCATTTCAATGATCGATCAACGGTGCTGATTCATAGGTCAATTTAATATCTGTGTCCTTAAATTGGGAGTTGGCTACGCTCAGTTTAAAGCGAGAGGCTTCGGGTACTCTTTTCTGGACAATGTACAATTTGACGGAGTGTTCCATGAAGATTTAAAATGACGCACCCAGTTGGATGAAACAAAGGTCCTATGTAGTTTGCCACATCAGAAAATAATCTATCACCAACTTCATCTTCTTCATCCTCATCAAGTCTCAAGTATGGATAAAAAACAACATCATCGATTGTCAAAGCATCCAACGTTTTCCTCATGTCGACCATTTCGATCTCTTTAGCCTTGTGTTGGGTCCCTCGAAAGGGGTATCTTCCTCTTGTAGGTTTCTCTAGAACCCTATTACTAGATCACCGCTTCCACGGTGGGGAGGGCCGACCGAAAAAAAATGAAATGTGTTATAAGGTTAAAATAGATATGCATCTAATTTATGGTAGTTTATATACATTTTTTCCCATTTTTTATGCATCTTTTGTGGTGGTTTGTATCAATTTACCCCATTTGCTATGCATCTTTTGTGTTGGTTTGCATCAATCCCCCCATGTATTATGCATCTTTTGTGGTGCTTTGCATAATGAGCTATGCATTAAATTTTAAAATATAAACACCATCGAATTTTTCGTAAAAACTCTAAATTTTATATTGTTGTTTGTACTCGTTGCGTACAGTTTTTTAAAACCTTTCCAATGACGTAAAATTTGTAAAATTCTAAGGCACGGATTTTAAAATATGTTATATTGAAGTTTGGTTACCAATTATACCCCTGAAAAATAAGAAACACAAGGAGTTACAATAATTATACTAAAAGGGAGGGACATTTTGGGATTTTCATGTCCCAAAGACTACCACCAAATTCAATTCCAATCTTTTTTATCAAATTGAACATTTGTGTTAGTCTACATTTTACAAAAAAGTGGCCATAGAAGGGACTCCCTCCCTACGGGCCCTCCGGTCGGTCGGCCCAATTATCCCGAGAAGGCCTCAAGCATTTAAAATGGTCGTAAGCCCATCACTACGGGAAAAAAATATAAATAAGATATTACACACAAAATAGAGAAGTAAAAAAAAAACATTTGTTGTATGGAAACAAAAAGATTCCTGGATAAGAGAAACGCGTCCCACAATTTGTGTTTTGTTCCACCTAGAAGCTTTGCAAAAATTGTCCATCACACTAGAAAGGAGGGCGGTGCCCCTCGAGTACCTAGGTACTTTATTTGTTTCTGGATCAAAACTGAGAGACTTCAACCACTGCAAATAACAAGCATTTACCTTATTTCTCGAGAAATCGAAGAAAAAAAAAGACGGTGTCAAAGAGAGTGCAACAAGTAAGTTATAGTTGTATGTCTAGCTCTTGCTTCGTCCATCACCACATGTCCACTAGCAACCTTGGGTCCAGAATCCTCAAACTTCTCCCTTAGACGAACAATGTTAATCTTTGTTGCAATCTTAACTGATTCATGACGTCCACCCGGTACACTTAATGGGCTTTTAGCTCTAGGCAAGGCTCCTCCACCTATCTCAAACTCTTCATCCGCTTCGATTTTTCCCCACCCAAGACAGTCTTTCACCAAGACATGAAACTCTTCAAAAGGAGTGGAATTGTTGAAACCCTAAAATACAGTTTTTCCTTCCAAAACAAGATCACTAATTTGCTCTGCATCATCCAGAGTGATAGTCATCTCGCCGAACGGGAGTTGAAAAGTCATGGTTTTAGGCCAGAATCTTTCTCTAAATCCAGGAACAGTTACAACATCATAGGTCTTCTGCAAAGCCTCGATTCCAGACCATAATCTTTTACCAAGGCTACCACATCCGAATGCTCTATATCCAATGGCCAAAACTTTCATTGTTGGTGCTTTCTTTAGGGATCACTTTATCGGGAAACTACAAACAATAAAAATAATTGGTTGTTAAAATTAACAATCCATAATAAATTTAATATAACATACAATAAATTTGATTTATTACCTTTACGGCGCAAACCCTAGCAGGCCATGATCACTAGTAACCAAATAAGACGCATCGATCTCCTGGCTCACCCCAAGGTCTCTCGTTCTTCTTGGAAGGTAAAAACTCTACATAACACCAATGATTTATCTTGTTGAGTCTTTTGGTGGATATTTCTTCTTCTCCCCCTTCTCCCTCTTCTCCTCCTCCATCGCGCCTTTACCCTTATCAATAGCAGCAACGCGCAACACTTGTTTTAGCCAAGTTTTCTTCTTCAGTCTCTAAATTTGGTTGTTCAACAACCACATTTGCACTAACTCCACCTTCACTTCCTCCATTAGTGGAAACTCCACCTTCACTTCCTCCATCAGTGGAAACTCCACCTTCATTTCCACCACCTTCATCTAATCCACCTATATTTCCTCCACCTTCATTTCCTCCACCTTCCATTCCTCCACCTTCGCTTCCTCCACCAGTGACAACTTCACTTGTATTCCTTGTATTTGCACTTAGTGGTTTTGTCTGAAGAGGTTATGGAGTCGGGACATTACAAGGTGTTACTTCTTGTGATCTTTTCTTCCTCCTTTCATTTTCTCTGTTCAAAGCTGATTGCAGATTAATACAAATAAGACCAAAAAAAAATTAAATAGGTAAATAAGGTTGGGAAAATTGAAGACAACTAAGCCACGGCATAAAACAATGACCAAGAAAAATTGACATTGCCAGACGCAAACAAGTTTACGGATGGGACCTTTAGTAATCGACGAAGACGTAACAGTTATAGCGGCTAGGAAATAATTTTTACGGCTTGGTTTCTCAAATTACGGATAGGAACAACCTAGTCGTAAACACTACCGCTGATTAATTTTCAACACAGAAGAAGATAAGGCTAGGAATAACCTAGCCGTGACAACTACGGATGGGACTTTGTGCAATCGACCGAGCCGTTACGCACATAACGGCTAGGAAGTAACACTTACAACTAGGAAATCAAATTACGGATAGGAACAACCTGGACGTAAACACTACCGTTAAATTAAATTTCGAACACAGAAGAAGATACAGCTAGGAATAACCTAGACGTAAACAAATTTTTGCGGTTAGGATTCCTCATTTCCCGTCCGTATCACCCAGTACGTTATGGCTAGGAGTTCTTAATGTTCCCAACCGTAACAGGTATTTACGGCTAGGAAAACAAGAACACCCAACCGTAAACTTGTACTGAAACTGTATTTTCAGACCTAAATTTTGCGAAACCAACTGAATAATCATTAATTTTTAAATAAACAGTGGTTTTTTCAATTTATACCTTATTGCAGTCATATCAGGAGTCTCGGCAGTTGGTTCATTTCCTTCATTCACTTCTTCTTTATTTTCACTTTCATCTTCACTTGATGAACTTGGTTTTTTGGTTCATGAGGAGGTTGTTTCGACGATCCTGCCTTTTCCTTTATCTTCATCATGGTTTTTTTTATAATGAATCTAATCGACGATGAATTTCGGTTGAATCGACGACTAATTGATTCAAAGGAAGAAAAAAGAAAGAGAGAGAAGAGTAGACAATTCTTCTCTCCAGTTTTTTTTTTTTTTTATGATTTTCAAAAAAATTTAAATTAGATTAAGGTTTCACCTATTTACCACCCACACTTTACCTAAATACCACTCCTAATAAAAAGAACTTAAACTTTGTGACCTTCTTTAATGTGAGTATCAAAAACCCACTTTAACAACTACTCAGTCAATATTCCTCGTTCAACTGTAAACCCTAGACACACTACTACCGATATAACCCGCAGCCATCACCTTAGGTTGATCGTACATATGTTAAATGATTCAAACTTAATCAAATGTTTATTTTGACCGGTGAAAATATTTCGATATTTAATGATGTACAAGTGAACAAATGCATACATCACTATCATATGATCCTTAACTTGAATCTTATTTTACGTTTACCAAAAATCGATTTTGCATTTAGAGTCTCAGAGAAGGTTAATCGTCGATCTCAAATCATAACTTCGTTATCAGAATTAAATTTTTTAGATCAGAAGAGAAGATTTTATTAAAGAACAGAGAATGTACAAAAGTCTACAGAATATAGACTATAAAGAAGCAGATGCAAAACAAAAACAAAACATCAAGAGAAAACAGTATCCCATTGTGAGACAGCATTTGAGAAGTTCAGATGAACTCTCTTCCCACAAGCAGTTGCCTACGAAAGCACCAAAGATTTTACATCAATAGTTAATCCTGGTCTGTCTTGAACTTGTAATTTTCCTCAAAGGTTCTACAATTTCTTTCTCTCCACAATACCCAAATTACTGCCGCCGGAATGAAATCCCACACCACCCTTCCAGAGTGAGAAAGCTGATTATTATGACAGGTATGAGCAAAAGAGAACAAATTTTCTGGAAACACCCACGCCCAATGACTTTTTGGAGTCACGGCATTCCAAATGGACTTTGCAACCTTGCAGTGTAGCAAAATATGCTCCTGAGATCCAGAACTATCTCCACAAAGAATACAAGAACTATAAATGTCCATACCTTTATGATTTAACATATCTTTGGAATTCAATTTACCATGTACTGCGCACCAGAGAAGGAAACTGACTTTAGGTGGGATACCAATTGCCCAGACAAATTGATGTGGGACATCAGCTATACCCTCTGCAACAGTAAAAGTCTTGTAAAGTGACTTAACTGTGAAACATCCAGATGGATGTAAAGTCCACCTTCTTGTGTCAGGCAGGTTGTCTGTAGTAGGTGGGTTACTACCTATAATAGTAAGCAGGTGTGCAAACTGAAGAACCTCTAAACCATTCATAGCTCTTTTGAAATTAAATTTCCAAGAACCATCATGAGAAATATGATCAGCCAAATTCCCAAACTACATATTGCCCAACTTATAAACTGCAAATTCCCAAACTTCGTTATCAGAATTAACGTTTTCGGACTTTAGTGGTTCCTCCCGGAACTTGAATGTAATCAATTGAGAGCATTTCAATACTCAAATATGTCTACATATGATTTCATTTAAGAAACTGATGCCATTAGTGTTTATATCTATAAATACCCCCGTTCATTTTATAACGGTCTGATTAATTATACGAAAAGAGTTTGAGAAATCCAATCCTTTTTCATTGAATGTGTATGTTTGGAATCAACTTTCATAGCACCTTTTCCATTTTATGTACATGAACTAATGGATTTTTCATTCATCCCATTTACCACCATTATTTATGGTTGATAAGGAAAAATGGCGGTCGTGGTGATCAATAGTTGTGAGCTTAGGCAGATTTCTATTAGAGTTTACAAAGAAGATAACTAGGTTAGATTATGGTTACCCGGACCAAATTTGGTTTATGATTGAAAGGAGATTGTAGTGTGGGTGGTATCTAGGAAAAGCATAGGTGGTAGATAAGCAAAATCTTAGTTAATAAAAGGGAAAAAAGGGTAATAAGTTAAGTTTATTGCCGGTATTTTAGAACTTTTACATAAATTAGGTCCCCCATATCCACGTCTTGGTTATAACTATCATATTAAGCCCCGCAAACAAATCCTAATGCAGCCCCAACAATAGGATTCAAAAATTAGTTAAAAATGTTGGTAAGACTCGACCAGCTAACTAACAAATCAATAACCCTTATTCATATACTTATTTAATGGTAAACCTGCAATTGTACTTTAAATTTAATTTACTTTGATCTGATTTTAATATATTTATTTTATAAACTTTTTTATTTTGAATACTTTACAAATGTTTTGGATGTTCTTTTTTTTCTGATAGTTTGTAAAAGTGGTCTTGGGCTATATTCGAAAAAATTTATATGGTTGGCATACCGTCTGTTGTTGGCTTGTTCACAAATAATATGTCATGAGTTTCGGCATTGTAGTCGGTATGGTTTGGAAATTTTCAACTATGATGACTGCTGCAAGAAAATTTTACAAAAATTGAACTGGCACTACGTCACCATAAAAGGAAGGGTCACAACTCTGTCGATTATCCAAAAGTTCGGCATGTAAGTATGATCTAAATTTTCTCCGACTCCGACTGCAGTTGCAAAAGAAATATTAACATCCACGACCACATGATTTCTAATTTCCACATATCAACCAATAGGAAACATCCCAGTTGGCCGGGGTCGAGCTCCGTCCTATAAATATCAGGACAGTGTTGTAAAATCAAGTTTTGTCCGTGACGGACTCACTGTCTATTTGGTAGTGTTACCGTATTTTCTAAGTAACCTGTTATAGAGGCTGAAGAAATCATTAGAGGGACTGATATAATAGGAAAAGGTCTTTCAAAAACCCTTTTATCTATATAATTTTTATAATGACTAAAGAACCCTTATTTAGTTAGTGTTGTTAATTTAATTACCTAATCATTAGGTTAATGAAAACTTTTTTATACTTAATGAAAACTTAAATCAGATTAAGAATTAGCTTTGGTGGAGAAATAAAATAGAGAGATTTCTTTTTTAAGAGATTTATTTAAAAAAACTATATTTCGATTTACTCAAACAAAATGAATGATTTTAGTGGCAAATTGAAGGTGGGTAAATCTCTATATAATAGAGAAACCATATTTTTCAGAGAACTCCACGATGGAGATCCTGTTATGGATGATTTCTTAGCTCTAATTTCAATTTCAGGACAATTTACGGTTGAAATTAACCAAAGAAGCCAACCGTAGGAGCCATTTACGATCGGAACCATGGAAGCCGACCGTAGGTGCCATTTACAGTTAGTATATGATGAACATCCAACCGTAACTGGTTAAAATTGGGAAAACCCAATCATAAACCAGTTACGGTTGGATAGTTCTCTTACGCGACGAACCGTAAATAGGTTACGGTTCGTTTGCCAGTGACTAGTATCCAACCGTAACTATTTACGGCTGATAACATTCAAGTCAAAGCCAACCGTAATCAAACTCACAAACTTAACTTATTTCCACTCAGGAATCTTTACGGTTGGTACTGTTAAAATCGAAACCAACCGTAAATATCTTTACGGTTACAAAAATGAACTGTAATTGGATATTCTAAATAGTCTTTAGAATTTACGGTTGATAGTTCTTCAATAACCAACTGTAACACCTTCATAAATCGATTTTACGATTGGTAATTAAAGAATAACCAACCGTAACTCAAAAAATCATACTACCTCCGTTTCTTGAAAACAGATACTTTAACCTTTTCATTTTAGCCTAAAAATGGGCCAAATTGAAAAGTAAAAGTATCTTTTTTCCAGAAACAGCGGGAGTAGGTTTTTTTTTAGGTTTAAATATATTTGATGATGGTTATCAAACAAAAACTAATTTTGATTTCGTTTTTTTTTAATGTATTAATTAGGTTTGAATAGATTGGAGGGTGATTTAGTCCCTTTAAAAATGAAAGGGTAATCTAGACCTTTAACATGACACTAAAACACCCCCTAACATTTGGTAGACATTATTATCATGGTGCAGCCCCGATAACAGGTTACTCTCCTAAACAAGGGCCGGTGGGCACACGATCTTTTCGGAAATAAAATTGTAATAAAACCTATAAATAAATACACACAGTCCCTAGAGATGCCAAAACCTATCTGTAGAAAAAAACATCCCTTCCTCGGAGAACGACAATGGCCGCTTCTGGTTTAAGAACAACACTGAAACGAAAACATCACGACGACGATTTCTTCTCTGATTCTCACAGGTACCTTCTAAATCTCAATTTTCCGCTTCGAATTTTCTGTTTTTTTTTTCTTTTTCTAATTGCTAAAGTTTTGATTTTGTGGCACAAATTTACAGATTTGGAAGTGATTCCGATGGTGAGGTATGCGACCATAGAAGAAGACACAATCTAACTAAGGTATTTCACAACCTAACTAAGGTAGCTCTTTCACACTTCAATTTTTCTTCTTTGCCTTCCTTTATGATTTGATTTGTTTTATTCTGTTGGAGTGTTTTTTACTGTTCAGTTCAACATAGGACTAGAACCCAAATTCGATAACATGTTAGTTGTTAATTTACTCTATTAAGTGATAAATTGCGTAGTTGTGCAGTGGTGCTGGTAAAGTTGGTGCATATTCACCAACATCAGCAATGTAACTTGCTTGTTTGTTCGATGTTGTAGCCTCGGTTTGGGTAGGATAGTATGCTTATAGTGTTGGTTTTGGTTTATTACAATTTTCCCCTTTGAGTATACGTCGCGGTTGTCTGTTTTTTTTGTTCTTTTTCAAGGGAAGCTGGTTTGATAGCTGAAGAGAAACAACTGGCACAGTTATGTTTTAAGGTGAAAACGGGTTGATGAAGCAATTTAGTGTTAGATTTCTGCAATGATGTCTCTTTATCTATTTTTAAAAGAAACAAACTTAAACTTACTGATCAATTGCGCTGTTGTTTTTCTCAATTTTTTATGCTAGCTTTAATCTAGATAGAACCATGTTTTTAAACCTGTAAATCTTCTTAATGTCGGTATGTAAGAAGAGTTGAATTCAAATAGCTACTTGTAGTTTGATGATTTTTACTTTGAGGTGTATTTTTCTCACTTGCAGGTTGCATCTTTGGAACCAAACCAAACGCCATTAAGGATTGGCCAGGAGGCCTCTGCACATGATTACCCCCCTCCTTCCAAGGTATATTCAATTTCTAAAAACAATGAAAACAAGGGAGTTAATATTACCAGATCTGATGAGGTTCCTGGAAAATCTAGTACAGATGGGACAACAGCTTCAATTACAATCAAAAGTGGAAATCTTTCTCTTGGAGCCTTGGAAAAAGCAAAGAGAGTCTTACAAATGCAGAAACAATTATCGGAAAAGCTAAAAAAGATACCACTGGTAAGTTTAGCAACCCTTTCTATACTTGATGATTCTTCAATTTGTCATTTGGGTTTTCCATTTTTTACTGGTCGTTTTACTACATTTTCAGTTGAGCTTGTTGCTTTTGTGTCCACGACTCTTGAGTTACATATCATTAATTTCTCTTCTCCTGGTTTTTAGGTAAAGAAAGTCTCTATGCCAGGTTCTGATTCGACGCTGCCCTTGGGATTACACAACGAGCTACATAAAGCCCCAGCGTCAAGTGTGGCTCCTTCGACTGCTGCACCAGTAACTCTACAGCCAGGTAATGCAACTGTGTCTATTGGTGGCATGGGTCCACTTTCTGGACTTGCAACTGTATCTATTGTCGGGAAGATGCCAGGAGAGATTGTGATTCATCAGAAACCACCAAAAGCTCCTGTTCTACGTCTAGATGCACATGGTAGAGAAGTAGATGAACATGGCGATGTGATTAATCAGCCAAAGTTGACTAATCTTAGCACCTTAAAGGTTTGTTTTCGCAATTTCATCCTATTGCCTCTTATCAATGTGGTTCTGAATTGCTGCTCTCGTTTACTTTTGAATAAAAAATAACTGATGTCGGTCATCACCGTTGTTTGAATTACAAATTGCAGGTCAATATCAACAAGCAGGAAAAGGATGCATTCCAAATTCTTAAGCCTGAATTGGAGGTGGATCTCGAATCAAATCCTCACTATGATGCGAGAATGGGTATCAATAAGGCGAAGCTGTTGAGGCCAAAGAGACTGAATTTTCAATTTGTGGAGGAAGGTGTGTGGTCAGAACAGGAAGAGATGAATAAATTCAAGGTTAGTAAGTTTGACATGAAACTTTTTTTCGTTTTTGCTTTCCTATTAGCAGATTACTTGTTTGATGGTTCTCCTGAATATGCATCCTTATTGATTTCTAGAGCCAATTCGGAGAAGCACGGGCAAAAGAGTTGAGGATAAAGCAAGCACAGCTGGCAAAAGCGAAGGCCGGGCCTGATACCAACCCTAATCTGATTGAAATATCTGAGAGAGTGATCATCAAAGAAAAACTGAAGGACCCAATCCCTGAGGTCGAGTGGTGGTAAGTTGCTGCTGCTATATTATTTTCAGTGTTACTGTTCTCATTATTTTTCTTTAAGCTTGTTTTTAATTTATGCTTACAGACATATTTTACTGATCTTATATAAATGCTGAATGTACCAGGGATGTTGTGCTTTTGCCTTCTGGAACATATGGTGACGTCTGCATTGACAGCATCAAAAATGACAGACTAAAAACGGAAAAAATCACAATATATGTTGAGCACCCTCTGCCAATTGAGCCCCCAGCTGAACCTGCCCCACCACTTCCCCAATCTTTTAAGTTAACCTAGAAAGAGCAGAAGAAACTGCGTACCCAAAAGCGTCTTGCAAAGGAGAAAGACAGACAGGAGATGATCAGGCAAGGTCTGCTAGAACCCCCAAAGTCAAAGGTCAAAATGAGTAATCTCATGAAAGTTCTTGGATCTGTAAGCCACACAAGATCCCACGAGGCTTGAAATGAAGATTAGGAGTGAAGCTGCTGAGCGTGAACAAGCCCATAATGACAGGAACATTGCACGTAAGCTCACACCTGCAGAACGTCGTGAGAAAAAACTGAAGAAGCTCTTTGATGATCCAAACAAACTTGAGAAATTTGTTTCTGTATATAAGATCAATGACCTTTCACACCCACAGACCCGAGGTAAGGTAATCGGCTAACAGGTTGTTTGGTGATAACTGAGGACTTCACTATTGTGGTTGTGGAAGGTGGTAATAAATCCATCAAAAGATACGGAAAGCTGATGCTTAAGAGAATAAATTCGGCCGAGACCGTCAGAAATGAAGAAGAGGACAGTACAGCTGAAGATGATGACAAGCCAGTGAACAAATGTGTCCTTGTATGGCAGGGAAGTGTCGCTAAATCTAGTTTCAACGGGTTTGCTGTTCACGAGTGTAGAACTGAAGCTGCTGCTCGGAAATGCTTTGCTGATGCTGGGGTTGGACACTATTGGGACATTTCTGTTAACGCTAAAGATGATTCTTGAACCAAGATATTTCCTCTTTATCCAGTAGAGGATGAAGGTGCACAGTTTTTATAAGCTTATTGTTGTTTGTCTACAAGACAAGTAATCTTAGATTACGAGTTTCATCTTGCTTAACTAGTGTTGGTACTTAATTAGTAAGTCCCCCCTTTTCATAATTTTTTTAGTATTCTCTTTTTGTTATCTTTCTCAGTAAACAGTATTTTCTCTCTTTTTGTTAACTTTCAACCCTGTAATCTAGCCCAGAAATTTTCCACAGATTTTATAACTTTAAGCGAGTCAATAGAAGCCGTAGCCGTATTACATCGTTTACTCTAAATGTAAAATAGTTGCCATACGAACTTGGTCTTGTTACATCTTTTTACACATCTTTTTTATTTGAAATTTCTGATGAATTTCGATGTCTACAAAACACAGGTGCAATAAGTTTACTCGTCTTTGACTGTATTTTGCAAAACACATCAGATCAACAGCAAAGTTGGTCGAACTATATTTGTAAAACCAAGGAACACACAGTTTCAAAAACCGACTATGCCAAAGTCATCTTATCGGGTTATAAAGCCCAAACTTGGTAGCTATCACCATCAACTCATCCTGTTTAGGAGAAAATCACAATGCTACCGTCTTTCTGGCTCTTTTTATTGTAGACGCCCCTAAGATGGGTACTGGAAGCTTCAAAAATGAGTTCTTTTGGGATGAAATTAATTTTCGCAGAACGAGAAGTGGGTATACTAGTTTCCATACAATCTGCAATTGACTTTGTGTTGGTCATCCAGGTAATGCTTAGTCTTGATCCAGAGGTCCTATCACATTTCTTGAGCTGTCTTAGTGACTTCTCCATATCCCCAAGTGGGAAGCCTCCTTCAGAGCCTGGTTCGTCCCTAAGAAATCTAGCTGAGACATCTTGCTGGAAATGCTTGCCTCCCCAAATTTTACCTGCATATAGTTGTATAAAGTTACGTTTTCCCTGATCAAACAAACATAGAGACAGCACTTTCATAAACCACGTGCATAGACTTAGTTATGTGGGTAAGAGACCTTTTATTGTGAGACCAGTATTCCTTTACCAGCAGCCCGAACAACGATTTTTCCACCTCCATCAGCTTCCTAGGTTCATCAAACTCCGCAATTTTCCCTGTGTGCAAATGATCAATTTTAAGCACCAAAACTTGTGATAAGCCATTTTGGATACTTTATGAGTGTTCAAAACCTACCATCACTTATAGCAAGCACCATTGTACTATCCATAACGGTAGGTATTCTGTGAGCCACGGTGATAACAGTACATTTCTCAAATTCAGTCCTTAAGATCTTCTGGAGAATGGAGTCTGTTGCACTGTCGATTGAAGCAGTAGCTTCATCAAGCACCAATATCTGGCTCCTCCTTAACAGAGCTCGCCCCAGACAGAACAACTGCCGCTGTCCCATGCTCCAGTTTACACCGTCTTGTTGAACTGCACAGGCTTAAAGATCATAAACTGATCCTGGAAAATTACAGTTAAAGAAATACGAAAGAGATTGATACTTTGCTCTCAATAAAAGTACCTGAACTATCTAAGCCCCCATCTTTATCTTGCACCATCTCTCGAAGCTGACATTTACCAAGAACCTGCATACATGTATTGGAACATCCTATGAAGTCGTTTTCGAACTAAGTATGGCAACTCCTCCAATTACAAAGAAAAAAACACAACATATAAGCAGTATATACCTCCCAAATTTCCTGGTCCGCATGTTGAGAAAGGGGATCTAAATTGTACCTGACAGTACCGTTAAAGAGAGTGGGATCTTGAGGGATAATTCCTAACCGTGATCGTAGATCATGAAGCCCGATGGTTGAGATATCAATGCCATCAATGATGATTTTCCCCCCTACTGGTTCTACGAGTCGAAACAATGCACCTATTAGAGTTGACTTCCCACTTCCTGTCCTACCAACAATCCCAATCTTGTGGCCTCCTTCAAATATGCAACTAATCCCTTGAAGAACAACTGGAGTATTCAATCTATACCTCATCTGTTTGACATCGCGTTTCTTAGTAATACAGATTTCACTAGACGTGAAGTTGCAAACTGTAGACAAATTTAACATAAATCTTTCTTTTACCTTCAGATCATGGATCTCCACTCTACCTATCGCAGGCCAACTTGGCATGGGTCGATTACCTTCAATGAGTTCTGGAGCTTCACTAAGAATGTGCATGTACTGGTTTAGCCTTTCTACAGAAACCATACAGTTTGCTAGTGTGCACTTGTGTTGAACAGCAGCAACTAGGAATAGGTTCAGTGAAAGACCATAAGACAGTGCCATCCCGATAAATCCTGCCATAAGAAGGATTGGTCATGGAAGTGTTTCATTAGTCAATCTCTCATGCAACATTTTGTAATCTTCATTTTTATTGAACAGTAAACTTTTTATCATTGGATTATGTACATAAATGTGTGGGAGAGGAAGACAGGCATAAAACGTAAAACCAAACCTACCCGAACCGAATATTTTGGTAGGAAGCAAAACTATCACCAGGGCTGAGCAGCAAAGAGTAGTGGCGCAAAGTGTTTCCAAACGCAAGAGCAACCACTCATTTGCAGAAAAGATATGAAAAGCTGGACCACAGTTCTTGTCAATGAGATCAAGATTCTCAGTGAAGAATCGGTTTTCGTCCTCAAAAGCCCTAATTGTCATCGCCCCTGCTATAGATTCACCCAGATGGCTTGCTAGCATTGACTTGGTAGTTCCACTCATCCGCATGAACTCATTTGCAGAAGCAGAATAGTACCTCTGTTGGGTTTAAGGACATATTCAACATCAGTTACTTATTTACAAGGAAATCAGTAAAAATGTAAAAAGAAACAGGTAACCAATAGGTTCCCTCTCAATCAACAATCAGCAAGTCATGTACATGGCCTTTGTTCGCCAAATGTAATATTTTATTTTCCTAATGAGTGTAAAGAACATCCACCCTTAAGAACCTTTGTCGAGGCTTTACCTTGGGCAATGTGGAACTGTTCCAACAGTGCATAACCTCCCTCAATCTCAAAACATGGGATAAGCGGGGGGCTCAACCCCGACACACTGGCTTGCAGTGGCGAGATACCAACAATTAGTTCAAACTTTTATTCAAGGAGGTACTCCAGATGGGCTTGATATGGTTTCATGTGATCATAAGAAGGTAACAAGGAGCTTTCAATGTTCACTGTTTACAGTCTTCATATTCCTATGACCCAAAATTATGAAAAGAAATTTGTTGGAGGTTTACCTGCAACAGAATCACCATAAATACCATCGGTATAGCGATGAACAAAACCTGCCACGTGATAACAGCTAGTACTCCAAGATTGAAACAAGTATTGACACTACTCACAACAGCAAAAAGGAACATGGATGGGAGATCGAGGTCTACAATACTCAGATCAGATGAGACCTGTACCAAAGAAAAACGTTAGTGTCATAAAGTTACCAAAACAAGAACATTTTGTTCTAACTAGGGGCTTCTTACCCGACTTAGTATCCTACCCAAAGGTGTAGCTTCAAAAAAGGCTACTGGAGCATGAAAAAGAGAGTTCAATAGCTGATCAAATAGTGACTTAGAAGACATTATTCCCAAAGCAACCCCAGAAAGAAATCTAAAGAGTATAAAGAACATTGAGCTACATCCAATCAGAGTGTACACCAGGATCAGTCGCAACTGGGTAACTTTAGGGTTCTGAACATTAGCAGCCATCCAATAGTTTTGTAACACTTGGCCAACAAAAAATATGATTTGGCTTAGAATCGCTACAGAGAAGTAAATGAAGCCTTTGTTTTGATTTAAATACTGTAGATATGGTTTCAATCCAGTGTCCCCGGTTTCTCTATCTTCTTGCTCAATCAGCTGATGCTCAACTGAATCTTTTAACTGATTTCCACAATAACTTTCCCGAGTCTCTGCGGAAGAGGATTCACATTTACCAGGAGAAGTTATTTCGATGTGTCTTTTAGCAGTAGCTGTAGCTTTGTGTGCATTAACAAGGTCACAGAATGCTCGACTAGAAGACAGCAATATATGATATGAAGCCGCATGTTGGATTCGCCCACCAGACATCAACTGGTAGGAAAATAGAAACTGTTCAAAATATAATGACGGAGTGTTTTCATACTTTCAATTAATGAGAGGTAAACTACATTTCCTTCAGTGGTTACTGATGAACAAACTTTTAAGCAACAAAAGAACTTGGTTTTTCGTAAACTCACGTCTACTTGCTGAGGTTCCTCCTTTGATAATAGTAAAAGTTTTAGTCACTACCTCAACAAAACTTGGTGACTGACACACCTCTTACAAAAGCCAGTTAATAAAGCAATCTTCCAGTATAAACAAATAGTATTCAAATACTGCATTTCATTTTCAAATATAAGTTTTCTTCAAAGAGGATCGAGAGGTATCTGTTTCATGGTTTCCATATGCATGTTAGAGATCGTTTACAGTTTACCCATTTTATGTTGCTAAATATATGCTATGTACCATCAACATTTATATGTCTAATTGTGAACGAAAAACAGAAAACTAGATCTTACTTAGCACGAATCTACCTTCATTTACTCTTAGTACCAATATACTGGTTGATTTTGAGGCAGTTAAAACTTAACACATACAAATAACCTGTGGCTTGAAGGAATTAACATATGTACTGACCAATATAGAATCAAATGAAGGAAGGAAATCAACTTGATGTGTAACAAGTAAGACCGTCTTCCCCGATAGAGCTCCCATTATATATTCCTGAAAACCCAAGTTAGATTTCAGTAGCAGCCAAATGGATAACATAAATAACCAAAATTGTAACAGAATTGGGAGATTACATTAAATATGCTTATAGCAGTATGGGCATCAACTGCACTAAATGGATCATCCAGAAGATATATATCAGCATCCTGATAGAGCGCACGAGCAAGTTGAATGCGCTGCTTCTGACCACCACTCAAATTGATTCCTCTTTCTCCTATTTCAGTTAGATCACCGTATGGTAGCATGTCAAGGTCCTTCACCAGTGAACACTTCTCTATTGTTTCTTGATATCTTTGTTTATCCATGGTGCGGCCAAACAGAACGTTGGCTTGTATACTTCCAGACTGAATCCATGCCATTTGAGAAACATAAGCAATCTTCCCATTAACTTGAACCTGTAAAATGGTAAAGGCAAAAGAAAAAAACTAATCTCAAAGAAATAACCTCTTAACAAAACTATGATTAAGCTTCTCAAGATAAAGTATGCCCTGATAGCTTCAAACCAGAGGAAAGTTCAAGGGTGATAAGAACTCACCGTTCCCTCCACCTTAGAAACTTCTCCAAGCAGTGCTGCTAAAAGGGTTGATTTACCTGCACCAACCTCCCCACAGATGGCCACTTTCTCACCAACTTTAACCTCTAAGTTTATGTTCTTCAAGGTCGGCATTGATGAATTCACTTCCCATGAGAGATTAGCTGAACTGATATAAATGGCATATTTGTCTTGCTCTGTGCATTCCAGTTTTCCAAATTCTTTACACTCTAACTCAGGTTCTGCAAGAAACTCTGAAATGCGCCTAAATGCAACTTTTACATGAATAATCATTGCAATGATATCTGGAGTCAGTCTAATGGGTTCCTGGCTTCCTGCACAATGCGCAGAGTTGCCACAAAAGTGAAGACATTTCTAGCATTGAGAGGAACTCCAATAACATAACAAGCAACAAAACTTGCACAAGAAACCAGTATGGGTGAGATCCAAAACAGACATAAAGTATATCCCATCAGCAGCTGAGCAGCTTTCAGAACCTTGACCTCCTCTTTCCTTAATCTTTCAATAACTAATTTGAAAGACATCTCCCAATCGTAAAGCTTCAGAACCTTCATGTTCAAAACAGCCTCTGATATAGCTTTCAGCCTTTTGTCTTGTGCCACTACAAGCTTACTCTGGAACTTTTGCTGTAACTTGGCCAACGGAGTGCTGCATAGCAAGGATAATAATATTACAACTAATGACGCAACTGATGCAAACCCAACTGCGCGGTAAAGAATTGCTAATCCAAGACACATTTGAAGGAATCCTGTCCATATTTGGTGCAACCAATAAGGGAATTCCCCAACTCTATAGCAATCTACAGTGACAAGATTAATTATTTCCCCAGCTGAATGGTTTGACTTGGCAGCATTAGAAAGCCTAAGTTGCTTTCTATAAATAGCTGCTGATAGCAAAGACCTGACTCGAACTCCCAACAATCTACAGCGGAAGTACCACTGCCTCTGCGACATCGACTCAACGAATTTGGTCAAGAACAATAATATAGCTAGTATGTAACCCTCGTGCTTAAAAGCTTCTTTACCTTCTGAAACAGAAATGAAGGCGCCAAGAAACAATGGTCCTGATGAAAGAGTGATTACCTTGAGAAATGCAAAGATCCCAGATATTAGAATCTCTTTCCAGTAACAGAAAACAATTACTCGTCGAATTGACGGCTTGATTTGCTTTTGTTTCTTCAGTTGTTCCATGAATAACAAGTAACATGATTCAGCTCTATCTATCTTTCTTAAGATGGGTATATCAGTATCTTCAAGTTTTTTATTCTTACCCTTCTTCATCAATGGATTCAACCACCAAAACGACATTTTACTAAGAAAACCAGCTTTAGCAAACTGAGTTTCACTCTCCATACTGTTATCTACTTTTTGGCTACTGTAATATGGGTGTCTGGGTTTTCACCATTTAAATCATTTTGAAGAGAAATTCAAGTGTTTGATCACTTTCTATTAAGGTATCTTCTGTCATTAAAAACTCATATTTGTTTGACTCAGAAGACTTGTCCCAAGGCAAATTCAATGGTAGGGTAGTGTAATAGCATAATTAAAAAGAAAACGTGAATGAAACTTGTAATATAAAATTCTTTCTTATCCTAAACGGCTGTCAAGAAGGCAAACATACACAAATAACAAAAGAAAAAACCAAATGCGTTGTTGTTTTCTCGTCCTAGTTCGTTTGCAATAACCATCTAAACTCAGTCACATATGCATGTGATTGTTCAGATTTCCTAGATTCGACCAACGGGTCAAATCAAAACCAGCAGCAACCACCGTTCAGAGTAAACTAGCTGGACCATCCCATGCTAATCGACCCTAATTAAACCAAAAAATTATGAAGGAAAGTGAGTCTTATTATTGTTTTTGAGTTAATATGTTGCAACTTTACATACCTCACAGAGAGTTCCAATTAAACAGGGCCGCTGAAAATGCACTAGCATTTCAACCAAGAGTGATCCTGACTTGAGAATTTAACTTGCCAGATTGAGTTAATCAAAAGATTTAGCAAGATAATCTCCAGTACAATGTTATGCAAGTAAAGGTTTTTTACTTCATAAGTCACTGAGCCATGTAAGTTCTTTGATACTAGTTCATGGTAAACCAAAAATATATCCATTACTAGTAGAAATACAAAATAAGTCACTCTAGGTTAACGTGATAAACACTCAATTTTTCTCAAAAATAACATTATCTCTTGGTTGGGACATTTGGTATGACATGTAAACAGCATTGTTTCGTTTTCCAATTTTTGGTAACTGATTGCGAGTTGGTGAAAACGGAATATAACTCGGTTGAACTGAGTTAGTAATGATGTGGGAAATCAACAAATATGTTGTCTAATTAAGAAAAATGCTATTATACATTATGTATGTAATGGTGACTCGACACTGACTCGTACAACAATTGATTATTCGAGTTTAATTTGAATGTAATGAATCAAGCCAATAACTTGAGTCTAACTAACCATAAACAAAATATGTAACACGCAAATGTGATGTTTAAAATAGTATAGAAGATACCTCTATTTCAACAACTAAGGTGTTTATCTAACTAAGTGTTTTAAATTTATGATTACTGTATAGTGAATAATAATGTGAAAACAACTCTGCCAGATCAACAAAAACTAACATGCTCTTCATATAAAAATAAACTTTCATTTTGTCAGTGATCAAAAACTTTGAGAAATCTTAATAGCAAGTAGACATATTGAACAATATGATTAAGAAAAGAAAAAATTATTTAAAGGACTAGACAAGTTTTATATGAATTTTCTCTTCCTTGGACGCAATTGACTAGCAATAGGACACACAAACAATAAACAAAGACATAGTAAAATTGAAAGCCAAAACTGAATTACATTTCTACCTCTGGGTAATTGCTAGGAATCGACAGAAGATACCTCAGCTGCATATGACTGTTGGTCATGTCATGTGTTTTCTCCAATTCAGAAACACACGTCCATGGTTCAAACTGAAACCAGAAGCAACCATCAATCACCAACCACAGAATTCGCATTAACCAGGTGGTCCAGGCTGTAAACTACACTAGCATTGGAATCAAAACCACACAGATGTGCCCATGAATAACCAAAAACTAGTGATACCCAGAGTGAGATTCTGTGTCTCCACTGCTTACTGAAATAATTAAGTGTCCAGGAATACCCATAGTAATAAAGCACTAAAACTGACCCAGGGCTGTTTTGTGATAGACTTAGTTAACTAATTCTCAATTCCTTAAAATGTAGCGCCCTAACTAAACCATCTGCTTATGGTCTATTCTTTAGAATCATATTATCTATTTAAAATCCTAATTACATAAGTAACCGAAAAGGCTAAACCCAAAACAGTATGATGTTCATAAATGAAAATCTCTCGATTGATATTGATAAAATAGTTAGTTATTTTTTACAATATATACATACATAAAAAGATACACAATATTTCTTATTCTCTATAGCCTTAAGCTACGGGAAAAAATGTCTTCACATGCACTATCTTTTTTGAAATTTAAGACTGAAGTGGAAACGATTGAGCACCCATCATCTCAAAGGGGTGCTCAGAGGAAAAAAGAAAAAAACTTCCAAGTAATCAGTAACATGCTTCACAGTTTTAAAAAGAAATTCAATCGTAATTGAATAGTCAAGATACATAACATGTATATGGGTAATTTCCTCATATAACTCGGTTTATAATTTTGCCTTATCCGTGCAATTTAAGTCATAAAATAAACAAAACTAGTCATAAAAATCCAAGGTGGCCAAATTTGTGGTACAAAAACCCCACTCAAATGTTGGGATTCCTTAAAACTCCATCTTAAACTAAATTGTACAAAAACCCCAAAATTTTAAAAATTTGATACAAAAACCCCAAATTTCAAAATTGGTTTCATCAAATTTTATGATGAAACCAAAAATTTGTTTCATCAAAATTTTGTTTTTTTGGGTTTTTGTGTTACTTTTATTTTGGCGGGTTTTTTGTGGATGGATAGTGACTCCTTTGGGGTAATAACTCGCGGACCGTAAAATAAAATCTAGAATACAAAACAAAGCTTGGCTAAGTTAGGCTAGATAAAGATAGGCCGAGATTTGTCTAGGAGAGATAAATCTACGGCCGTGGTTTTTCAATTAACTATTATAAATACTTTATTAATTAGTGTCCTATTAACTGCTCATGATGAATGATTAATTAATTTTTCATGATAAATGTTCATTTAATGAATTTAATAAATACATATTTATATCAATAAATAAGTTTATTAAAAAACTATATATATATTGATCGGTAAATAAAGAATTTGGTTCTACCGAGTTTCGAACTCAGGTAACTGGTATCATCATCCAATGACTTTACTACTGTATTACAGTGACCCCGGTTAAAAATTATATTAATAGTTTTTAATAGTGGTAGTGAAAGAAGCAGGTGGTGGAAACAGTGGCAGGTATTTGTGAGTGGTGGAGGTGGTAACATTACTGGTGGTGGAAAAAATAGTGGGCATGGCTGGTTTTTATGTACAATGGTGGATGTTAGTGAATAGTAGTCGACAATAATAATTCTGTGTCTTTACAAAATGGGCAACATTTTATGGTGATAGATGTAGTTGGCTGTTTTTAGCACAACTGGTAAGGACAAAACAGAAATATTTTGAGGAGGATACTCAATCATATAAGACGATATGATCATGACCGCTGGATCAACCAAATGGTATCCCAGCTATTTATAGTACCCGATCGAATAAATCATGATTTTTAGTATTAAAATAAAATTAATTACATTTCAAGTATACAAAACAAAGTTTGGACAAGTTAAACTAGATAAAGAACGATCAAATTTATACTCGCAGAACATAAATCTACCGCTATAAATGATCACGTTTAATTAAAATTTAATAATAAATGTTCAATTGATATTTCATAATAAATGTTTCTTTAATTAGTCAAATGAATATATTTTTATTGATGCATAATAAAATTATTTGATATTATATATCCATATCAGTAAGCATTAATGGTGGTTGTGATGGTGGGAAGTGGTGGGGATGATGGTGGTGGGTATTAGTGAGATTGGTAGAGTGGTGACGATAATGTGGTGGTGGAAGAAGTAGTGGTAGTAGGGTGAGAAAAGGGGTCCTAAGATGGGTAAATTAAGCACTAATGGTGGTTGTGATGGTGGGTGGTGGATCGGCGGTGGGAATAATGGTGGTGGGTATGGTGA
Source organism: Papaver somniferum (assembly GCF_003573695.1). Lineage (NCBI taxonomy): Eukaryota > Viridiplantae > Streptophyta > Magnoliopsida > Ranunculales > Papaveraceae > Papaver > Papaver somniferum. The sequence goes on along the minus strand of NC_039360.1, from coordinate 6,686,488 downwards.
GACTGGTGGAGTGGTGGCGATAATGTGATGGTGGAAGAAGTAGTGGTAGTAGGGTGAGAAAAGGTGTCCTAAGATAGATAAATTATTTAGTCATCCTTGGTTAATTTATTTTTATTTTTTTAATTTGATTTTAGTTTTTAATTTTTTTTTAAATTAAAACAATTTTTAAAGGCCAGATTTTTCCAAAAAAGAAGATGTTGTGATTTTAAGGTTTGCTGGGTAGGGGGCAAGAAGAAAAATGAAACCTATAAAAAAAATTGACCAAACACAAGGCTACGCGCGAATTAATTGTAGTCAGTTCAGTTTCTCACATCTTTCTTCATTCCCTTTTTTTGTCTTCGTTTCTGTTTCTGTCATTATTTCTCCCCTATTTCATGGGATTATGCAAGGCTACGCGTGAATTAATTGTAATCGATTCAGTTTCTCACATCTCTCTTTATTCCCCTTTTTTGTCATTTCTCCCCAACTTCGTGTAATTATGCATGCTTGAGATATAGTTCATGATAATAGGTAAAGAGACAAGAAAAGAAATGGATCAAGAACTAAATATTATTATAAATTTTAGGAAAATGAATAAACACAAATCTACATAAATTGGGAACTCAATAATTTATATCAGAGAGAGAGCTGTGAAAGAAATCAAGAAAGTTGGGGGCAATAAAAATAATTAAATTCTAATGCTAACAGATTTTGCAAGATTAATCTAATTGATTTTAAAGTAATTTTAGGTGTTTTTAGTTTTGTTACAAGTTTGGTGAATAACCTTTGATGATATTTCGTTGAAGTAGTGAACGAAATAATGTTCTACTGCCCATAGGGTTTGCTCTAATGATTAATTATGTTTGTCCCAAAGGATTGTATGACTTACATACACAATATTAAAATATTCGGGGATAAGGACATGTTTATTAACCAACTCCTCAAAACATTTAGACCTAGATCGATTGGTTCGATTCTTATCAGAAAATTACGACATGTATGAATCGATGGATACATTTGAAACACATATCCTTACCCGTGTCGTTACGTCACGGGTTGAGACCTAGTCAAAAATATAAATCATAGTTTGAACAACTTAGCTCAGATAAAGAGCGGTCGGGATGCATTCTGAGGAAAGTTAAATGCGTAGTTGTGGTTTGCTCTAATTAAAATTAATAATTATGAGTGTTTTATTAATTAATGTCTCATTAATCTCTCATAATGAATAAATATGAATTTTTCATTAAATATCCTCTTAATTTATTTAATTTTCATCATTAAATGTCCTCTTAATTAATCTAATAAATATGTATTTTTTTTATTAATTTAATTACTCTGTAATTAAATTATTTAACGATGAGTCTTTAGACAAAGCTTTTGGTAGACAACCTAGCAACAAGCTGGGCTCCAATACCCTTTTGAATAGCAATGCCTAGTCTATGAAAAATGAAACTATCAAAACAACTACTAGCGTCGTTATTAACTAAACAATTCTTCAGACGCTTGAAAAAACACAAAGTATTTCACCAAGTTCCCCTAAGGTAGAGAAACCTAGGACTCTCAAGCCATGATCATAACCGCCGCATCACCTAAATAGTACCCCCAC